>NW_026705161.1:0-600000 GCF_029867415.1 Vicia villosa | reverse complement strand
TGTAAATTTAATAAAAAACGGGTGTAAATTAACATTTTTGTACTAGTGGATATTCACTATGTTTGGCTTTTGACAAAAAATTCAGTGTTACCCCACGTTTTAGAGAAGCTTGCTTTTGTAGCTTCATGAAACCACGGTAAGAACAGGGTTAAACGTGAGGTGGCGGTAGCCTACTTGGTTAACAAACACACACATTGTCCTATAAAACACTTGAAGATTTGAACGGAATCTCTTGAATTCATTTATCTATCCAACCCAAGTTTGCAGACATGTATATAAGACATGGTATACTTTTCAGATTGTGTTGAATATGCTATTCAATTGCATTCAAATATCTAACAATATTTATGGGTTTAACTAAACCGTGCACACATCTATTTTTTTGGGTCTAGTTTTGAGAGAAAATTTTGGCAGTTTTTTTTAGTGGATGGGGGTGGATGCTCAATTTAAAATAGTAAACGGGTGCGAAGAGTGTTAGTGATGAGTTTCATGGTTTAAATATTATTTGGTTGTTATATTTAGGCCTGGATTTGGCCCATTGTTATATTATTACATTGAATGATATGTTTAGAGGAACTTACTCCAATAACTACGCTTTTCCCTCCCCCGCCTGTTAAACATAATTAGAATATCTAAAAAATTTAAAAATCTATTGTAACAAAATCTAATACAAATGCAACAATCATATACATTCATATCAAATTTGTAGTATATCAAATTCATATATTAAAAGTGTTAGTTTGTTTAAAAATCTGGTGTAAGTAATATGTGGGGATGACACCAGATTTTTAAAAAATCTTATACAAATACATTGATTTCTATTAGGGCTGATAATGAACCAAATTAATTCAAAAATATTTCAGAATTTAATTTGAAAATTAAATCATTGAATTAGGTTCATGAATTAAATAAGTTTGAATATGACTTAAAAATTAAATTCGTTAATTAAATGAGCTAAATTTGAACAATACATAATTCGACTCGTTATATTCATGAGTCAACTCGATTATATATGAGATTAATTATATTGTCTTTAAGAGTATGTTTAAAGATTTTCTCCAAATCTTAGTTATATATTTTCTTTTAATTTAATAGTTTTAATTAAAATTTTATATTCTCAAGTGAAAAAATATTTCTAAAAATAATTATATAAATAAAATCAATATTGTATAAATTCAAATCTTATAAAAAAAATAATTTATAACTATATTTTCTATTTAAAAAATATTAATTTAAAGTGTCAAATATATAAAATAGTAGACCTTAAAAACTACTTTTAAATCCGTGAAATGAGTTGAACCGAATTGTTCATGAACTTTTAACGTGTCGAATTTGAACTGAAAAAAAAGTTCGAAAAAAATTCAAACCAACATTCAAATTGAATCAATTCTTAACGAGTCGAATCGAGTTGGGACGAGTTCGACTCCACTCATTACAGTCTCTAGTTTCTATCAAATTATATTTATATTCAATTTAAATGCAAAGGTTGATATTGAGAATTTTGAAAAAATTTAGTAGTGTTTTGATTAGAACCGAACTGTACGAAATAATTTGCATGTGTGGGGTGGCACTATATTTTTTAAAACCAATAGGATTTTTTTTTAATTACAAATAACTTTGTTTGTTTGTTTATTAATGAAACAAATAGAAAGAGACAGAGCCGATCCTGACTTTTTAGAGGCCCTGGACAAATAATAAAAGTTGAATCTTAATAAAAAATTAAATAATTAACCTTGAATTTTCATTTTCTTTTTTAGATTTTTTTTGGAGAGAGATGAGGATATCTATTCCCATGATTTTAAAAATAAACATAAAAAAAATTATATTTTAAAATAACGGGACTTTTAAAACTTTAAGACATAACAATAAAAGTCTCAATATTTTATTAGAATTGAGATATAAATATATGGGGAGTTAAACTAGTTAAACATAATTATAAAATTTTATAAATACTATATCAAATTAAATTAACTCTAATCAAATTGTTCAAAATAATTTTAATTTTAATAGTTTAATTTATTATCTATTTAATTATACTAACTTAATTAAAAA
The DNA here is from genome assembly GCF_029867415.1 of Vicia villosa. Lineage (NCBI taxonomy): Eukaryota > Viridiplantae > Streptophyta > Magnoliopsida > Fabales > Fabaceae > Vicia > Vicia villosa. Next base: position 597,948 of record NW_026705161.1, on the reverse strand, counting down.
TAATGCTGAATTTCTTAAATTTTAATTAATTATTATAAAATAAAATTTAACAATATACTTTTTATAAAATAAAATAAGAAAGTAATATAACTAGACATTAAAAAATAATCTATTATATTTTATCTTATTTATTTAATAATAAATAAATTTATTATATGATATGATGAAATTTATTATATATAATTGATTTTTAAAAAAATTGAAAAGTTCCGTATGATGTATACATGTATTTTATTTACTTATATTAATATAAGTTATTTTTTTAATTACTTATATTAATGCCTATTAAAAAAATTTACTTGGTCTTTTTAGGAAAGTTGTCTTTAATATCAGTAAGTAAAAATATACTTATATTAATACAGTGGTCTTTTTAGGAAAGTTGTCTTTAATATCATTAAGTAAAAATAGTAAAAACAATGTTATTTAACAAGTGCTTTAGGCCAGAATCGAACTCAACACAATGACATGACATTCCCAAACATCATGCATCCGCTCGGCTGGAACAATATTGTGTCATAATTTTCACATTCCCATATTTTATTATAATAGTTATTATAATTTTTTTAACACTTAATCGATTTTGAGGCCCCCGACTTTTTGAGGCCATGGGCCTGCTTGCCCTGGCCCAAGGCCGGCCCTGGAAAGAGACTATATCATCATCTCGAATGACAAGTCTCTCAGTCTCACTACTTGTACAGAGAGATATGCAACGATGCAATTGATGTTGGTGATGGTCCTTCGCATACTATAAGTAGAATAGCTCTCAATAGTTCTCATTGTAGGAGGACATCCACGCATCACAAACTATCTGTCATAAAAAAGGTTAAGGGGGACGTTTCAAAGTCGATGATGACGAGGCAGGTGCTGAGTCATATTGATATAGGGGCACATGCTGAGGTGTTTGATCATGTAGCACTGCTCGAGCACCATATAGTTGAGGGATTTCCAAGAGGGCTCTCCGACCTGGAGTGCAAATAGAGGACCGTAATCAGGATGTCTTTCGATTATGATATGGAGATGTATAAATATTTAATTTTATTTGATTTAATATAATATTCATTAAATTAAAATAATTGATATTACGTGAACTAATCATGACAAGATCGCACTCCATTAAAGGTCCTTTTTCTCAAGGGATGAAGCTGAAGAAAATCTTGGTAGTGCAAATGTCAAACGAGGTCACGAGTTTAGTGGATGATGCTTGTTTGCTTCCTGTCGCGCCACAAAAAATACCTGAATATACTAACGCTCTAAATAATTATAGATTCGCCACCAAAGTTTTAAGTTTTAAAGGGAAACATCGATAAAATCTTTGAAGAACGAAAACATGGTCATCACATCCAGTTTCAAATTCGGGAGTCGATATGTGAGGAAAAAGTATTAATATCTTTCACATTTGTTGTACTCAACAAAGTCCTTCTAATTAGTTGTGTAGAAGTGTTTATTGTAAAATGTGCAGTTTTTTGTATATTAAAAAGACGCTTATACAAAAGAGGGAAATTTTAGTTTTCTTTAATGTGCTTGAGAAGACGTCGAGTCTTGCTCCTAAGTTTTCTCGAGTGCAATCGAAAACTCAAAGCCTTGTAGTTTATTACATAAATAGGGATGACAAATCTGGAAAAATTCAATTTTTTTATATTTTTTGGTAATTTTTTATTATTTTGTGATTAAAAATAAATAAAATATAAAAAATTATAGTTAAATAAATGAATATTTTAAAAAACGAAAAAAAGAAATACAATAGGGTTCGAACCTGCGATCTTGCACATGATGTCCCTGCATAGCTTCCAACTGAGCTTACAAATTCTATGAACTTGGGATATGTATACATTTTTAGATTTTTTTTTTCTTTTGAAATAGTCCTAAAAATAAAATAAAAAAAACATGGGAAAAATTTAGGGTACGACAGCTGCCTTTATTTAATTACCTTTAACCCAAGAGCATGAGTGATGACAATCTTCATGTAATCATGGTGGATAACAATTAAATACGAAATGAACCAAAATTTTGTCCACCAAGGTAAAGATCGTGGTCAACTCGAGGGTCAGTGCTTAGACTTAAACGGGAAAAGTTCGTCGTCAACTCGAGAGGCAATGCTTAGATCTAAAAGGAAAAGATTGTTGTCAACTCGAGGATCAGTGCTTAGACTTAAACATAGGTCATCACCAACTCAAGTGTCGGTGCTTAGTGATCCGCTGTCGCACGCGGATCAAAAACGAGTTGTTTTGAATAAAACTGTAGATAGCGACAAGTGACTCGAATATCGTCTCTCAAGGATTCTTAGTTATTACTAACTGAAATCGAATTGGGGGTTGGTTTGGTTTCTGATTAACAAAAAGCGATTATTGAAATAAGCTTTTTTGAAAAAGTGATTATAAAATTAAGCCAATCTACTGTTTTCGGTTCCGGCTTATCATGGGTTTCTACCTTACCAATTCCCTAAGCGGCTTCGGTCTCTATTCGATTTCAATATCAATTGACAACCGCAAAAGATATTAAACAGATTGAATTCCTATTCCGAATTAAGCAAACTAATTAATACAATCGCGAATTAAGCAAACACGATATAGAAACGCAATTTAACGACGAAGCGACGCAAACAACGATTAACAGTTAGGAATACAATCATACGAAATTAATCAAAATATTCCACGAAATAACAGATTAAGCAAATGCAAATTCATAGAATATAATTGAAAGAGAAACGAAATTGAATTGATAAAATAAAAACCTCAAAGCTTTTGGAATTCGATTACAGTAGATCGACTCTGGATGTTTAGTTCTCCATTCAAGCGTACAGAGCAAAAGAGTGGAAACAAAATTGTGAATAGTAAAACGTGATAAACAGTAACACGGCTGCTAGACCTATTAGGAATCAGCCAAAAAACGTTTATGACCCAACTGGGTCGAATGACAAAACTAGACCCACTACTAAACGACCCAAAAACTGAAAATAAAATAGTGTTGCAGCTTCAAATGCAATTCTGGGAAATATAGGTTCCGATTCTGACTTTGACTCCGACATAAAAGTTGTAGCTCTTTCTCTTAGATTTCCGGCGATTATTAGAACGCCTCATTCGAACTCCCGGAACTCCAGTTATGATCGTTTCCGTGCAGACTGCTAAAGCTGAAAAATAAATACGAAAATCAAATAACAATAAAAATAATTTAAAATATAAAAACATTATAAAATACAAAAATAAGACAAGCAAACCAGGGAAATGTATAAGTACAACCGTAGAGGAATGTGCATCAAAATGCACTGATCAAATTCCCCCACACTTGAACTTTTGCACTCCGAGCAAAATGAAAAACAAAACAAAGAAAGCAGAAATACATCAACAGTTACTCATCCTAGGCTATCAATCTTCTTCGGGTAAGTTTGCATCGACAGGTACTAATCTTGCACACTAAGGACATTCGTAAGAACACTAACCACAGATATGCAGACATAAGCCTCCTAAATACACAAACCAATTCAAATCATATTATTATACCATAGCCTAACTTACTCATCCTTTTTGCTCTTTTTCATTCAGGCGCAATCACATTAAGCCCGTTATCTCCACACACTTATAGCAGGACGACCGGTTAGTGACTCTAATCCTTTTGCACGGGGTTCTGGTACTTGCGTGGCATAACCCTTTGCTTACTCAGATGTAGTTGCGGGGGATCGGACCGTAATCCTCCCTACCAAGTTCAGCACCAGAAACCGCTGAACCAACTAACTAAGAGTTTTGAAAACTTTTTTTTTTGAAGATTACACAACCGTTGGGTTAAGTGACCGGGTGAGGATCACCAAACTTAGAAGGTGTATTACCTTTTTCTTTTCTCTTTTTTTCTTTTCTTATCGGAACATTCACTTATATTCATCGGCTTCCTGCGTAAAGTGTGTGAGAGATGGTGCCGACTGCTGAAATAAACTACTCAAGAGTTGTCAGAGAATGAGAATTTAAGGCTAAAACATAATAAAAAATTCAAATTGATTTCCATATGCAGGAGACTTACGGTGTTAGAACGATACCGATCTTGTGAATTTTTCCCACGTCTCCGCAAACTCGACTCAAATCAGTCTATAGCCTAAAACTTTCAAGAAGATGCATTTTTTATTGGTTGAAATTAAAACAAAACAAAAATTTAAAGAAAACAAAACAAATAAATGATTCTCTCCCCCACACTTAAGACATACATTGTCCTCAATGAAAGAACATTAATATAAAATAAGAGTGAGAGAAAGGAAAGAACACACCAGAGTAGTCAAGGGGGATAAGTGATCACATAAGCTGCCTTTCCCAAAGAGAGGTCTTCTATATTTTCTTCTTCCAAAGTGGAGCTCTCATGGAGTAGCTTTCGGTAATGCTCATCGTCCTTAAAAAATGGTTTAGCTCCTTCTCCTTTTATTCCAGGATCAAAGAATGTTCTTCTAAAAGTAAAAGTGTCAAATGGGCACGTGAAGGTGCTCTCATCTTTCACAATATCAAGGAACCAAAGGTTATGGGGCTGCCTCACTACTTTTGCTGCATCTTCAAGTGAGATCCTATGCACACACATGGACGAACTAATATCATAAATGTCATCCAAGGTCCATCCAATTCCTTTGGTATGCTTCTTCAAAACCTGCAAAAACTTACTTTCTTGATCAAAATAAAGTTTAGAAGAAATTATAACCGGAATTTTTTCATTCATCTCTAAATAAGCATATTTAAGATTTTGAGGAATTGGTTTCAGCTCCCGAGAAGGTGGTTGTTCAATGGATGGTTTGATTCGGGCAGCCGGGGTGTCGAGAGCTTCATCTACATGAACAACTTCATTTGCAACCTCATCTGTAGTAAGAATATCAACTTGCAAGGCAACCTCAATTTCAGTACAAACAGAGCAAATTTTAGTGTCAGTACAAACATCACAAGAGTAAACATCATCAAAACCAGACAATGATGGAAAATCATCTGCAAACAAATCAGTACAAGTATCAACAACATTTTCACAAAGAAACTCTATTTGAAAAACAGAATGCTCTTCCAAGCGTTGTTGGTTTGATCCTTGAGCTTGCTGCATGGCATTCATCAAAGTGGCAAGCTGTCCAATCTGTGTTTGCAAAGTCTGGAGAGTAGAATCTACTTGCTGTTGATACTGAAGATTATTTGCAGCCATTTGTTTGACAATATCCTCTAGTGAAGGTTCGGAAGGTGCAGAGCATACAACCTGAAATTCCTTCATATGCTTATGCGGATCCTCACCTGCAAAACCATTAAACCTAGGCAACAAATGTGTTAAACCATATTCCAATTCAAAAGATGCATCACCCGTAGGATAGTCAATACATAAACCATTATAGTTCACATTAGGGACAACCAACTGCGTTAGTGTTCTTTGTTCAGCCATGGGTTCAACATACACCAAAATACTGATTATGTCCCATACATGCATAAACGAATAGAAAGAATAAAAACGATTAACTAAATTCAGAAAAATGTAAAAACACGAAATTTAATCTAATTAAGACAAATAAGAATTTTAGGAATTTTTTTGGATTTTTTTGACTCTATGAAAACAGTAAAAGATTCATTAAAAATTGAAAAACGATGAATTTGGCAATTTTGGCTCGAATTCCCTTACTCTTCTAGAGTAAGGGAGTATTAATCGTACGATTTTTCTACTTTCAGTAGGAAAAAACTTTTTACAATCAAACACAATTTTTTTCAAAAACTGAATTTTTCGACCCTAAACGCGAATTGGCTAAAACCGTGAGAAAACTATGGCCAAAACACACAAACACTACACCTAAGACTCTAATATCAGTTAATATTCACAAGAATCCCCGGTAACGGCGCGAATTTGATCCGCTGTCGCACGCGGATCAAAAACGAATTGTTTTGAATAAAACTGTAGATAGCGACAAGTGACTCGAATATCGTCTCTCAAGGATTCTTAGTTATTACTAACTGAAATCGAATTGGGGGTTGGTTTGGTTTCTGATTAACAAAAAGCGATTATTGAAATAAGCTGTTTTGAAAAAGTGATTATAAAATTAAGCCAATCTACTGTTTTCGGTTCCGGCTTATCATGGGTTTCTACCTTACCAATTCCCTAAGCGGCTTCGATCTCTATTCGATTTCAATATCAATTGACAACCGCAAAAGATATTAAACAGATTGGATTCCTATTCCGAATTAAGCAAACTGATTAATACAATCGCGAATTAAGCAAACACGATATAGAAACGCAATTTAACGACGAAGCGACGCAAACAACGATTAACAGTTAGGAATACAATCATACGAAATTAATCAAAATATTCCACGAAATAACAGATTAAGCAAATGCAAATTCATAGAATATAATTGAAAGAGAAACGAAATTGAATTGATAAAATAAAAACCTCAAAGCTTTTGGAATTCGATTACAGTAGATCGACTCTGGATGTTTAGTTCTCCATTCAAGCGTACAGAGCAAAAGAGTGGAAACAAAATTGTGAATAGTAAAACGTGATAAACAGTAACACGGCTGCTAGACCTATTAGGAATCAGCCAAAAAACGTTTATGACCCAACTGGGTCGAATGACAAAACCAGACCCACTACTAAACGACCCAAAAACTGAAAATAAAATAGTGCTGCAGCTTCAAATGCAATTCTGGGAAATATAGGTTCCGGTTCTGACTTTGACTCCGACATAAAAGTTGTAGCTCTTTCTCTTAGCTTTCCGGCGATTATTAGAACGCCTCAATCGGACTTCCGTAACTCCAGTTATGATCGTTTCCGTGCAGACTGCTAAAGCTGAAAAATAAATACGAAAATCAAATAACAATAAAAATAATTTAAAATATAAAAACATTATAAAATACAAAAATAAGACAAGCAAACCAGGGAAATGTATAAGTACAACCGTAGAGGAATGTGCATCAAAATGCACTGATCACTTAGACTTAAAGAAAAGTCGTTGATAACTTAAGGGTCGGTGCTTAGACTTAAAGACGGATCGTTTCCAACTGAAGGGTTAGTGCTTAGACCTACAAGACAGGACGTCACCAACTCAAGGGTCGATTCTTAGACTTAAAGACAGGTTGTCGTCATCTCAATGGTTGGTGCTTAAACCTACAAGACAGGTCGTATCCAAATCAAAGGTCGGTGCTTAGACTTAAAGACAAGTCATCGCCAACTTAAGGGTTACTCTTAGACCTATAGGTGGTGATGGTCATCAACCCGAAGGTCAATGCTTAGATCGAGACAAAATTATTGTGCTTAACCCGAAGGTTAATGCTTAGATCGAGGATTAACTGGTCATCGTCAACCTGAAGATCGATGCTTAGATCATGACAAATTGATCATCGTCAACCTGAAGGTCGATGGTTAGATCAAGACAAATTGATCATCATCAACTCGAAGGTTAATGCTTAGACCAAGACAAACAGATCATCATTAACCCGAAGATTGATGCTTATATCATGACAAACTGGTCGTCATCAACTTGAAGATCAAAAAAGAGACTCGTTGTGGATATGAAAGGTCAACACCCACTCACTGATTAGTATATTACTTCTGAATGACGAAACAAGATACTTAGCTACTTCAACCACTAAAATTGGCAAGTTAATCAACAAATTATCAAGTAAAATATTCACAGAGGGTTAACTAGGAAAACTCTTACATAAAGCTCCATCGGAGAAACCTATCACCAAGGTTCATTGGGAAAAATCCCAAAAAGGACTCAGTAGGGAAAAGCTTGTGGAGAGAAACTTTCAAAGGAGACCATGTGGGAAAATTATCTATAGTTAAACGAATAAGCACTCATATGGATATAAAAACTCTATTAGGAAATTGCAATTGACTTGGATGGGGATTTCTCTAGACTTCCACAAGCGGTCACAAAATCCTTGCATATGTTACGTATGCATACTTTGTGCAGATGAATTCATTGATGCATGATATATTTTGGGTCGATGCATTGGTTAATGCATACCATGTGATATGCTTGAAATAATGCATGAAATATAATGATTGATCAATGCATATATTTGACTAATAGATGAGATTGCTAGGCGAAAACTGGTCTTAAAAATAGGTTGATTGTCAAGCGAGTACTGGATTTGAAAATGATTTAATTGTTACATAGGTATTGAAATTGAAAATGACTTAATTGCCAAAAGAGAACTCGACTTTAATTGATCACGAGAGATGGAATTGAAAATGAATTAGTTACGAGAAAGTATCATATTTTGAAGAAGAAAGGGGTTTTAAATTTCACTAGACAAGTACAGGTCTTTGTTGGTGCCAAATGGTGTTGGTCTTTTTGGATTTAAAAAGTATAGGGCTGCTGACAGACGGTCTTTGGGAACTGAGGGTGAGCGCCACTCATTACTTGCTATGCATGATAATTTAATGAGATTTGTTTGTATACATGAAGTGAGATGTTTGGGGCATGATGTATGATACCAGGAGAGTTGCCCATGAAGACTGGGTTTCTGATATGTGTCAAGCGATATTGGGTCTTCGGTTTCATGATGACTGGTGCAAGTATGCCATCCTGTTTCCCGAGTACTGGAATAAGTGTCATTTCCTGATGGGGAACAAGTTATATGTAAACAAGGAGGATGACATGTTGCAGGAGGATCTTTATGTGAAGAAACAGTTGGTAGGTTTCGTCAAAGAGTTGGGTTATATCAAGGGTGTTACTCCTCGAGACGAAGCTTTATGGAAGCTCTTGAAACGACTTTATTAAAATTGGTCTATTGATGGACACTCGCACCAAGGAGAAGAGGAAGATCATTTTTGGTGATTTTCATATGTACTTTACTTTTTGTCATCAATTTTTTTTGTATGTGTTTACTTTAGTTATCATTATTTGCAAACTTAATAAAGGATGAAGAAGTGATTTGCCTAATAAGACAGGGAATATGGAGAACTCAAGTCGTTGCATGTCCTTCAAACATTTTCTGACGAGTCAACGCTCCTTCATCATCAAGGCCCGTCAGAGATGCTTTAAATGATCTATGATGATCGACGCGCGTGGTGGTCCTCTAGCTCCCGCATAATCATCTAGTTCAGGTCCACATACTCCAAAAGAGCATTGAGTTTCTACCTCTGAAGAGGATTGTTCTTATTCGGCCAACCTGATCGAATAGGCTCTTTAGGAGGAATTTTCAAGTATGGTGTACTTTACCCAATACGTTTATGTTGTTCTGGCTATTGGTAGGAAGGAAAGTATGGATGTTTTCTTGTTTGAACAAAAATACAAAGAGAAACAGTGGCTAGAACAAAGTATTCATACCTTGACACACCAACAGGAAATGTACTTGCAAGAAATATAGAAAGCTCCTGCTTCTTTTAGAGGGGTATGTGAAGCTTTGAGTATCCCAAATCTCCTTGACCCGCTAGTTAACCAGGTAACTTTTTTTGTTAGGTCAATAGTAATGAAAGATTAAGTTATAGATTCTGCTCGGGATACTTTATCGTTTACTCAAGAGCCCCTCTATATGGTTCAAGGAGATCTAGAAGCTCTGAGCCTTGAGAATGCCTCCTTGGCTCAAAGTTTAAATGAGTCATTCATTTCTAGTATAACAACCATTTTGGATTCCTTGAGAACACCTTGCATCTAGTAGAGCATTTACATCCTCCTTTGCAATTTCTTCATTAACAATTGAGAATTCATCATACACTTATGAGATAATTGATTATACAAGAAATAACATCAAATACAAATTCAAAAACATAAATGAGTGGACTAATTGTTACTTATTGTCTGTGTTTTACATCTTGTTGAATTAGCCACTTCTTGGAGGTCAGATGTTCGTGCTCTTTAGGTGGTCGGTTAAGGATGTTATTTTCATGGTCTTGCTCTCTCTCCTTGGTCCTTTTGGAGTGCTTGATGTATCATTTTGGCTCATTCAAGATCAACATTAAACATGGTCGATTCTCTGTGAAGGTTTAAAAATTTGAGTTTGAGGTGGATCGGTGAGGCCACTGCGTCCTAGGAGACTACGAAGGGTCTGCCCAGAATGAAGTTGTTGGCACTCTTGCAATTGACTACAAGGAATTGCAAGCTCAAAGTTCGTACATTACTTCCATATCCTATAGATATCATTAATTCAACATACCCCTATATGTGGGTTGTTGTATCTTTCAACGCCTGTAATTGTGACCCTTCATATGGCCACAAATTTCCCCTTTTTAGGCCCATGTTCTCAAACAACTCGAAGTACATTATGTTGCATGAGATACCACCATCAATCAATCTTCAGGGGATATCTAAATGTCTGACCTTAGCAATAATGACCAAGGGGGAGATTTCGTTTGGGGTCTCTTAGAATTTCTCACAATCTCGAAACTCGAGCATTGGCCTGTCAGGGATATTAGTTAGTGTGCCCTTGTCCTTCTTATGGGGAACCATTAATTCAACAATTTTTCTCTTCAGTGTCCCCGTAGATGGGATAGTCTGTTGGGGCGTCCCACTGGTGATAGCAACAATGTGTCAGTGCTTCCCTTTGCTTGCTCCCTTATTTTCGTCATTGATCCTCTCTTCGTTCACCACGACATCCATAACTTTTAGGGGGGCTATTTTGGGTCATTCTTCCCTATTCATTTTGTTGCCCTTGGCATATTGAAACAAGAGGTTTTTCTTTATCAACCATTTGATTTCGTCTTTCAATGAGATGCAGTCATCAGTGACGGTTCAAGAAACACTAGAAATAGGGGTTTGAATTGGGTTTCTCTATGACAAAAGATAAAAGATACTCAAAGATTTTTATCATGGTTCACTATTAACAAAACTAATTCATTCCACTCGTCAGAGTATTTTCGCCTTCTCACAAGGACTTAATCCACTAATCAACCAGATTATAACTCAAAGACCAATTGTCAATGACTTCTCGAGGCTACAGACTAAACCTAGTCCTTCAACAAATACAAACTCAATGACAAATTGTCAAAAACTTCTCGAGGCTACAGACAAAACATAGTCCCTCAAGGAATTTTACCGAAGTTACAATACAAATTGTGTGTTTATAAGAATTCTTCTAAACAAGTAGATACACAATGTGAATTTCAAAAATTACACTTAAGAAAATATATAAGAATTTTCTATAAGTGTAGTGAGTGATGTAGTTGTTTTCTTATTTTTCTCGTTGTTGTTGTTGTTTCACTCACACGGTCTCATACTCGTTGTGTTGTTGTCACATCCACATTTATTTGAAATTCCTTGTCCTCTTTATATATATATATATATATATATATATATATATATATATATATATATATATATATATATATATATATATATATATATATATATATATATATATGATGAATAGTATCGTTGGAGGAAGAAATTGGAAGATGATGAATAGTAATGTTGGAGGATGGAATTGGAAACTTCATCAATTTCACAGCTATAATAGTGGTACGAGGTTGAGTCGAGAATTGTGGAGATCTATTGGTAGTATAGTCCTTTAAGAGTTCCATCATATCTGTCCTTTTATGGGAGTATTTGATTTTACCGCTTGAATGTACTATCTCCAAAAATATTCTTTCAATTAATTATCTCAATCATTGGCTTTGTATTTAAGATGTCTTGAAGCTTGATCACAGTTCAGAGCCTTGATTATTAGACTTCAGAGTCTATTGAAAATGAGGCTCGAGTTATCCGAGTAAATATGGATTGTTTGATTCAAAGGCGTTATCTTATTTATCCAAATGATTGACTGTCAGATGAACAATACTTTGTATCCCAACTTTACTCCAGAATATGTTGAATTTTAGAGTCCATAGTCTCTTTGTCTAGAGTCCAGGGTCAGCTTTGTTCAGAGTCCAAAGTCAGCGTTGTTCAGTGTCCAGGGTCAGCTTTCTGCTTTGGCTAGACTCCAGAGTCGGCTTTCATTAACCTCAGATTCTGCACAATTAATGAAACGATTAGTGTACAAAATTGTTCTCTATACTTTGTTATCATAAAAACTTAAGGATTATAGATGTAGAACCAAAAAAATATCCAATAATCAGTATTGTGGTTGTAGCCCTTGTGGAAGTGGAAGTATTTTGTCTTATCTGTTTTAGATAACTTTCTGACGAGGAAGGGGTTTTTGACTATTCCCTTCCGGAACTCCATATTGACACACTCTTGGTAACTTTTCTCTCGTGAGGCATTCAAAGAAGTATATGTATTGTATCGATCATGGGATCCTTAGTCTGACTCATATATCTGCATGTGAGAGTCTTTCTCGAATGAGTGACCGGAGTTTCCATCTATTGCGCCTGGATTGTTGAACCGATGTTAAGCTTCTCCTCAAGGTTGATGAAAGGTTGTGCCCTATTGAAGAGCTCTTACACAGTACGAGTCTTTCTTCATCCCAACTTCTGCCTGAAGAAGTTATCCCGTTACAGACTGTTCTCCAATATCCAGCATTTTAGACCCTCTTCAGTCCGTTCCACTTCCACGACCACTTGAGTGAAAAAATTGAAGTAGGACTATAAGATCTCATTCTTTCCGTGTGTTATCTAGTGTAGGGAAACTATCATCACTGGCTTCCTTTTCCATTATGTGAAATAAGTTGTAAAGCTCTTGCATAGGTTGGTTCATGACTCAATACTCCCGTTCGGCAGAGCTTTGAACCACAACTTGACAGATCCCGTCAAAGTTAGTGCAAATAATTTGCACTTGGGATTCTTCATGAGCGGTGGAGGTAGTTCTGATGCTCATCGATGAATTTCAAGTGCTCGTTGAGATCTCCTTTCGCATTGTACTCATTCTGGTTAGGAGGTTTCTCTAGTGCCTTTGATATTTGACTGTCTAAAATGCAGACGTAAAAGGGATGCTTTTGCGAATTCTTTGCTAATGGCTTTTCTACCTGCTCACGAAGATGAACATGACATACATCAGTCTCCCACGAGACCCTGAGGAGGAGTTTGATACTTCTCTTTGAAACGGATTCCTGCACAGCGTTTCCCTTCTGAGGTTTGTTGTGCAAGCTTTCTTTAAGGAGAAGCAACCTTTCTTCTATCATTTATGAGTTTTGTTGTCGAATGATATTGTACATATTGTTCAGCAACTCATTAGCACCTTGTACTCTAAGATTAGCCTATAGCAGTTGAAAATCAGACAATGTTTCAGTTCATGAGACTGGTGGTTGTATTGGTGGTATGAACAGAATTACTAGAGTAGATCAGGATGCAACAAAGTGTCTACAGTAACTTGATCAACTCATGAAAAACTTTTTTTACTGTTTGTAAGATTAATAGATAGTGGTGGAAGGGCGAAAGAAGAGAAGTTCAAAACTATTTAGTTCACTCGCATATGGCTTATACGAAAAGGTTGGAACAAAAAGGTATTTTGGAACAAGTATAACACTGCAAAACAATGGTTGCAACATATTAAAATGTTGTCATGGAATTGGTTAAAGTGTAAGGTAATCGGATTTAATTAATACCTTAATCATTGAATATCAAATCCACTTAGGTGTTATAATTCTATTGTGTTTGAAGCAGTGCTACCATACTGAAGTGCTGATACAAAATATATCAATTAATAAACATGGTGTGAAACTTTTTGTAGCTAAAAAAATGTATAAATGTTATTGCAAGTTACGGCACACATGTCTTGCAAGAAACAATGGTACAAATTTGAAATGAGATTCTCCTATAAAGTGAAGCTATCCACAGTTTCACACTCAAAATCAAAACCCCACTGCCAAATTCCAACTTCTACGCTGAAAAAACCAAAACCAATAGTATTACTGTCCTGATGACTTTAACATAGCCTGACAGACCTTTGAACAAGAAATTTGAGGCACAACCAAGTCCATTTTTTCCACCCTCGGGTCTACTCTGATATTTCCACTGTAACATGTTTCTATCAGAGAAAATTATTATCACTATTATAATAGGATATATAAGATGGTGTAAAAGTATGCCATTAATTTATATTTATATAACAAAAAAGAAGAAAATGAGAGAAGAGAAAACCTTTGACTATGAAACACAGAGACACAGAGATGGTGCCAGAACCAACAATAGTACAAATCAATTATACAATCACACACACATGTAAGATAATAGAAATTTCAACCACTTTCTATATCCACATCCAATGCTTACCATACACAGCCTAATACTACTATTTCCCTTAACATCAAATCATATCATATTTATCTATGCTTCCATTCTCTACTGTTTTTTTCTTTCTCTTTTCCATCATCTGTTTCATCAGAAGAAGAGGGTCCCTCAGTATTGGCCTCACTCGTTTGGCTACTTTCTTTTGCCTTACCATCATGTTTTCTTCCACCACCAACCATTAACAAAGGTGTTTCACCTAATTCCTTTGAGTTCATCTCTGAGTTGGTTCTATCTTCAGTTTTGTACTTGTACCAAGTGGCCCAATATAGGAAGTTAAAGAAATTAAGACAGCTTAATATTGCTAAGAACCAATAGAACAGGTTAAGATTGTTTTGGTTGAAATCAAAACCATGTAGCCAACCTTGTTTACTCGGCGTGATCCTTTTCGTGATAGAATTAATAACGTTAACGAATATAGTACTTAAGAAATAACCGAGCGACATGGACAAGAATGTGAAGGATGTTGAAAGTGATTTCATGTTGGAAGGTGCTTCTCTGTAGAAGAATTCCAATAGTCCAACAAGTGTGAACATGTCCGCGATACCGAATATAGCATACTGAAAAGATAACCAGAATAGGCTTATTGGTTTTGTAGGGTCTTTTCTTCCTTGGTCTCTTCGTTTAACTTCGATGAATCCGGCTATCGTCATTGAGATCGCAGAGAGTACTAGTCCAACACCAACTCTTTGAAGCTGTGTGATACCTGAAGGGTGGTTTGTGATTTTTCTTGCAAATGGTACGAAGAAAAGTTCGTAAATTGGAATCAATGTGCATAGGAAAATAAGTGGGATAACAGGAATGGATGCTGCGGGTACTGTGAAGGAACCGAGTTTAAGGTTCATTATGTTGCCTTGTTGAACTGAGAATGTTTGAAGCTGAGCTAAACATGTGTTCATTACAATTGTACTGGCTAATATTGGTAACATTCTTGTTAGGATTTTTACTTCTTCAACTTGTGTCACTGTGCAGAGCTTCCATGGTTGTTGAGGCTCAGAAGTTTCTTGAAGTATTGCTGCTTTATCTAGAAACCTGACTCAATTCAACAAACCAAAATCATCATTTGAATATAATGCATGCATTTATTTATGTGTGTAAAGGGAATTAAATGGGAATGAATGTTTTCTCAACCACAAACAATAAATGATAATCAATTAATGTACATGTGAAGTTGGTTCCTTAATTTCATCCTAGCAACCCCATCTTCCCTACCTTCTCAAAATAAATAAATAATTCCTATGGCCCGTTTGTTTCTGCGTCAAAGAGGGAAAAAAAACGCATGTTTGGCCTAATGCTCCAAATTGAAGCTTCTATGTTTTCACGCATGGAAACATTGTTCCAAACACATGCTTAAGTGCAAATGTCTCTAATCAAAGTAAACTTTACAAAATTACGGTAACGCTGTGATTTCTTTGATGCAACAGTTAACCATAATTCCAGAAAACTGATCATGATTCCAAACATGTATGTAGTAAAAACATGTTTGGATTGAACTTAGTTTAGTAGAATCATAGTGCACTCACTCTATTGTTAATTCTGTAAAAGCTACACTTTAAAGTTTCACCAAAATCACGGTGCGATTTTTACCGATTTCACAGGCAATTCAACAGGAAGCAAGTTAAAAATAGGGAAACAAAGATTAAAAGCAAAAAACATTGGTACTTGACAATTGAAAAGGAAATTGCTTTTCACTTTCAAATCTATCTATCTACAAGGTAAAGGTACTACTGAGCCAAATACCACAAAGAAAAAGAAAAAGAAAAGAAAAGAGTGAAATACTTTTTCAGTGAGTTTGTGTCAGAAAATTTATGATTATCACTTTTTCTTATATTTTGGTGTTAACTTAAAAAGCATAATGAAGACATATTTTCCATCATCATTCTCTGTATATCTCTGCAACACCGAACGTGTAGAAGTGAGTGATAGTAGGCCCAAATTCTTGGCATTACTTAATAGTTAGTACATGAAGAAAAAGAATCTTAATAATGTTCTTGACAGTGTAATTGTTCATTGTCATTTTGTATATCAACACAATAATCAATCATTATCACGAAATGCTAGTACTAATTAAACACATGAAGATTTAGAAAATAACCTCATTTGGTTTGTGTGTGCAATCTTCTCTAAAGAGACATCTTTATAGACCTCATAAAGTTGTTCATTAGTCTCTGGTAGTGGTAGCTTTCTGTTCTTAAAAGCCACAACAATAACCTGCATCAAACAATAATGCTTCATTAATCAATAAACTAAGCGTAATCAAAAGTCTCAGTGTCAGTTTCAGACACCGACACTGACCCAGATACACCTTTTCTCAGAGACGTCAGTGCTAGAGAGCTCATTAATCAATGAATTAGAGACTAATTAGTAATTACTGACCTGAATAATTCTCAAAATCGGACTTTCGCCGGGAACTTTGATACGGTAAAAAGGTTTACCGATTGCAAGTGTAACAAAACCAATGGAAGTAGAGACTGTGATGATGAAAAATCCCCAATGCCAAGCTTTTTGTGTGCTAACCCAAACAACACCAGTAACACCAACAACTGAACCCAAAGTTGAACTAAGTAAAAGCCAATTGAAAAAAGCTGCAAGTGATTTTGCTTCATTTGGTTCCTTTTCATCAAATTGATCAGCACCAAATGCTGTCATTGCGCCTCTTACTCCACCCATACCCAAAGCATATAAACACAAAGATATGTAAAACATCACAGCCACACCTCCTTTCACACAGCTTGATTCACCACATGCTTCTGGGTGTAGATTTTTCAATGCAGCTTGAACTGTCATCATCACCAAAGCCTGCACAATTCAAGCTCTCAAAATCAAAACATGTACAGTACATGTTCGACGAAATGCCTGACCTAGTTTTTTAATTTTATTTTATGTAATTTTATGTGATTGGAACATGGCATTGGGATTTGGAATTTGGAGTTTTTGAAATATTATACTTACAATAACTTCGAGTGATCCAAAAAGCAAACATGTGGTTAATCTGTTGCAGTAGGTATCTGAGATGAAACCACCAACAAGAGATAGCAAGAAAGTTGAGCCCATGAAATTTGTGAGAGTGTTTGCAGAGCTTGAAAGATCAAAATGCATCACTCCATAAAAGTACAGAACTAAGCTCACCATGTTTGCAACAAAACCCATGTTATCCAATGCTGACAAAACTGCATCAACAATGAAGAAAAAATGGTTATGAATGAAGAAAAAAAACATCAAATTTGCTTCAAAAACTTGTGCTTTTCTTTTCTTACCAAAGATGAACATGGAAGCTCTGAATCCACCTTTCTGTTTCTTCCATTGAATGATAG
Organism: Vicia villosa; assembly: GCF_029867415.1. Classification (NCBI taxonomy): domain Eukaryota; kingdom Viridiplantae; phylum Streptophyta; class Magnoliopsida; order Fabales; family Fabaceae; genus Vicia; species Vicia villosa. Next base: position 580,539 of record NW_026705161.1, on the reverse strand, counting down.
GTTTGAGTTCTTGTTTTACTTCTTTGTCTCCCTGTATGAACATGTTTCAAATTCAACAACAGAAACCAGAAAGAAAAAAACCAGACAGAGAATTATGTAATGAATTGAATGAATGTCTCAAGTTTGTTTACCATTGTGGAAAAAGTGTGAAAAGTTTCAATTTTTCAAACAAGAATGAGATGTTGATGAACATATAACCCAAAAAAATGAAAACTTTTGAAACAAGCTTTGAATTTTGATCACAAAAAACCAACAAGTTTTTTAATGTCTTACACTGTTTGGTTCTGTTCTTTGGCATTTGTCTTCCATTCTATTTAACAGGTTTTGTTTCACACTTTTTTCCTACCTTGGTTTCTGTGCTCACAAAAAGTAATGCTTACGATTGATTTTAAGGTTGTTGTTGCTGATAAATTGATGATTAATAACTAATGATGATGATTAATGGATGCTAATTCCATCAATGATTTTAATCAAAATTAATGAACAAAAACATATATACCCCACTGTCTTGGTTGAATAATTATGCTTGTGTGGAATTATGTATTTGTAATTTTGTTATCACTATTCCTGAATTAGAAGGTTTGAGTAAGGTTATTGGGTCAAATTGAAAGTGAGATTTTACTTTGTATAAATTGGTAAGACTTTTTTCTGCTTTATACATAGCATGTGAATGTGATCTAGTGTCTGTGTCTCATCATATTCTCATTTATTTGTATATTCAAATTCATATAGTACTGTTTGTGAAGTGTAAAGTTTAATTATTCATGTTTCTTCACGTGGGTTCCTTAATGATTTGATATTAATTTTTGTCATAGGAATAATAGTCTTGATAAGTTGGTTTGCCATTGTGAGGATATTAATTAATTTTGTGTGAAATTGTGTTTTTGATAGTTATGTGGGAAAATTGTTTTGTGTAAAGTTTTAGATTATTAAAACTTTATCATGTAATGAGTTTGAAACATGTTGTTGATTATGCATAAGACATAAAACAACAAATCTCTTTGGTAAGAAAAAAATTAATTTCTAACTTTGTTTTTAAACTCAAATTAATAAAAACATTTTGTTTAATAGCTGTTATTTAACTTTTATATATATATATATATATATATATATATATATATATATATATATATATATATATATATATATATATATATATATATATATATATATATATATGAGAATGTGAGAATGAATTTGAATCATTGAATTTTAAAATAGATAGTGGAGATTATGTGTGAATTTTTTTTTATCTCTCTTCAATCTTTTATTTTAATGATGGATGAGAGAGAAAAAAATATTGACACATAATCTCCACCATTTAATTTAAAATTCAATGGTTCAGATTCATTCTCACATTCTCATATGATATGCCCTCATATATCTTAACCATTGATTTTCATTAATCTAACGGTTTTAATTGATCAATTAATCTAATTATTTTTGGAAATATTTTTTTATATAAAACTTTAATTAAAGCCGTTGGATTAATGATAATCAATGGTTAAGTTTTGGAGTAAGTGTTGAACACTTGCTCTTTGAATAAATATAACCCTCCTCGTATATATATATATATATATATATATATATATATATATATATATATATATATATATATATATATATATATATATATATATATATATATATATATATATATAGGGGACGACTCAAGCGAGAACACTTGGTTATTATGAGAAATGAGAACAATGAATCACGACCATTAAATTTTGATTTTGTTGATTTTAATGGACTGGATTGTTGATTTATTTTAAATCAACATAGAAAGAGAAACCAATCCAGTCCATTAAAATCAACAAAATCAAAATTTAATGGTCGTGATTCATTGTTCTCATTTCTCATAATAACCAAGTGTTCTCACTTGAGTCGTCCCCTATATATATATATATATATATATATATATATATATATATATATATATATATATATATATATATATATATATATATGGCATATCATTTGAGAATGTTTTCTTTATATGAGAAAGTAAGAATGAATCTGAACCATACCATTAGATTTTAAAATAAATGGTGGAGATTATGTGTGAATCTTTTTTTATTTCTCCACCATTTATTTTAAAATCTAATGGTTCAGATTCATTTTCAGATTCTCATATAAAAAAGACATTCTCATATGCCTGTGTTTTTTTTTTTAACTTGTAATTATTTAAAATTTTCATAAACAGATTTTATTTTTATAATTAATATAATATTATCAAGATAGTAAAGTTTACTTTAAATAGTCATAGCCGTAGAATTTACAAAAATAAAAAAATTACCAAACTTGCAAATTAATAAATCAATCAAATAAAAATATAGATAATATTTCACATATTCAATATTTTTAATTAAATAAAAATATAAATTAATAATACGTTTTAATTTAAAATGACCATAATAGTAAAACTTGCAAAAATAAAAATAAAAAGATCAAATTTGCAAATATATAAATCAGCAAAATTAAATATAACTAATAATTTCACTTTCTTCAATATTTTTAATCAAATATAAATATAAGTAATGAATAAATAATTTATTTTATTTATTTATTATCACCATTTTAAGTGCTATTTTCTTTTGAAAATAGTGTTATCCAATAAATAAACAATATTTATTTTATTTAAAAATAATGTAACCTATATCGCACTAGAAAATTCAGTTCTCATTTTACAAACTACATAATTTTTTTTTTATTTGATTAAAAATATTGAAGAAAGTGAAGTTATCACTAATATTTTAACTTGTGTCCGTGTGTGTGATCTAGCGGTGAAATGTTTGAGTCCTGATAGTGTCCTTCTCTCACAGGTTCGAAACCCGCTTGATTCAAATTGCTTAGCAAAAAAACTAATATTTTAATTTGGATAATTTATTTATTTCCAAATTTAAAACTTTTTTATTTTTGTAAGTTTTACTACTATGATAATTTTAAATTTAAATAATTTATTGATTTGTCATCTATGTTTTATTTGATTAAGAATATTTAAAAATAAAAAATTATTACTTATGTTTTAATTTGATTAATTTATTAACTTGCAAGTTTGGTATTTTTTATTTTTGTAAATTCTATGACTATTTAAAATAAATAAGGACATTTTTGAAAATATATAATATGAGTTTGTTTGCTTAGAAAAAATTTCTAATACTGTAATGATATATTTTAAAAATTATAAAGGTAAAAAGTATTTTTGAAAAGATTTTTTTTTTATGAATTTTTTAATTATTAAACATTGACAGTTATATTAATAATTTTTATTTCTTATAAATATCATTTCTGTATAAATACTATACATTCCATAATTGTTAATTTACTAAACACTTAAATTAATATATTATTTATTAATCATTAATCATCAAATATAAGTTATTAATGTGTTATAAAGTATCAACTATTAATAATCGACTATTAACTACTACTATTAGTTAATTTTATCAAATAGAACTAACATTATTCCATATTATCGGATGAAAAAGATACTATATTTTTCTTTTTCTTTTTTGGTGTGAGAAAAAATATAAACACCCCTAAAATTTTAAATTATCAAAACTCATTTTTTATGTATCGAAGGATTAAAACAGAAAACAAATAAGTTTATTTTTAATGTAAAATAAAAGTAAAATATTATTAAGAAAACTATTAATGAAAAAAGTAATTTTATTTGGATGTCGATATGATAATATTTTAAATAGAAAAAAAAAAGTTAAAAAGTTACGATTAATGTAATAAATTAGGTGGGTGTATGAAGCTCCATAATGTTGAAAAATAAAAAGCAAAAAGGCAAATATTCTAGGGTTATAGGTCAAATGTTGAAATTATGGGTCACATGATCCAGCTCATATAGTGTCCTTTATGTCTCTTGGAGCTTGGTTGTTACATACAAAAATCCATAAACTTCACTTCTTCCTTCATTGTCTCAAGGAAATTCAGTTTAGCCTTTTTGTAATCTCATTCTATTCATAAAGTTCGTAGTATCTCACTTTTAAAATGTCTCTTTCAAAATCTATATTATTTAACTAACTTTTTTTATCTCAAATTCTCAATCATTCTAGATTTTTTTTCCCTATTGGAAAATCACTATCAATTATAAAAGCTATTTTTCTGGGTATTTTATGATGTACTTACTAAGTAGTCCTATATTTGAGATTTTTTATTTATTTATAAAAGTATAAAAGAATAAAAATTTAAAATTACTGAATTAATGATAAACTCGAGTAAAAAATCAAGAATACCTAAAATTAGGCTTTCTATTTAACTTTAAGTGATAATTATAAACTTTAAAGCTAATTGATGTAAATTTAGAATTCGTGTTTAGTTTTAAATTAGTGTCATTCGAGGAAAGGAAATGTTTTTACATTAAAGAAAGGAAATGTTTTTTCAACACCCCAAAGCAACACACACCATACATGAAACGATTTCTATTTTAAAATAGTATTTTGTCTCTTTCAAATTTGAAATATTTTAAGGGGTGATCATTACATCCCATATTTTTTAAAAATTTTAAAAATTTTGAAAAATAACTTTTTTTAAGTAAAAAATTATATTTTGATTGTTGAGAAAGAATTATAAGCGTGAGTAGTGTGGGAAAGTCTCACATCGGTTACAAATGTGGAAACTTAAATATTTATAAGTGGGAGAACTCACACATCAATCACCTTAAGGTTTTGAGTGAGTATGTAGTGTGTCTCTCACAAAGTGTGTTGTTCCTAAAGAAAATGTTGTAAATGCTTGTAGGAGGTACAAGTGTATGTGGATAAAAGAGTTTCCACTTACATTTGAGGATGAGTGGCACCATGAGTCTGGTTCGAGTGAATGGACCAGCGTAATTGTATCGAAATGTCTGTAAGAGGCATTTCGTTGAAAAGTAAAAGTGTATGTGAATAAAAGAGTTTTCATTTGAGGGGAAGCATTGTGGATAGACTCGCACTTAAGGGGGAGTGTTGAAAAAGAATTACGAGTGAGTTGTGTGGGGAAGTCACATATTGGTTAGAAATGTGGAGACTTGAGCATTTATAAGTGAGCGAACTCACGTGGATAGATTCACACATGGGGGGAGTGTTAGAAAATAATTACGAGCGAGTAGTGTGGGAAAGTCCTGCATTGACTAGGAATGTGGATACTTGAGCATTTATAAGTGAGAGAACTCACATTTGAGTAGGTGTTGAAAAAGAATTACAAGTGTGAGTAACATGGGGGAAGTTCCACATTAGTTAGGAATGTGGAGACTTGAGCCATGTAGATCACTATTACTACATGGTGGTTGTAAGTTAGGTTCTTAATTACTAAGTGAATTAAATACTTCCTAAGCAATTTATATCAAATCGTAGGTGTTCAATAATTCTCACATGTGAATACATTCAGATTTATTATGTGGTCAATTCAGTTTATATTGTCACGATTGTTTCAAGCTTCGTATATAAAATTACATATTAGTTTACATTATAATATGGTATCAGAAGAAAACATCACAAATTTCCCGAATTCCACAAACTCTCACAAACAAAACCCCAAGTTCTAACTCACTATTCCTTTAAAATTTCACAATCTTTCTCCCATAGAAGATCCAGACTATGATACTTCCTCATATGCTAATAATCACTTCACCATCTCAGACTCATAACGCAACCCCTGAAGCCGTTTATATCTTTAGCATGGCGAAAACTCAGGCGTCATTCTAGTCGCACTAGCGCTCGATGAATCAAATTACTACACCTTGAGCAAATCCATGCAACGAATGCTTTCTTCCAATAAAAAACTGGTCTTCATCAACAGTTCTCTACCTCAACCTCCAATGACTAGTACAAACTTTGATGACGCTAGTACCATATCATCATCATACACATACTAAAAAAAATCATAATATGAGTATTAATCTTAATATCTCATAAGTGTGTCAAGCATCCAGGATTCGCCTACACTGAACATAACGCATTCATGTTTACCTTATAATAATTCTAGTATCATGTAACCATAATCTTCCATAATCTTCCACACTTGATAAATAGTGATCCTTGTTTGATCCTATATATGGTTGTACACTTCATCATTCCAATTTCTAATCATTGGGTCAAACTCAATTTCTAATGATGTTTATGTATAAGATTGTTCTATTAATTTAAGGGATCATTATTCACCTTAATACGTGGTTAGAACATGAAAATGAAGGTTTTAAGAAGATATATATTCATGTTTTGAATCAGTTACACTTGACATAAAACATCTCACATTGCTTAATAGCATGACAGGGCACATAGAATAACAATTGACACAACATAAACCTCAATTGTTTAAGAGCATGACACGTCATATATTCCACATTGTTTAAGATTTTAACAACATAAAAGAGCACGTGGTACATCATTTGACACAAAATATAACATACTTTATCAACATGCATAGCCAAATCACAACCAACAAAGAACATAAATGCATACCTTCTATTGATCTGATATGAACATAAATCTCGTTTCTTGGCCTAAATCTTCCATTAGCAATTGTAAAAAACATCTCCAACTTTCTTTAGTTTTTTATTCAAAAACACTAAACACCAATGACAAATACTGGCCATTTGGGTTCCTTCCTACATCTATTAACAATCGGACACCATATTTGGTCTTCAAATGACAACCATCAACATTTACCAAAGGCCTAAATTTTTTAGTGAATCCTTCTTTGCATCCATTAAGGCAAAACTAGAAAGACCTAGATCTTGGTTGAGTTGAGCACTTTGGTCTATCCACATTTATCTTAGCAGTATTCCCAAGACATATCTTTTTCAACTCAGTTGCATACCTCCTAATCATTGAATAATGTATATTAGCATCCCTTTCAACAATACCTTTTGATATCTCGTTGGCCTTGCATGCCTACTTGGAGTAATCTCAACTAATAATTCTTCCTCATGTCTTGAATGATGCCAACAATTCTAACATTCTCAATTGTCTGCATTTTTGTTTACCATAACCTTTGCAATCCACATAGACTTTACAAATCTATTATTAAAACAAGTGTGGATTCCTATCCAAGTTTTTAAATGATATGTGTGACTGCCACCAACTTTAGAGCACAAAACCAAAAAATTCACATTTGCCCTTGCATACTGCCCTGACCCTGTAACTTTCATTCTTAACAAAGGTAATTTTTCTTCCATTTAAAACTGACCATTCAATTATTGTATCTTTTAAATCACTTAAGGAATTAAATTACATACCTAAGTTAAACTCATAGTCCTTATTTAACTGCTCATTCCTAAATTTGTCATACTTTGGACATTTTTTCGTCTTCAAGGGCATTTGGGTCTGAGCTACCTAATTCATCACCCAAGTATTGGTATTCTATTTCATTGTTTCTTTTAGAATCATTATTTTAATGAACCCTGGCAATCCTAGTAGGTGCAATCAATTCCAGATTCTTCTTGGGAGTTAATTTCTTCATTAGTGACTTTGAGGCACAAACCTCAATTATCTATGACTCCTTTTTTATTTCAACTCTGCTTGTACCATCTTTGAACCTATCAACTTCAATGACTTCAAAACCATCACTCGGTGCAGTAGCTTTCTCTTCCTCGTTATCGTCAAGCTTAACCCTTATTGCATCATCATCACTTTCTTATGGTCCCTTTTCTCTATCACTTGATTAAGTTCTTCCATTCAAAGCAATGAATTGAGGATCAATTACTTTTATGTTTATGTATTTCACATTGTGCTCACCTTATAAATGTTCGTCAATATTTTTGCCCATAGCATGTATCGCATCATTTACAACATAATCATCCATGTTAACTTCAATAAATGATTCATTTATCCCTTCAAATTTGCACCAAACCCTAAAGGGGCTTCTCACTTATCCCTAACCCAACACCAATTTAACAACCTCATAGACACCAATTTTTTGATAAATTTTACGAGCATTTCCGAGTAATTCAAGTTGTTTACAAGTTAATATGAGTTAGTTTGAAGAAGAATTATAGAAAAATAGAAGAAACAAAAGAAAAAAGAGAATTAGAGAAGAAAAAAAGCAAGTAAAACAAGAAATTACTCCCTAGAAAAATCATGGCAGCATTATGGCCACTGTGTGATCCCATTGTGGTGTGATATAAAGCATTGTGCCCAAAATAGTACCTTTTTCAGCGCATCGTGGGCGTGATGATGGTGATTGTGGCCTCGATGAGAAGCTTCTTTGACACGCTTTGAAAAATTTAAAAGGCTAAAAGTGATAATTTTCAAGGGTTACAAATTTTGGATATAGAAAGTGATGGCAAGACAATTATAGAGCAAGGAAATAAAGTTTTCAGGTATTAGAGACCATATTCGTCATTAATTTTCATGTACTTTTCTTCTAAACTCGTGGTATTGACTTGTATTACTATGAGTAGCTAATTTACTCTTGATTAGGTTTTGCTAGATGAAGTTGATTTGATTTGCTGAACTATGTAGCTGGCTTTGTACAATTTTTGATGATTTGATATTCTAGTTATTATTCTGTTATCTTGATTTTAATGTTATTTGTGTATTGACGAGCATACGAATTGAAAATATGTTTGTAGCGATTACTGACCCTAACGTTGTGAACTTGAAATAGAATAATTGTTTAAACTTAGTAATTAATTTAAGGATAAATAATTCTAAGTTTGTGATTCGAATAATTGTTTCAACATTTTCGCAAATCACAATCTTCTTATTCTTTTATGTTTATGTCGACAATAGTGGTCCATGTGTTTCTTTCTTGGCAAAATTTTGGAGGACTTGAATATAGTTGTAACTTAACATTGCTAATTATATTCATTTGAAAAAATAATACAGTAACTAAATAATAAATGGCACAATATTAGTTGGTATAGGTGGAATTAAAAATTATAAATAAATAAAATACATCGTCGGTGCGCCACATGGACATATTGGTTGAGTCATATCACTAAAAGTTCTAAAACAACATAATCTTCAAATGACAAGGTTGAAATTTAATTTTTTTTTTACATGGAGTAAAGCAAAAGTCACCTAAATAGCAGACGAAAAGTTCCATTAACCCTAAAAATATAAGTTACGTGTCATTTAAAAATTGACACATTAATAATTTTTAATGCAAAAATGTGAGACAACAACAACAATCAAATCTTATTTCACTAAGTGGAGTCGGTTTGGATAAACTTTTGCCATAATGTTCTATTAAGGATTATGTTTTTATCAAACTCCTAAATTTTTGAGATTTTTCTTAATAACTTCTCTTATATTCTTTATAGGTCTTTATTTTCCTATAATTGTTTGACTTCTCTCCATCTAATCTACTATCCTTACCATAAAATCTATAGATCTTCTTTCTACATGTCTAAACCACCTAAATCTATTTTCCACCATTTGTTTTACTAAAGGTGACACCTTAACACTTTCTCTAATATTTTAATTTTTAATCCTATCATGCATAGTTTTACCGCACATCAAACGCAATATCATCATCATGCTATGTTTACTTTATTCACGTGTTGATTATTATTCGTCTAACATTTTATCTCATACAACATCGTAGGTCTTATTCAAGTGGATAAAATTTTCTGATCTTTAGCTTAAATGGTACATTGCGTCACATAAAACTATTGCAATCCTCCTTTATTCCCTCCATCCAACTCGAATTTGATAAAATGAATAAAAAAACTTTTATAAATTTTTGAAGATAAAATATATAAGTTGCACGTGTTAAAAAAATAAAATAGGTATGTTACCAATTTTTAGTAAAAAAGATGTTAGAAAAAGAGGGAAAAAACATATAAATTTGAAACATGATTGATTCCATTAATGTGATAAAAAAAATATTGAAATTGTAATTAAATTTAGAAATAAATATTAACTAAAAATAAATTATTTATATTTATTTAATATTTGGTCTAAATCTAATAGACTTAAATATATTTTTTAAACCATAAAACTTAATTTTTTAACTAAATAATTAACTCATACATTTTTCTCTTTGATTTTAAAAAAAAAAAACTATTTTTTATTCTTATAATCTTATTAATAATTAGCCATTTAAACAAATCACAAGAGGGATGTCCACAAAGATGGGCACAAAGTTATCTATTTCTATTAAAAAGAGAAGAAAAAAAAAATAACAAACCTAAATCTAAAGTAGTCCCAACTCAAGTGTAAATTTTTGTGGACCTACCCAATCTTTTTCCACTCCACCCATGAGTGATAATTCTAAGTTCAAACTTTAGATACTAACACGAATGCACTGCCACCCTGTGCAAACTAAAAAGCTTCAAATGCCACCAAATTTATATTCTAAATTCACTTATTGCTGCTTATATTATATTCAAAAGTACTCGTAGCTAGGTTCATGTATATTCCAGAATCAATTCTCTTTTCCTTCAAGTAATTATTTTCTTGTACAAAATAAATATTAAATTCCAATTTCAAGTTTTCACTTTTGTTAAAAAAAATGTGTATATTTTTTTTCTCAATATACAAATAGCCACTAGCCTTAGGTCCACAGCCATTGAAAATTTTGAACCTAACACATTCTATTGCGTGTGAGTTATAAAAGCCTATAGTATAGATTTTTGTCTTTTAAGTTATGGTCCTAAATTCATTAATGTTTGTAATAATAATAATTCTATCAATGACACACCACTTCAATTCAATCACTTTTTCTCAATAGTATCTTTCTACCTTTTCTTCTATGACTTGCTACTTCTAGACATGCACCATATACAGGTTGTTTTCAACTTGACAATTCTACTATTGTTGTTTTCTTGTTGCTTACGACATCGTTGTTTTGTTTTCTTATTATTGTGCCAGGAATATGTCATTTCTGTTTATGCGTGTGTTAGAGTCATTCAATAGTTTATGGTAAATTGCAAAATGTTACAAATAAAGAAAACTTGTTAATTAAGATTTTATCTTCAAGACTTCAACTATGGCAATAGTTGTAGCTGTCATTTGTGTACACTGTTTGTTTAAATTACAAGTAAGAATTTTCTAGGTAGGGGCCTGGCATTTCTGGGATCTGTGACCTATAAAATAGATAGGTGGCTAGTTGCAATCTAAAGTCTAGAATTAATTGAAATGCAAAATATGATTGTGTTTCTACTTTGCTATATATGTATGATTATTATTATTATTAATGAAAAAAGGGAATATATAAGATGAGGTTCCATGTGCATTGTGGGTGATATAGTTTGGAAAAAGGGTTTGTTTGGTCCACTCAAACAGCTGTTTTAGAGTATATGCTAATTATGTTTAGCTGTTATTTTAGTTCGAATATTAGAAGAATAATCAAATGCATGACGACTAATCTATGATGGTTCGGCCTTACAAATAATCTAATTACTTCATCTTTAACAATTTCATTAAAAGAATTGATGCAAATTAAGCTCTAAAATTATCTTATAGAACCAAAATTTGAAAATCAGCTTTTATTTAATTTTTTTTTTGCGACAGGCGAGAAGCTCAAGGAGTAAGACATAAATGTAAGGAATATCTGTAAGAGAGGAATAGACTAGACATTATCAAAAATCAAATATTTGATCTCACTTGTTAGTACAACGTACTTATGTCATTAGATCTAATTGAGCGACTTGTAAAAAAAAGTTTAATCGAATGATTTATAAAAAAAAATAATAGAACGGTTCCCTACATCTTGTGTCGCATAGACAACAACAGTTTTAATCATGTACCATATATAAGCCCAATGTATTATATCACCCTCAAACTACTTCTCTACAATTTTATTGAATGGGGTGTTGAAGTGTTAATCTTGTGATTCCTCTTCGCTCTGCTACATAGAAAGAGTTCATAGCATTATGTATTTCTCGTTTCGCCTTAGAATAATAACATCGTTTATGTGAATATACATTTGAATCCCTCAAATTCCAATGAAAAGCAACGCTTCTCCACCATTGCTTCACTAATATTCGTTCTACTGTAGTTCTCAGTCGATTTTATTCAAAATATGGCAATGTCAAAACCAACTTTTCTAGTTGCTCAACGGAGTGTCGTTGTTACTGCTGTGACAGGTAACACTCTCGATCTTGTTAAAGAGGCTCCATCTTCTCCAACATAAGAAGTTTATTCAGTCCTAATAATTTCTCCTTCTATTAATATTCTAACTATTTTGGTTCCAATTTCTCCGACCATCAGCTATAGTATTTTCCAAGTTTTACGAATCTCAACCTTCTCGATAGTTACTTTAAGGCCAAACTTTAATACAACCTCCACCACAACCACAAAAACCAAGACAATATATGTTTTAAAGCCTCCAATAACTCCAAGTCAGTCTAGACATGAAAGGAGCGAATGAACTACTTGTCATCATCTTCTACAACTTGGTGTAGCAACAAAACTCACACTTCTTGTACAAAAGGATCCTCGGGATTTTGAGGAAAATTTGTAGTATGCTCCCCATGGATACCACTCTGCGCATGATCTCATGTCGCACAACAATCACAAAACCACACCCCAAACGATCCTCGTTAATACAACCTCTCTATACCAAACAACTCATGTATCATTAGACCTTATACAACTTCGAAGACGTTGATCTCATCTCCATGGTTCGGAGGGTAAAGGTGGTATCCTCACTCTTCTAGAAGCACGACAACCTCAACAATCACCCCATGCTACTCCAGAATGAAAGACAAACTCGATGATGAAACATATTCCTAGTCGAAAAAGGAAATCATTTTCCACACATATTCTCGACAATCATGTCCAAAAATATTTCGGCCCCCCACCACCAATAAGAGAGCTACGGCGGGACGGAGGATCCAAACAAGCATATTGAACATGTGGACACTATGCTTGATTACCACCACATGTGGGGTGCATTAAAATGCAAACTATTTATTTTAACCCTCAAAGGAGCCGCTATGACATGGTTTAAGACATTCCCATGCAGATACATCAGATTTTGAAAGTAACTTTACAATTCTTTTACCGCTAGGAAAAGACGTCCCCCAAAAGGATGATCCAATCTGAAACAGAAATTTCTAAAGCCGTTTGAAAATCACAGCCTGCTGAAATTTATTTATTAGAGTAAGAACTTAAACTCGTATCATGTTAAAGCTTTTTAATGCAACCTTAACTTGTCCCACACATGTTTAAAATTCAAGTTTTGAGATAAGGATATTAAGTTCACTCTTGAGGATTTCGAGCGTCACTTTAGGCTTGAATACAAAGAAAAGGAAGTTTGTAATTCAAATGCTACTAATTTTGTCAGAGAGGATTTTGTTAAGACTATTTCCAAGTTCTTTTATGGAAATTGTTTGGATTTGGCTAATTTCCAAATCAATTTCAAAATGTGTGTTCTCCACTGGATCATTATGAAGATTTTCTACAAAAAGCCTCGCAATTGGGCCAGGGTTTATGACCTTGATTTGTTCCTGATGTGGATTCTTTTGGGTGAAGAACAAGTTAGTTGGGTGAAGTTCATCATGGATAGAATTCATCATCGTAGGGGAAATTCGAAGATATCGTTATTCTTTTCCTCTTTTATTCATTTTATCTTTTGACTTTATTATTGATTAGTAAACTTTAATAGGTTAATTTAAGTTTATTTTGTTGTTTTAGTTTATTTTGTGTTTTGTGAGTTGTGTGTGTTTTTCACCTGTGTATGACTGCTTTATGATAAGTTTTGTCACAACAAACCTGAAGTATCACTTCAACCTTAATTTTTAGTATGTCTTAGAGCTACAAGAGGTTATAAAGAGAAAAATCAGTGGCATTAGGGCAAATGTGGCATAAGTGTGGAGAATGAAGCAAAGGTGAGCTAGAAAACTGGATGGATAAGACCAAACATTACAAGACGGTATTTTGCAAAAAATGTTGCACACAAAATTATGCATGTTCCTTGTCTGTCTGCGCAGTTGACCTGCCACAGGACGTGTTGTACTACTTAAGACTGAATTGAAGGAAAGGACAAGGAATATGCTCAATTTATTGGGCCAAAGTAACAAATATTCATAAGGCCCGTGATCCAATGACAAGACAAAACTCTACAAGTAAAAGGGTATAAAAGGAATCTCTTGGACATAATGAAATAAGGTTTAAAAGTTTAAATACTTGAGAAATCACTTAGAAAACTTCTTATTGAAAAAGAAGAAGTCTGAACTAGTAGTGAAGAATTCCTTCCAATTTCCCTTAGTTGAATAAGTGTTGAGCATCCCATTGTGACAGAACTCGCCTCCTATTGATTGAAAGATTTCAAGGAGTAGAGTGTCATACTTAGATTTATATTTTCTTTTCATCTGTGTTCAGATAAGAACTTGTGTTGCTGAATTTCTTTTGCTCGCCGTGATCTAACCCTTTTTATGTTGAGTAATGTGAATTTTAATGAAAAGTAATATTTTGTGTAAGTATAATGTGCAACTTAAAAGAGAGAGAGGGGGAGAATTGGGTTTTAAGACTTTTTCTCATTTTTAAACAATGTTATGGTTCTTTCTATTATCTTAGTTTCTCAAATAACTGAGGTATAATTATTTTTAGATGGATTACGAGACATCATTCTTTTAGATGGATTACGAGACATAATTATTATTTTTTATTCTATGTTGTTGTTCTTCTTACACCAACCATTAACAAATAATTTTTCTATTCTTGTAATCTACCTCATGTAATGGTGTTGTTTTGTTGTTGTTATTGTTGTTTCCACCCCTTGCCAATGTTTAATGGAATAAACTCCCACTTAAGTCCATGTTGTTTGTATTCCTTATCTTAGAAGCCAGAGCTTCATTTTACCCTTCATCAGATATACACATAATCACAATCATTGTTAGAGAAAACACTTCATGAATAAACACACTAGAGACAAAAAGGCTAAGAGCTTCCAGAAATTAGCAAAAATTACCTTCACGTCTTCCCAGAAACGAGCTTATGTATCAATGAGACCCTTCAAGCGGGTTCGATCGACCTCCTCCGAAGGAAAACCGCCTCCGAGGTAACCCTGACCATCGATGAAGCTCACCAACCACTTCTTTTGGTACAAATCCTTCGTAGAAAGGTCTTCATCTTTTTATAATACACCTCGTTGCCCATGAGAAAATGACGTTTCGTTCAGTGCTTGTGGAATGACTCATCATATCTACCATCCACTCCATTTTCAATAGTGAAAATTGTAGCGTGATTCTCTTGATGGATATGGGTGAAGAGAAAGAGTCGATTTTTGAAACGTTGCAACTCAAAAATAACCACAAATTCCAAGATGGTCGGCACCAAATGGATTAACCCTCTACTCCATGTCTGAGTTATATGGCCACAATGGCATAAAAAATGAAAGAAAGAGGTCAGAAAAGGCTTCCCTTCAAGTATTCACATTAGTACTGGAAGAATTTAACGTACAACTAGCTTTTTGGGTAAAGTTGTGACGGAGCCATCACAAAATGCTTAAGAACTTCCACATCAAAAGCAGTGAAAGGAAGGCAAAGGCTTAGAACCGAGAAGGCGCATTCATAGAAAGGAATGGCGCAATCACCATACTTGTTGCAGATTTTGTCACTCGTACTAAGAATCAAGATGCCCCAATGTGAAGATGGACCAACCTCAAGGAAAGCTCTGTCGATATTACCTTCTTCCACAAAAATATAAACATTGGAAGAATAAACAGTATCCACCCATAAAGATTGAATATTCTTCTAGGATTTTTTAGCATTCATTTGTGACTTTTTACCCATGGTGCATTAACGTTTTGCAAGTGTAATAACGCAAAATATCAAAAAGGATGATTACCGTTAAATTGGGAAAATGAATCAAAGAAATACGACGTTAATTTTTCAAGAATCGTACGCTAGCATGCAAAAGAAAGTAGACTCTATAAAAAGTGTCAAATCACTCATATGCAACACTCAAATGTTTTAGTTCCCATGGTCATAATGATGGCACATCCGAAAAGACGTTCGAAGTATGAAGCATTATAGGCACATATCCCCAAGAAAATGAAATGTTTCCTCTTGCTCTTCCAAATATACGTTAGAGATTGGTTTATTGCCAAGGCTAAAATGATAAATCTATGCCTTGTTGTGCATTGACACGTATTTGGGAGGCAACTTATCTGGGTCGACCTTAGCGACCTCGGCCAATCACTATGAAGGAATTGAACTCCTTCCATAACCTTCTCAATACACGAGGACTCTCCTACGGATGATCAAAAATGGTATGAACTTCAAATGCATCCAACGACTCCCTACGATTCACGTTTGGCAAATAACATTCTCGTTACTTCCTCTCAAATCCTCTTTCGATTCACTTCTTTTTCTCACATATTGACTCGAGAGTTGGAGCGCAGACCAACCCCATTTCCACCTCACCGAAAACTTAGATCCACCATTATTTTTTATCCTCACTCCATTCATGATTCAAGAACAGAGCGTACACTTGTGTGGGAAAATACTCTTAAAACCACAAAAAACACTTTTAAAATTGATTTAAATGACTCCATAACGATCCTTCTAGAAGACATCAACATTACTATTACAACAAAAAATAGAATATAAATCAATAAAAAGAAATATATAAATAGGTTATTAGTAATTTAAAATGATAACAAGGATGATGACGTTGAAATACACGTTGATTGTTCGTTCGAACACAATAATTAAATAAGAGTAAATTTTTTGCTAGAATTAATCAAACGAAATATACAAATAGATTATTAGTAACTTAAAATGGTAATGAGGATCATGACTTTAAAATACATATTGATTATTCGTTTGAACACAATAATCAAAGAAGAATAAAAATTTTGCGAAAATTTGAGGAAATAAGAGAAAAAGTGTTAAACACAGTTTTAAAACATGATCACAAATATATAAACATAAACAATGCTTATAAACAACAATTGCATCAAGAAGAATCCTTCTCTAAATGGTTAATACGAAAACTTTGAGGAATCTCTAACAAACAAAGGAGGTGAATTGAGAAATTTGTTTTAAAAAATGAGAATTGGGCTAGCAAACATAGCTTTAGAGGTTTTATCATGCCATCCCCCAATTTTGACTTGGCACCCCACACATCCCATGTTTTTACCATATTAGCCATATACAATATTATAATTCATTTTACAAAAAGTATTGGAACAATTACAATTTTTTGAAAAGCTCTGTAAGTTTTTAGACATTTCAAAGACACTACTGGATATTTGCTATTATTCCATTTTTTAAATATTTTTTACCGCATTTTTAAAAAAATTTGGTAAAAATGCAAAAGAAAAAAAATTGTGTTTTTAAAAAAATCACACGTTCAATTGATTTTTTTGAAAATCCGGTAAAAAGGCATACATTTTTCAGGATCTTTTGAAGAATACAATAAAAATGCATAAACGTTTTCGAGTTTTTAAAAAAATCCAATCAGACGTATGAATTATTACATGATTGTTAAAAAAATGTAGAAAAAACATGTTTTTTTTTTTACTAAATTTTTCAAAAAATTCAGAAAGTTCATAATTTCTGTTTTTTTAAAACTCGGTAGGTTAAAAGTTTGTTTTACTTTTTGTAGTGAAGACCAAAGGCGCAGATGGTGCGATTAATGGTCAACGTTGTGATATAGCTGGTTTTGCGAGGGCTCAAGAGAGGGGAGGTGACGTAGATGACCTGCATCTCCGGGCGAGGAGAGTGGCACCGAGCGATTCTCACAGGAGGCGTTTGACTGTTCGAGGTCAGTTTCGTGCACCCGCACTATCAGACATAGGGGATCTAGATCTGCTTTTGGATAGACGAGATATGACGAGGATGAACTAGTTCATGTCCAAACACCAGTTCGTAATGACGTGCAAATGGTGGTAGAGGTAGATGTGCCCCATTAGACCGAGACAAAGATTCCACATAATTCTTAAACGGTAGAGGTGCCCTATATTCTGCTGGCAAGTAGTTTCTTCACCACTCTTACAATTAGTCAGGAGACTGCACGTATGACAACTGTACAATAATTAAGGGTTACTGAGGAGCAAGTGATAAATAAGTTTAGGTATATGAGGGGTGCTCACTTTCGCCTATCTTGGCTGCGAGATAGGTATGGCGATCTAGTGTGTTAGAGTATGTATGAGGCAGCAACTAGGGTACACATGTTGCATCTTGTATGACGCACTATCTTAGCGGACATGTCTCATGTATATATCGATACAAAGTACATGTAGTTGTTTAACAACCTTGAGCATTGCAGCTGAGCATATGGGCGTGTTGCATTGACTGTTATATATGTTGTCATAGGAGAGATGACTATTTTTTAGACCAGGCAGCTTGCCGAATATATGAGTTTATTTCATAAATAACTAAATTATTATTTCTTATTACCTCAGTTTTATTTATGACTAAATTATTATCAGAGTCTTTGTTATTATGTAGTGCTGGATATATGAGCATTTCCCGTCCATTTGTGAGAGGCGGGTTATTTTTGTCACTGTTGGGTTCCCATGGGCCAAGAGATGGAGGGGCAGGCATGCACACCCGAGAGGTGTTGTGAAATACAGGGGGGTTGATGCCTTGATTATGGATGATGTCATATTGACATCATACATAAGCCATAGAATGGATGAGGAGCTCAATGACATTACACTTTTCTGATTATATGCGATGGGAAGCGTTAGTGGCAAAACACTCATCCGAGAGGTGTTTGCGCCAGTTTGGATATGTCCAAGACATCCCACGACCAATCCCTGGTATTATATCTGAAGGCATTGATAGCTGGTTTCATGGTAACATTATGGGTTTTGCACTTGCCGTTTGAGATCGTGCAGTGGAGGTTCAGTTCCATGCGGAGTGTGTGGATGAGTATTTGAAGTGGTACCTTACTATATCACACTATCGCATCATCCCACCTAGGCAACATGGAAATGCTGATAGACATTCTCATGTTGGATCTTCACATGATGAATCTTCTCATGCTGATGTTGGGGTACCTTTTGATGACGTGCCACTGCCTCCATATATTGCTCATAGATGATAATAGTCATTATGAATAACCTCGTGAGTTTGATGAACCCGAATAAGGAGGATGATAGTTTGGCATCGCATGCAACATAGGTAGTCCGTGGAGACCTATTTAAACATTATTATTATTTTTATATATTATGCATATATTATGTGTAGTATTACTCATATATTTGTACAACACTGTTTATTAGATTACATTTTGACACTTCCATTGATGCATGATGAACATAACTTAACATTTGACAAACGGTTACATAACTTAGATAAGCGATTACATAACTTAAGAAAACAATAATAAAATAAGAAAACCTAAACATTACTAGACGACTCTAGACGTTTCAACATCTTGATTATGTCATTGACAAATCTAAAAATTGTCGCATTAAATTCGATCGGTCCCTCAGTTAACCTACAGTGACATGATCTCCACATAACTTTCAAATCTTCATCAATCTTCAACTCTATAAGATTGTATTTCACCCTTCCATAACTATCAAATATAATATCTACATAACTTTCAAATCTTCATCGGTCTTAGTTAGTCTATGATGACATGATCTCCACGTATTTTCATATATATATATATATATATATATATATATATATATATATATATATACACAGATTTTTTTGCTCAATACCATATTCTTTAGATTGTTCTACAGAATATTTTATCCAAATTTTTGGCTTAAATTTTTACAAGAGAAACATAAATAAATATTATTGAAATACGGGGGTGTCAGGTGTAACCAGAGTGTCAGGATAAAACCTGAAAGCTTCAAGGTGTGTTTGGGCCGTTAGAGATAGAATAGAATGGGCTAACAACTTGTCACCGTAAGAAGTCGAAAATACCCTTACTGGACATCGCGCGGGAAGAAGTTTATTTCCTCGCCCCTTTTTCTTTTTCTGCCGTCTCACTCCATCCATTTCACTTTCTCTGCAAATTTTTCACACACGACAACAATGGGTATCAAGGTATTCAATTTAATTTCACTCAAATTCATCACGGTTACTATTATTATATACTATTGAATTTGATTTCGTCAATGCTGATTAATTTCTAGGGTTTAACAAAGCTTTTAGCCGATAATGCCCCATCATCCATGAAGGAGAACAAATTCGAAAGCTACTTTGGCCGCAAGATTGCTGTTGATGCCAGCATGAGCATTTACCAGTTTCTTGTAAGTAGTACATCTAAAAAACACAATAAAGTTTCAATTTTTAACCATTATACTGAAAGGGGTTATGTTAATGTTTATTATGGTGTGTAATTGGTTTTGTGTAGATTGTTGTGGGAAGAAGTGGAGCTGAAATGCTCACTAATGAAGCTGGCGAAGTTACTAGGTTTGTAGTAGTAATTTAATTTAATCATAGTGGATTTTCTATTAGATAAGGTTAATTGGGTTTAGTTGTTTTTGATTCGTTTTGTTGTTAGGGTGATTATTATGTTAGTTAATTGGTTTTTAGTGGATTTTCTGTTGGATAAGTTTAATTAAGTTTAGCTGTTTTTGTTTCTTTTTTTTTGTTAGGGTGATTGTTGTGTTAGTTAATTGATTTTGAATTTTATAGTCATTTGCAAGGAATGTTTTCACGGACTATCAGACTTCTAGAAGCCGGGATGAAGCCAGTGTAATTTTTCTTTTTTGAAATATTGCCTTTCCTTGAATAAAAAACCCTATGAGAATAGTTTATTTTAGAAACTGCACTGTATTCTTGCTGATTTGTCCAATGCTTTTATTTAGATATGTTTTTGATGGGAAGCCACCAGATATGAAGAACCAAGAGCTGAAAAAACGGTATTTTTGCACGGATTTTTGTTATTTTTAGAGAATTCTAATTATAGATTCCTATCAGAACTTCGCAAGTGATGTATTTTTTTTCAAAATCTTTGTTATAGTCTCTCAAGGAGAGCTGAGGCGGAAGAGGGTTTGTCAGTAGCAATAGAGGTATATGCAGTTTGTTGGCAACTTCTATGTGGTTTTTGTGCTTAGATTTCTTGTATTAAATTAAGTTATTCATCCTTTGGCTGCTATTTGTTGTCATTGCAGGCTGACAATAAGGAAGATATTGAAAAATTCAGTAAACGGACAGTGAAGGTGGGTCGATGTTTCTTAGAGATGTGTAATCCATAAACTTTTATTGTTTTTCTTCCATATGATATTGAAGCAGGGTTTTGGTATTTACTGTTGAGGGTATATTTCTATTACTCTTGTAGGTGACTAAACAACATAATGAAGACTGCAAAAAACTTTTAAGACTCATGGGAGTGCCCGTTGTGGAGGTGACATTGCAATACTTAATGAAATTATATATTGTACTATGTGTTAAGCATTTGACTAATGCTTCAAATTCTCCAGGCACCCTCAGAAGCAGAGGCTCAGTGTGCTGCTCTTTGCAAAGCAGGAAAGGCAAGTTGACATCTGCTGTGTGTTTACTTATTGAAAACTAAAATACGATAAAATTATTACTAAATGCTTCCTTTTCAAACAAACTTCATGGAAATGGAAAGAAGATTAGATGTTACTATATATTCTTTCATCTTTTTATGAAACCATTAGAATTTAAAAAATGTTCTTTCTTTAATGTTTTTTGCATTTGATAATTCTAAATTTTGTTATGCCTTCAATCAAATTAATACTAGTTTCTTTGATATAAAGTTTATGCATAATTAATGTTGAACACTTTATATATTATAGGTGTATGCTGTGGCTTCTGAAGATATGGATTCCTTAACATTTGGAGCTCCTAAATTTCTTCGCCATCTAATGGATCCTAGCTCAAAGAAGGTTCCAGTAATGGAATTTGACATTGCAAAGGTCCTTTTTCGTTAACTGCTTTCAGTATGTACGGGTTTCTCAGTGTATGATCTGCTTATTTCTATACTTCTCATGTTTCAGATTTTGGCGGAGCTAGATCTGACCATGGACCAATTTATTGACTTGTGCATTCTTTCTGGATGTGATTACTGTGACAACATTCGAGGTATTTTGCCTCATTTTTATCCAAATGATGCTAGATTCATGTTTAATTTTATGATTGCAATATGATCGCTACACATACACGTGTATAATATAAATTAATTAATAATAATCAACGTGTACCACAGGTATTGGGGGCCTAACAGCTTTGAAGCTCATACGCCAACACGGCTCTATTGAAAACATACTGGAAAACCTAAACAAAGAGAGGTTTTTTCCCCCATTTTGAAATTCACTGTTTTCAAGTGCGTGCAATTTAAATTATCAAATGCATGTGATTTAAATTATCAAATGCATGATGAAAGCTTGTGACATATTACTTATTTCTCTTTGTCATGTTTGTGCTGCATTGCCAATCAGATATCTGACCCGTATATTTGGATCTTTAATGATGAGTCCACTTCTATGACACATTTTTCAACAATTGTTTTGTAATGTTTCATACCAGAGTCAAATTTTATTATTATATCAATTACATTGGTGGACTCCATTAATAATTTGGCTACTTTATCCAGTGATTAATATCATCTCTGCTGTCTATCATTATTGGAGAAGCTTAATTAACGTACAATCTCAATTTTATGCTATCTAAATGCTGTTTCTTTTGAATGCATGGTTCATGATATTTATTGTGATGTAAATATTTCAAGTTTTGTCTCGGGAACTATTTACAGTGTGAGCATTGATTCAGGTACCAGATAGCTGACGATTGGCCATATCAGGAGGCTCGACGACTTTTTAAAGAACCACTGGTCTCAACTGATGATGAAGAACTTAATCTTAAGTGGTCTCCTCCAGATGAAGAAGTAATAACTATTTTGTTTGAGAACTTAAAATATTCTTTCAAATGCACAAGGATAATCTTAAGTGGCTCCTCCATACTGACATACCTATGTTTGTTAGTTCTCTCTATATATAATTTCTTTGGCAAAACAACTAAGTTACATGTTTCCTTTCTTACAGGGATTAATAACATTTCTAGTAAATGAGAATGGGTTCAGCAGTGACAGGGTGACAAGGGTATGTAAGCTAAATATGTTTTTAGAGTTGACTTTCAATGGATTTTTGTTGTTTCTTCAGAAGACATTTTTGTTATGATTTCTTTCAATGGCAGGCAATAGAAAAAATTAAAGCGGCAAAGAACAAGTCATCACAAGGGCGGTAAGTGTGATTAACTTATTGGACACTAGTGTCAGGCCTCATTTCTCTTTTCTTGCATATCTAGCTTTTTGGTTTTTTCTGTTTCCAGATTGGAATCATTTTTTAAGCCAACTGCAAATCCATCTGTACCTATCAAACGGAAGGTATGCATCCACTACATCTATGCACTATTTGTTGACATTCAAAATTGTTGCAGAAGGTCTGGTGAATTCCTCACCAGAACATTTATGGTCAGACTTAGGGTCTGCTGCGATTTAGTTTATTTTTGGGCTCCTATTTGTTTGCCTGAGCTAGATCACGAATTGTTGTTTCCTTACATAGTTTTCATTTTCCTATCCTAATTTTCCTCCTCATATTGATGACTAAAACTCTTCCATTCCATGAAAAGTCGTGTTAACTTAAATTGCGTGAACAAAACTGATTGATTATACACATTTATATTTCTGATAATGGGTATTTTTTATTAGATTTTTTTTCAAAATGCATGACAAACATTGTTAGCTACTACAAAGTTTAAACAATTGAATACCCTGATTTATATGACAAGTGATACCCTTATTCTATCATTCATTCACAAACTGGATTTGGAACTGTTCCCTTAGTCCCCCCGGTACAGTAAACCGAAATTTTTACCAAATTTACTTGAAATATTAGAGCTGATATGCTAGCATAATTTTGCTACACTTAATGACAGGGAAGCAAATGCACGCTTAGGTCTTTCAAACCAGCAATTGATCATAAGATGTCCTCTCTGCAAATTTCTAACTGTTCAAGGTCCATGATTTTCGGCAAGTTAAGAATGCCGATCTATAATCTGGGTTCCGAGCTTTCTGTGCCATCGTCTAGAGGTGTCTGCTTTGGTGCCTGAAGCTGAATAGCACTGGTGAACCTTCACTGTCAATCTATGCTTATGCATAATCTGTCTTTTAGTAATCGAGATATAATTCTTCTACCAATTTTGCTTGAGAACTTTTAAAAACTACATCAAGCCTTGCAGTGCTCGATTGCTCGCAATATCTTTTACTTCTAGTGTATATATTTTAACTTTGAAATGTTGTTCTTGGCTCTACTTTTAGTTCCTTTAGCATAAGCATACAGGTCCCTGGATCTAGTTAATTACTGTTTTAAACTTTTAAGAAGTCTAGTTGGTTTTCATTTGTTGAAACAAATTCCATTGATTAGACGGAGATAAAAAAGGACAGGACTGGAGTTCTTTTTTTAAAAATCTTTCTATCCTTTCTTCTGAGTCTTTGATGAGGAGATATCAAATCCTCCCTTTCATTTCTAATTTTATTTTATTAATTTATTTCTCTATACATTATACAGATGAGTGTTTCTTTTTTGATAACGTATAGTCAAATGAATATTACATTACTGGCTGCACCAATGTGCTATTAAAATTACAAGGCTCTCAAGGATAAACATATACTGGGAGAAACAAAATTTGCTCCGAAATAAAAGAATAAAGAAGAATGCTATAAAATTCTCTCCCCAATTCCTTGCTGCCATCCGTACAGTCTGTTACACTCCCCACTAAACACTTACTCTTTACTCATGACAGCCATTCTCCTCCTTGCATAACCAGCAAATTTCTACTTTTTTTTTTTGTTCTTTCTATTCTGGTATACGTATGGTAAAAGCCCATCACATATATGTGTAGTGACGATCAATTGACATTCTGCTTGGGTTTGCTACTTTTAAGTGTTGATTATGATTTTGGGTTGACTAAGCTATGCAAAGCTCTCCTAAATAGCTAGTGTTCTTTCCTTACACAAATGTTGTTGGGGTTGTAATGCTCCATTATTCTGTAATTGGGCAGTCTTAATCTACTCTGGGCTTTTGAGATCAGTTATTAACTTATTACCGTTATGTAGAGGGAACAAACTATAATAAGGATAAAGAACTATGAAAACTAATACCGAAGATATGGCCTAAATACTCCCAAATGAAATTAATCCTATGAGATGATCTTAGGTGCTCTAAATTAATATCTAGATATTATAAACTACTTTCATATCATCTAACAAATGTACCCTCTAAAATATTAGAAAGTGGAAGATGAAGAATTCATCTTCTGGAACTCAAAAAAGGAAATTGTATATTGGAATGGTTAGAATGAACAAGTTTATTGCAATAGCTTTTACTAAGCTATTTATAGAGTGATGTAACTGACAGAGTCAGTTCCACAATCAATTACAGTTGTGTTGAGCCAGCACAATACAAGTTTATTATTTTGTTTTGCTCAACAAAACAGTTCTACTCGGTTACTAATGTTGCTTACTCTAATATCTCCCCTTCAAATCCAAGTGGATTTGTTATGTTAGACTCCTCCTATTGATCACCTTTTCCCCTAGGGAAAAAAATAATCCAATTCCATATAATTTATCTTCGCATGCAGCACCGGATTGTGAGATATAGCTACAGTGCCCAAGTTGTCACAATAAAATATGTGTTGAAAGCAACTGAGTTCTTTCAGGAGTGATTGCTACCAAAGCTCCTATGCTGCTTTGTTGGCAAGGCTCCTATATTCAGTCTTAGTGCTTGATTTGGCAACTAAAGTTTGTTTCTTTAACCACCAGGCAACTAGGTTTGGTCTTAGGTAGATACAAGAGTCAAATGTTGATTTTCTATCTTCTGGGTCAACTCTCCTGTCTGCATTAGAGAATACAGTGATAGATAGAGGCTTGGACAAAGAAGCAGGATTAAGTAGAAGGCCATGATGTTGAGTACCTTAGGTACTTTAAAACTCTCTAGATTGCTGTCCTATGACTTTCTAGTGAAGAGTGACGGTTGCATGCTGCAGAGCACCAACAATGGACCTGTAGTAGGTCGGATACTGAGATAGCGCGACCCATGCTTGGATAACTTTAGCTTAGCAACCATGGGAGAGGACATCCCTTTGGCTTCACTCATGTTGGCCTTGTTGAAAAGATCCTTTATGTATTTAGTCTATGGAAGGAATAGGCTGCCATTAGAGAGATGGGTAACTTCAATACCCAATAAATAGAGTTATTGTGTTGGATTGAATTTAAAGATTGCTCAGGTACATATGACAATGAGGGTGTTGGTAAATGAGAAGAGAGATGACTAGGGGCAGGACTTGAAGTATGTTAAGTGAAGGATAATGAAAAAAAGGAAGGATGGGGATTTGTCTATGGGTGTTATGAAAGGTGTATAGTTGGATAGGGTGTCATTAAATATCACATTTTTTGAGATGTATATTCTTTCGTCATTGGCTAGACATTTGTGTGTAGCCTCTGATTAGGAGAGTGGCTAAGTAATAAACACTCTTTGAAATGATGAGCAAAATTTTGAGTTATAGGGTCTTAAATATGGGTAGTAGACACAACCAAAGACTTATAATCTGAAAAACTTTATGAAGGTCAAAATAGGATGAGGTTATGTCTAAGGTGATAGTAGGCCTATATAAGATAGGTTGCAGCTTGAAAGGCATGTTCACAGAACTTGAGGTGTAGAATAGCTTGATCTAGAAGTGTGAGTCTTGTTTCCACTACATGTTTGTGTTTCCTCTCCATAGTCATTTTGATGATGTGTGTAAGAACATGTTAGTCTGAACTAGACCTTGCCGAGTAAAGGAAAAGGGTTTTGAATACAATTATTAATTTATAATAATAATAGTAGGAGTCTCACACCTTAGTGAACTTGGAAACCAAAGGGGAAAGCTTATGGAGGATGATATGACTTTGATACCATCTTGAGATTATTGGGTTTTAGATTCAATGCAATGCAAACACGATAAGCACTAATTTATATTAATACAATACACAAAATCCTACCATGAGAAATAAATCATGATAATAACAAGATAAACATGAAAAGTAATATCCCGACTTAGTCTAAGATACTTCTAAAAGAGAAACTGAAAAAAAAATATTTTCATGTCTTCTAACAAGAACCTTAATGAAGAAACAGCCTTTTCAAAACATCTGCTGATAGTTTAACTAAACCAAAAAACACTGCTTTTATGTTGAAGATAGTGGAAAGAAATAAATGGCGCACTGTGTAATGGTTTTCTAGATCCATGGTTTGACACATATTCTTCTCTTATACAGGAAACACCAGTGAATGATGCTAAAGGGGCTAACAAGAAAACTAAGGCTAGTGATGCTAAAGGGGATAACAAGAAAACTAAGGCCGGTGGCGGTAGGAAGAAAAAATAGTTGGTTTTGTAACTTAAACTGGCAGAGTTATTTACATGTTTATCAGGTTAGTATTCTGGATTATTGTTTTCTCACCACCTAATTTATGTGACTTTTCCTTTTGCAGTTACTAACATCCTATTACTCTACCTGTTTTTTTTGGTTGTTTGCAGTTGGAATGAAGGAGGATATATTCGTATTAGTGATGCGAATTCTTCCAAGTTGTAAAATATTTATGCGAAATCAATTTGGGGAAATTGACTAATTTTAGTTAGAGAAATCTAGTATTTAATAGTTTGAAATACAATGCTTCATTTGGTAGAGATTTCTTAGTTCTCCCCTTTTTGGGTTAATTTGACTTGCATTTTTTTCCTAATGCATTGCTTCACTATTTCACTATCTTGTGTCTGAATTTTTGCATGCCCTCAATTGTAGTTGCAAGATTATAAAATTTGGGTTGAAAATTAATTTTTGAGGCGGGGTCATGGAAAAAATGAAGGAGAGAAAAAACATATTTTTCACAATAGAATAATGAAGATTGTATAGATAGTGTCTTTAAAGTTCTCATCCCTGTAATTTCAAGGAATAGCAACCCACTGAAAACGAAATACAAACCAATGATGTAAAATACAAAACTACAAGGCAAGAAATATCAGCTGTAAGTAACTAGTAAACATAAATTTTAATGTACTCAGATGAATAACAAAGACTATTTTATCTTGGTTAGAATGGTATGAAATTTTGAGTAATGCTACTTACATATACACGTGTTTTCGAACAGATTATTTCACTTTTTCTTAGTAACAAGGCAAAATGCTCAACTATACCTAGCTAGCTACAATGCCAGAGAATTGAATTTATATACTTATCGTAATACATAAAAATGTAAAATAATCATTATAAAGCCTAGAGTAAATGATAATCCAAAAGAAAAGTATGATATAACAAAACATTTTTGTTTGTTTAAAATATAATAATGGAAGACACTCAAATGATTAATTTAACCAGCTGCCCCTGCACCCAATTTAACAACCCATCTGTAACACTCGTTAACTTTCTCTCTTAATTATTTAATCTACTTTTTTTTTATATATATTAAAACATTCAATTTATTACCTAATTAATCATTCAAATTTGTTTTAGTTACAACAAATCTTTGCAAAAAGTGAAAGTTATTATATACTTGCAGCAAGGAATTATTATTTTACACGCAGCACATATATTTTGAAAAATCATAGAAAAATAGAGTTCAAAACCTCAATTGATAGATTTTTTAATCACACCAAGTCTATGCTTCAAATGGTAAATCAAATCATCAATAGACTTCAAACACATCATTTTTAAAATTTAAGAATGAGAAAATATCAAACCATTTAAAATATGGGAAACTATAATAGATGCATGCAAAACTATATTGGAGTCTGACTCAAAGGAAACGTATTTTCAATTTGTAGGAGTAATATTTCTCAAAGTTGTAGAATATGTGAAAGGTAAAAGATTTTGGACCAATGAAAAATAAAGTGGTAAGGGCATGGACTCACCACATCATGCATATTAACAATCAATAAAATCAAACAATTTCTTTATCCAACCCTTGGGGTGAGAACCCCTGTTTAAAACTCCATAATACCTCTGATTTCGGAGATACATCTCTAAAGTTTTTTTTTTCCTTTCTATTTTCTCAGAATTCGGAGATGCATTTTCGAAAACACTAAAAAATGAGTGTTTTTGGAAATGCATCTCCGAAAGCACTTATTTTTCAATTTAAACGTTGAATTTAAACTATCAGGTGTTTTTCGGAGATGAATCTCCGAAAACACCCTTCATATACCTTTTCCCTCCTTCACTATTCATTCTCCTCCAAACAAAAACTCAAACCCTCTCCAAAACCTCAATAATTTTCAAGTGGTTGATCATACTAAAGAGGACATAGAAAGCTACAATTTGAGGTAAATAATCTTCATTTCATCTCTTATTCCACTACATTGTTGCTGATTTGTTGATGAAGAAAACTGCGTCAGTTTGGAAATGCACTTCCGAAATACACCACCTAACAAATTTAGGAAGTACACTTCCGAAATAAGCTCTGATGTAAAATTTAAAAAAATTGTTTTAACAACATTGATGTATTTTGCATATGTTAGGTATTGTGCATCCGGACAACATTGTCACCGATGAGTTAGTAGTCCCAGATGAGGTCAACGTAGATGCTAAGCCTAATGAGCCGGTTAACGATGTTAAAACCATTACCGTTGCGGTGGATGTTCGACCATAATTTACAAATGATATGACTTTCGCTTGTCGTGAACATTTGCTAGATTAGGTCCGAAGTGAAGCTAGTAAACTTGGATTTGGCATTGTGACATTAAGGTCCGACAATGGAAGTAGTAGAAGGAAAGCTTTTGTTGTGTTGAATTGCGAGAGGTGTGGGAAGTATGTACAAACAAATCGGGTGTTTAAACACGATGACACGGGATCGAGAAAGTGTGCGTGTCCGTTTAAGTTGCGCGTAACTCGTAGGATTGATGGATTGTGGCGTTTTAGCGTCATATGTGGAGTTCATAATCATGCATTGGAAACTAATCTACACGGGCATCCAAGTGCGTGTTGGTTGTCTTGCGAAGAGAAGAATGTTATTTCTGAATTATCGACAATCAAAGTTGCGTCGAGAAACATACTTGCGAATTTGAAGCGAAAAAAATGGATAGTGTTTCAAATATCAAGCAAGTATACAATGAACAGTAAAATCTTAAAGTCATGAAAATGGGGCCGACGTCGGAAATGAAACACCTTTTGAAACTTTTGGGTGATAACCAATACGTTTCAAGCTTCAGAACTTGTGAGGACAAAGTTACGGTGTGTGACATATTTTTGGAGCTGACGTTATCAAAATGTTGACGCATCCTCAACTACCCGTGTTGAACAATATGTAACTTTAATTTCATGTTGATCTATCTTTGTGATTACTATTATTTATGATAAATCGAAGTTTTGTTCGTTTGTTTTTGTTTTCTGCAGCAGACAATATTTCGGAAGTGCATCTCCGAATGTACCCTTTTTCTGAAAAAAGGTGATTTCGGAAGTGCATCTCCGAATGTACCTTTTTTCTGAAAAAATGTGATTTCGGAGATGCATTTCCGAAAACACATTTTTTTCTGAAAAAAAGATGATTTTGGAGATGCATTTCCGAAAACACTTTTTTTCCTAAAAAATAAGAAATTTTCGGAAGTGCACTTCCGAAATCAACTTTTTTCAGGAAAAAGGTGCGTTCGGAGACGCACTTCCGAAATATAAGGGTGTTTTAGGAATTTCGCGTGGGTTTCTAAGAAGGTTGGGGGGTGGATAAAGAAATTGTCTAAAATCAAATATGCTCGCAGTAGATTTAAAAAGTATTTGGAAAACAGAATGAGTGATATATGTTAAAATTGAAAATCAATTAACAATATGATATAACATAAATATACTTATATACAAGCTTCATTTTAGAAAAGTGTCAATATAAGAAAACAATTATTCAATAGAAATGTATTTGTTAGAATAATAATATAAGTGTGAGTTAGTGAGAAAATATAACTCACTCACCTATCATCTTAAGGTTATAGGTGGACAAGTGGCGTGTCTCCCACAAATGTGTGTTGCTAAAACGAAAGTCCTACAAAGTAAGAATGCCCCTCGCTCGACCCTCCCCCGATTGTTGCGCTAGCAAATGGTATCAGAGCCTAGTTCGAGAAAGGGACCGACTTACTTGTATCAAAAGTACTCCTCACTAGTGGTGGATAGGAAGTGTTCTGTTAAAGAGTGTTAATGGCGGTACAAGTGTATGTGGAAAGAGCTTCCACTTGAGGGGGAGCATTATGTATAGACTCACACTTGAGGGAGAGTGTTGAGAATCGAGTGAGAGGAAGAATTCTCACATTAATTAGAAAAGGGAAGATTGAACACTTTATAAGTGAGAGAACCCACACACCTATATCACCTTAAGGTTTGAGGTGGACCAGTGGTGTGTATCCCACAAAGCTGTGTTGCTCAAAGGAAAGTTTCACAAAGTAAGAATGCTCCTCGTTCCTCGATCCTTCCCCGATTATTACGCCAACAAATGGTATCACGTGTCTTTGGTTTTGAGAAAAGGATCGACTTACTTGTATCTAAATGCCCAAGAAGAGGTGTCTCGTTGCTCAAGAAGAGGTAACGACGGTACACGTGTAAGTGGGGGAGCATTGTAGACTCACACTTGAGGGGGAATGTTGGAATCATAATGCAAGTGTGAGTAAGTGGAAAAATAGAACCCACTCACCTATCATCTTAAGGTTTTAAGTGGATAAGTGGTGTGTCTCTCACAAAGATGCATAGTCCTACACTATGTTATTAATGCTCCATAGTGAAAAACTCCCCCAACAATGTTATGGTCCCAATCGGTTAAGAATTTTTGAAAAACACATTACGTTTAATGGTGGATGAGGAAGATCGGGTAGAGGGACGTGGTACAAAAAAATTCATGTGCAGTTTCTTAATAAGGATAATTATAGATTGTCGTGTGCATGTTCAATTGCTAACAAGCTATTGCTTGATAAATGATGAGAAGTTGTTGCAAGATAAGCCCATTCATTTGGATGAACTTTCAACTCACTAAAAGAAGTTGTGATCCGTCGATGATGGTGAAGACTTAGAGGAATGGTATCCAACTACATCTCTAATCTCACAAGGGAAATTTATTCAAGTGTGTGCATGTGATATTGTAACTTGATTTGAGGTATATAGAAATTATTGTGTTTTGTTACTATTGTAATTTAGATTTCAAAATTCGAATGATTATTTTGATGATTCAGAGTGATCGTTTCACTAAGTTTTCACCATCTTTCTTTAATTATGTCGACTCTTTGCATTCAGATACACAAGCTTCATAGACAGAGTTATTATGCTCAACTATAAAAAATATATGTCACATTATTCAGTTAACTTATCAACCACTTAGTCCTTTTTCAGTGCAACGCAACTTCCCAAACTAAAATGAATTGTCTTTATTTATGCATCAATACTTTAAAATTGTCATCAATGTTGAAGAATATGATCATTATATATTCCATGTTGTATTATGATTACTTAGTTGGTCGGTTGAATCTCATTCCATCAATCATCATGA
Source organism: Vicia villosa (assembly GCF_029867415.1). Lineage (NCBI taxonomy): Eukaryota > Viridiplantae > Streptophyta > Magnoliopsida > Fabales > Fabaceae > Vicia > Vicia villosa. The sequence continues at coordinate 548,175 of NW_026705161.1, read as the reverse complement.
TCTTATAAGGGTGATAAATAGTAATTGAGAGGATTATACCAATTGTTAGGAACAAATAATTGATTCGATTAAGTCAAACATATTTTAACTTTTGCCAGAACGGTTCAAGATGAATGATGATTATGTCAGATATGAGATTTATTATTATATAGAAATATAAAAATATCGTGGTTCTACTAAGCATGTATGGATTCTCAAAAACATATTTTCGATTTCAAGGCACAACAAAAAAGTGAGTTACTCATTTTTATTGAATATGTACAACCGTCATTTCAAGTAGGTAATTTGTTTCAATTTTTAAGTTATATTCCATGTTATTACTTATGCATAACAATCATAACTTTTGGTACAGATATATTTGAAGTACGACCGTCCAGTACCTCCAACGCGCCCATTGTGAAAAAGACACATTGCCAATCAGAAAAATCAAAGGGAGAGTGTATATATCTTCATAGAATGATTAAGTATACAAACTCAATCATGTTATAAGTGATTTCATAGTTCAATAACACTCTAAATTCTAGAACATTGAAGAAATTTTTATCAATTCGAGAAGTATTTGACATTAGAATTTCTCAAAGATCAAAACCTAAGAAGGGCCCAAACCAAGAGCTAGGCCCAAGAATCTAGTGTATGGGGCATTTGTTTTCTTTAGCTTGGATTTGGATTCTTGATGGAAAACTATACTTTAAGTTGGAGAAATGGTTGGTATGAGTGTGACAAAATCAAATGAAGAAACGGCACGTTTGTATCTAGTCTCGTTGTCAACCCAACCCCATCCAGCTCTCTATCTTTGCTATAAATTCATTGATGAAACCCCACCTATTTTCAACCAACTCATCTGTTTCTTCTCATTCCACTCCATTTTCACTCTCTCATACCATTCTCTATTCCTTGGTTCCCTAACTACTTTCTTTCCATTTCATAATAAATATTTATTCAATCCTGACTCTCATTCCACTCCATTTTCACTCTCTCCCAAACCATGAAGCTTACACATTCCTTGTTTCTTGTGAGTTTGGCTCTTCTCATGGCCACCACTTTCTCATCAGATCCTGACTCTCTTCAAGACCTTTGTGTCGCAGACCTCTCCTCAGGTAGATACCCTTTTAACATTACTCTACTATCTTCTTCATTCATATATTAAAATACATAGTATATTCTACAAAGCAAGAGAACTTGAGAAGTATGCAAATTCCAATGTATTAAGTTATCTCAACCTCACTCCTAAAAGCATGCCACTTCCACCAAACTACTTTAATTTTGCTTTTTTCTGACTCCACTGTTTAATCATGTGGATTATAGTACAGTATTCCCACTAACATTAAGTTTCATTTGTCTCTTACCTGCATTACTTAAGCACCACAGCTGAATAATGATTATAGTATAATATCTCAATGCTCAATTCACAAGCCAGCTTTGTAGATTTAAGAGCTGTTAAATAATTATTATTTTTTCTGAAAAATTAATTCTTGGAGGGCTGTAATACATAAAACAGGTGTGACAGTGAACGGATTTACCTGCAAAGAGGCATCCAAGGTAAATGTCTCAGATTTCTCCTCCAACATACTAGCCAAACCAGGATCCACCAACAACACATATGGCTCCGTCGTGACCGGAGCCAACGTTCAGAAAGTCCCCGGACTCAACACTCTTGGCGTGTCTCTGTCGAGGATTGATTATGCTCCAGGCGGCCTCAACCCACCTCACACTCATCCACGCGCCACCGAGGTAGTGTTTGTGCTTGAAGGGGAATTAGATGTTGGGTTCATAACTACAGCTAATGTTCTCATATCAAAGACAATTAACAAGGGTGAGATATTTGTTTTCCCAAAAGGCTTGGTTCACTTCCAAAAGAACAATGGCAATGTACCTGCTGCTGTTCTTTCGGCCTTCAACAGCCAACTTCCTGGTACACAGTCCATTGCTGTTACACTGTTTGCAGCTACTCCTGCTGTTCCAGACAATGTGTTGACTAAGACATTTCAAGTGGGTACCAAGGAAGTTGAGAAAATTAAGTATAGGCTTGCACCCAAGAAGTAAAGGTATCTTATGGTGGTGTGATTGTCTGGCCACTTACAATTGTTATTCTACTTTTAATCTTTGTACCTTTCCAGATCATGTTGGAACTCATAAAGTAAAAAGTTAGAGCAAGTGGATTGTATTCATTTGTCTCTTTGTTTTATAATGGAAATTGGAAAGATTGTTGAATAATCAAATCGACCATCATGGCTATTCTTTTGTTTCCACTGTTATGGGAATAATAAAAAAGTTAATTTTGTAAACACTTGCCAATCAAACTCTCACATTGAGAAAATAATTATTCATCAACTAAATTTGTAAGAACTATTCCTGATATAAATATTCCCCACCCTTTAATTACATATAATCATTTTATAATTATGTTAAAACCCGTAGGGCTTTGACTTGAATCATCTATAATTCTATATAGAAAGTCATCAAGCTCATAAACTGAAATAACTTTTCCCAAGTAGACTCAGAATTGGTCCCCAAAAATCAGAAGATATTCAAAATTGCCAGTCAAGAACACAATCAAAATAAGTTGCTTATAAACAAAACACTGAAGTCTCTAATGATGGTAAACACTAAAATAGTTCCACAAAGGTATCCAAATTACCAACTTGTTTTATTAAAAAAAACTACTTCAAAGATGCCTGCTGCCTGCCATCTGGAATTGCAAATAACACAATTGGTTTTGAAGGTCGGATGAAGGGTACATCACATCTGAAATACCCCTTTCTCTCCAGCTGCAATACCTCCCCACGCTGAAGATTTCGCATATTGGCGTCTCCATAAGCTAGAGTCTCCTTTTTTGTACAGGGGTTAAGCACATCAACGAAATCCTCTCCTTCCTCAAGCTGCAAACAATGTGAACATAAAGTTGAACAGGAAAGCGGGCAGGTTTGATGTATTCAAAGTATGGGTAACAGATGAGCCTATAAGGGTACTAGGGTGCTATAAAACTTGGGATCAAAATACAGTATGAGCCTATAAGGGTACTCGGGTGCTATAAAACTTGTGTCTTGGCAGGTACAATGCACAAATGCATATGAACTCCTTATGATATAAAACAAATATCCACCTAGACAAAAGTGTCATTTTTCTCTCTCAACTTAAAGCCAAGGCTCATTGGTGGGTGAGATGATATGAATCTCCTATTTCTCTCTAAAATTGTTATTTGAACAGTCTGTATTACATGCTGTCTTGCTAAAATGGTTTGGAATTTTGACTACGAAAGTAAAATCAACAGAGAAATGTCTTTCATTTGACACTTTTTAAAAAAACTAATATTTCAGGCTTCAGCTAAATATGAATAATGAGTAATTCTTCCATGATCACAATGTCCATAGATACAACCAATCAAAAGTAAGACATCAAAGCTGTGCAGAAGGTATTTTAGTATTTTTCAACTTTTGATTAGTTGTGTCAATAGAAATTGTATGGACACATGAATTGCTCATGAAAAGATTCACATATCATATAATGCTTTATAATGACAGAGACCCACAGAGGAGAAAGACGTACCTTTTTCTTCGTAATTAGATAATCAAACTCCATCAATGTCAGGCTAACTAGTTCATCTATCTCAGGTAGCCAAGTGAGCTTCAATTTTGTGGTCTTCACAGATCCTTCAAGATGTAAAACACCACTCAGCCCCGTGACATTCCCATCTTGGTCCTTCTCTACTTCCTTTACTATGGCATTTCCCCAATCCATCAAGGTTACTTCCTCACCTGCTGATATGGACTCTGCGTCCGCATAGTCAAGCCATATCCTTTTAGTATATGTGGTAGCTTTACTTCCAGCAGCTTCATATTTCTTGTGCCTAGGAATGATGCGAACAAATGATTCTTCAGGACCATCACTGAGGGTCAGCAATACACGTCTATCCGCAATGACGGCAGTGTGTCTGGGACATACAGGGTCAATAATTTTCTTATTGATGGTCCAAAGCTTGTCCCACTCCATGAGATTGAGATTTTTTGATGCACCCTGTATGAGGACAGAGAACAGTCATCAATATTTTAAGCAGCTGTTTTACCACAAGAAAGTACAAAGAAGAAAAATGTATGACAACTGAATGACATATTCTACTGTATTTCTCATTTGTTAGTGAGTGCATATTTTCTTTTAGATATATAAATGAAAAGAAAACCTTCTACGTACTTGTTCAACAATAAATTGGATTAGCGCTTCAATTTTCAAACCTCTGCGCACAATTCCTTGCACTGTAGGAAACCGTGGATCATCCCATGAATCAACTCTTCCATTTTGGACAAACCATAGAAGCTTTCGTTTGCTGAGAAGAGTGTAGACCATATTCAACCTGCTAAATTCGTAGATGAGAACTTTCTTAACTCCCATATCCTCTTGAATCCGGTAATACTGAGCATTACGATCATGATACTCACTTGACCGAAGGGCATGTGTGATACCTTCCTTAGAATCAACAAATGGACAAGCAAAATCATAAGTTGGATACACTTTATACTTAGATCCAATTCTATGATGAGGCATTGGATTGCAACGATAATAAACAGGATCACGAAGTGATTTGTTTGGGTCTTGCATATCCAACTTTCCACGGACACAACACTGCAAGCCCCTCTCTGATCCTGCAATCATTTCCTTCCATAATTTCAAATTCTCCTCTACACTATGGTTTCTGCATTTAGATTCTATGCCATCCATTCTCTCCTTTTGCATTTGTTCACGCGGAGTGTCATCAACATATGCTTTACCCTGGCTAATTAATTTTTCAGCCAATTCCATCAACTCAGGGAAGTAATCTGATGTATATGTAATTGTTTCATATTTGATACCCAATGTATCAATATCTTTCACCAAGTTGTCTACAAATTCATTACTTTCTTTAGCAGGATTGGTATCATCAAAACGAATAATAACCTGACCCTGATATCGCTCAGCAAAATATTTGTTCAACAGAGCTGCTTTTGAGTGTCCAATGTGAAGATAGCCACTGGGTTCAGGTGCAAATCGCAAGCGAACTTTTCCAACTTCAGCATCTGGAAGATCTATCTCTGCTAAAGGTTTGCCTCCTCCCTTAATGTTATCAGATGCATCCCCATTCAGATTCCTCACTTTATCCGTGATGACTGCGTTGTCTTTTGTCTTGGTTGCAGATGGCTCTCCCAATCCTTTTTTACCAACATATGTTGTCGTGACTTCGTTTAAGGCAGTACCGTGTTCTGTCACTATTGAATTGTACCATCGTGCAAGATTTTGGTATTTCTTTGACTTCCTCAAGCTTTCCCATCTCTTTCCAGCCCCTGAAAAGCATAATAAAGATGGATATGAAAATGAACTACCAAGTTACATAGATCAAAGGATGATAAAGTTACTAAAGACCACAAAAATGGAAGACAGTAATTTTGATGTACAGACTACCACAGAAACATATAAAATGATAAGCCAAAACAATAGTATTTTTATGTTGAAACAATAGAGCAAAAGGGATACTGCATGGTTGTTAGCTATACTTCTGATATGGCAACATACAATAAACCCTATTTTGTCAGCAGGGACACAACTAGGAGGTAACCACAAAATGTAAGCACTAAACTAATACCAGGGTTTCCTTTTCCATAGGTAGGTTGTTTAAAAAAGACATAGTAGTATTGCATGTGAAGTTAAATAGACCTCATAAAACATCTTTACCTGCAAGACCTGCCCAGATAGCTAGATCTGCAATTGATAGTGAATAACCAACTAAAAATGTACGCTTCTCCAAGTATTCATCAATATATTTGCATCCATTCTCAAAAGCAGGGCCTGATGAGAGTACAGGTGCATACTCTAACAGTTCATCAATCTGAAAAGCCAAAGAAACCGGAAATAAGGAAAAACAACTATAGAATGACAGAGCTAACAACAAGAAGCAAACAATAACTAACAAAACAAATATGAGTATTCCATCAATTTGGTCCTAAACAATAATTCCGGCTTATATTTTGTTTGGTGGTTTGGCCCAAGAGGGATGTTCACTGTGGGAGATGTATCAAGAATTTATTCAGAAGCACAGGAGTCACATAACTTTTTTTTGGTACTGCTTTCGGTATCACTTGAGGTTCTTCGCAACCTAGAAAAGATAGATGCAGATTTTCCAACTAAAACTCCATTGTCAGATTTGATCCTCTGTCTAAGATTGTAATTTGCCCCAAGGTTATCATCATACATGCAAGGATGCATCTTCTGAGCCAGCCAACCAAGTTTATCACAGTTTGATCCAAAATCCTTTTTCAAAAAGGCAGCTTCTCGAAACAACAAAACCTTCATCCAGGTCTCTTCATTACTGTAGGACTTCCACTTTGACTTTTCAGGCATTGAACCAACAACAGGATCACAAATATTCTTTGCAGTGCTAGTAACTCAAATTAGCATTTCTGACATAGACTCTCTCTTCCTCTTCCGACCAAAACTCTCTCTATTAACACTAGACGTATCCAATAATAAGATATCATCATTGTCATCATTATCACACCTCTTGCTTCCATCTGACAATCCGGACATGTCGTTAACTACATCGGATACATCCACTGCTTTTACTTTACCCTCATCAAACTCTTCCATTATTTCCACAGCATCATTTAGTTTGCCCAACTTTCCGAGACTAATCTCATCCGTCCTACTATCCTGCATACACACATCAACAACTCCTCCGCTATTAACTTTCTTAACCGCATTAGACTCAAGATTGACATCCTTCGCTCGCTCTATTAGTATCACATAACTTCCTCCCATCTATGTACTCATAAACCGTTTCGAGTTCAGCCGCATTCAATTCTGGGTTCACACCCTTTCACCCTATTAGTACTGCAAAACTTCCTCCTACATCCATACACACTCTTGAGTTCATCCTCTACATCTTCCTTGCCATAATCCTCCAGCAAAAACTCAGTTTACAACTCCATCAACCGCTCACCAAATTTAACTCTACCATCCACTAAATACACTTTGGAAACTCACCATCAACTACATTCTTCAACGACATCTGTAGAGTACTCAAATACTTACTGTAAATAAGTTCAACAGATGAATCAACACTCACACCCAACCCGTACTCTTCCCCAACCAAATCCCACAATCTCTTCTTACAATCAACATCATAACCACCTTTATACTTCACCACCATGAATAGTTTATACAAATTCAAAGGTTGCTCACTACCCGACATTTTCTAGATCTCTTTTATTCACACTGGATTGTTCATGTACCAAATTCGAGCGAGAGTAAGTAATAAAAGTTTAAGGACCCAAATTGAAGGTTTGCTCAAGAAACATTTAGAAGAAAACTAAAAACACCATTTTTAGACAACATCACTAATTCAATTGTCAACACAAACTTCAATCTTTCATTTCACTAAACCATATTATGTCATGCTATAATAAATCACAAAAATCACCTGGCTAGTTTCAAATGCATTCTGGCCATAGAAATTGGGAAGCGTGGAAGTTCTTCCGATATACCGTAGAAGAACAAACGCTCCACGCAACTTCGACCTGTAACGAAGAAAGTAATTGCAAAGTATTAGATAGTAGATATGGCACTTCAATACACACAGTCACTAAATTGAAATTGAAAATGAAAATGCATGTATATAAAATTCAATAAATCAGTACTATTGACCATGTATCGCTAGTTCAAGCAATGAGAAATGAGTAAAAATTGTGAAGAAAATTGAGAAATGAAAGTGGAAACGTACCCGTTGGAGAAGAGAAATGTGGGGGCGGAGTCAGGAGCGAGGGATGAATCGATGGCTGGAGAAAACCCGGCGAGTTTCGCGGCGGCGATGAGAGCTAGCGGTGGCGTGGATGCGGCGAAGGAAAGGGTTTTGATGTCCGTCATGTTGGTGCGATTGCGAAGGCGGAGACTGATGGCGGCGTCGCTAGGTCAAGACTTGAGTTATTGGAATGGGCTGGAGAGACTTTAGCCCGGGAAAGTCACGGTACCTTTCACTCAACACACACCTTTCGATCAATCGAACGTCCCAAATGAAGTCAAGTTTTTTTTTTTCGTTTTCATTAAAAAAAAACATAAAAGTGAATATTGGCCTTCATTGACTTCACAAACTCTGCAAGGATATTGAAAGTGGTGGTGTGTCAAGAAACATAGCAATGGTGGGTCAAGGAAGTTAACAGAACAGTGGTGAGCAAAAAAGACAATAACTTCGGTCAAGAATCTAAAGGTGAAGAAAGTGTGCTAGTAGAGATGTGTGTCGCTATGGACGATCTACGTCGCCATAACTAGGCTCTAGAGGATGATGTCTTTCATATTCAACAGGGTCAACAGGGTATAGCCCCGACTAACGAGGATGAGATGTTAGACCCCCAACCTCTTTCAAATGAGATATGGGAGGCACCCGCTCTAAAGAACTTTAAACATTTTTCATTGGTCAAGTTTGTTATGTGTAACGGCCCATATGAATATGTCGCCTCCATCACCACGCAAACAGAAATGCATGCTCATATCAGGTACCTTTAGAGACGCGGCCTTAAGATGATATAAGGGTTTGCTCGACTCTCCATCATTAGCTATTAGGATTCGGTGAAGAAGCTAGTCCATTAATTTGCAGCGAGCAGACATAGGAAGATGACCACCACCAATCTATTCAACATTTGTTAAGGCCCCTCAAAATCTCTGAAGGAGTACCTCTCATACTTCAACAAGGTGACAACCAAGGTGATTCATCTAAATCGGGAAATATTCGTAAGAGCATTCCATAATAGGCTCAAGACAAGACATTTCAAGGAGTCTCTCACCTAGAGACCAGTGGCTTCCTTGGACAAGGTAATGACATGGCATAATTTTTCAACAAGGGAGAAGAAAGAAATGTTGAAAAGAAGGACCGAGATGCAAAAAAGTGTACCTTCTAGACTGACAACTCTTGAATGGGTCAATACACATCGTTGTTAGAGACAAGACGATATTTAAGCAAAATGGAAAAGCCATCAAGAGCTTCACATCTCCGAATACTCATCAAGATCAGATATGGCGAGAAGTCCTCCACTTGACAATGTCCCTCAACCACCATCTCTAAAGGTGGACGTCCATGAGGCCCGAGTCTAACAATTGGTGTAAGTTTCATAAAGTCAAAGGGCACCATATTAAGGTCTGTCTTCATCTTAAAAATAGATAGAACATATAATTTAATAGAGGAACTTAAAGAAGTACGTCAAGGGAAAATCCGTTCGGGGACCAGGAAGATCTAATTCTTAGGGGAGAGACGCTCTCAGGAGTCCTAAATCAAACAAATGAAAGAAATAAAGTAAGGGAGGCGACTATATAGTTATTCGCCACACACTAAATACCATCACAAAAGGATTCCCCGAGGGCAAATATATCAGTTCTTCTCGAATAAGGTAAGCTCGCCAAATCCCAACCATTGAAGGTTCACATACTGACATTGACTTAGTCAAATTAAAAGCCCCAAAAGTTGATATTGCCTTTTACGAGAAAGACACAACCGTCATCTATCCACATAATGATGACCCTAGGGTTATCACCGTGAGGTGCAATAGTTGGGAAATTAAAAGGGTTCTGATCGACCAATAGAACTTTACAGACATCCTCTACTAGAATGCATTTGAGAGGTTTCGCCTAGACTTAAATGACCTTAAAGCTCTTCTAAGGACCGTTGGTGGGATTTTTGGGAGAACCAATGCATGTGAAAGGTTATGTAACGTAAAAAACCACCTTCAAATCATAAGGAAACACCATACTGATTGAGGTAAGATATCTAGTCATTTATGTGCATTACTCATATAACATGATTAAAGGGTGGTCCGCCTTTAACCAAATAGAAGTCGCCTTGTCTACACTATATCTTTGTTTGAAACACCCGCTCCTAAATGAACGAGTTAGGGTTATCTAGAGAAAATATGAGATCACCAAGAAATGATACATGGATAGTCTGAAGTTAAAGAAGGTCATAATTGTTGGCGTAAACACTATTGACATAATGACGGAGGTGAAGCCACTGAAGGAAGCTATCATTAAGCATTTTCTCCAAGATTAATCAAATGACAAAGAAGTTCTAATAAATGGATTTTAAACAGTTCCACCTCTGATTGTGTGATATGTTGTCAGCTTGCGTTAGATAAAATGGAAACTCGATATCCAAATCTTAACTTCGTCCGCCTGTAGGAGAGTAAGTCAAGCAAAACTCTGTATAGTATGGCTCATCACGTGAACACTTGAAAAGATCATACTCTTAATTTCCAAATCTTCACCAACATATCAGCCCTCGGGTTCCCAATAGGTGCCTTTTCTAAACCATTATCCTTAGTACTGACAGCACATCTGTTGTAATGCCTACTGCTACACTTTCTTGTGCATCAATCATCCATCAAGTTATGGATGCACGCGATTACATTTTGCATTGACTCCACATTGTCCCTCTACACCAGATAATTTTACTACACCACAACTTGCAGGCTAGCATCACAAAATGGACCTTCTGCCAGGAAGATAATGATTATGATAGTGATGACGGTACACTGAATATTCTGCCATGAAGCTCTCTTGGGTAAAGGCCAAACCCCTCCAGATGAAATAGGAAAGTAGGAAGCTCTCTTTTAGATTCTTTCTAGATTGCACTATAATGTTCTTCCTAACATAGTTGTAATTAGTTGTGTTCCACAAGTGCATCCATACCTCAACACATTCTACTCATTGTAATGACTTCACTTCCATCCATTACCAATCTGTCCAACACATGTAAGTACAAAGTGCGCCTAAGAGTGGGGTGGATTAGGACTTTAAAAACTTTATCCGTTTTTTATGAAAGTTTGTTCTAACTTGAATTTCTGGCACTTATAACAGATGTTAAGACAAATGTCCAAAGAACACACAATGTCAAGACAAATGTTATAACATATGCTTACTTACAACACACTTATCAAAGCTGTGACAAAGGGAACCCAAGTAGAAAGATAATACTTTCCAATAAACAAAATACCTAGTTAAGCACCCTAACTAAGAACAATACTTGATCTTGCTTAAAAGCTTTGATCAAGAGCACCGCTAAACTCTTTTTCTTAAAAGCTTCAAGAGTGAGAGAGCACGTCCACCTCAATGTATCAGAAGATATACGAGTGACACAAGGAAAGCTTGGGAGACTTCCAAAACATCAACCCTTATGCACTCATGGTTTTCCTTATAAGAAAGCTTGGCAAACTATGTTTTAGCAAAATTATGTCAATACAAAAACTATGGAACAAACAATCTCTCCCTTTGAAAAAAAATTCTTAAACACTAAAACACAGTTTAGTCCTGGAGATAAAACACATTTACATGATAGCATGCAAATTTAAACACAAACTGCAAAGATATATCAGAGATGCACAACAGTTACACATAAGCTCTTTGGAGCTTGTACAAACAGATATGTCTATTACTCCCCCTGTCATACAGAACTAGTATTCCCCCTCAAAGGGATACTAGAACAAACATGAACTACTTAAGTTCACACATCAGAGACATATGCAACAAAAGATTATTTAAACAACCTCACATTCAACAGGATGTTAGAACATCTTGCACACATTCTTTAATCTCCAGCCTTCAGGTCAGAGTAGCACCATCAAGCAGCATGACAGACTATCATGCTCCCCCTAAATAGTCGCAGTAGGAAACCACAATAACTACTCTTCTTAGCAGTAGCATAGTCAAGATGTATATCATCCAGCATGTTGTAACATGTGTAGTAACATCAAGACAATCAAATACACAAACACTTTACTCCCATTTTTTAGCCAAAAATTGACAAAATTGGAGTAAATGTAAACTAATGGAAGCACAAAAACTATTGCAAGCAAGCAACACACACAAATAGTTGGAAACACACAAGTAATTGGAAACACACAAGCAGTTGGAAACACACAAACATATCACCTTTAGGTGGTCTTTCATCTAAATGCATTCCTTGTGGCTGTCTTGCAGAGTCCTTTTGTTCCATCCCTTGTCCATAGCAATTTGAGTAGGCTTCAGCAGCCTTAGAAAATGGAGGAAAGATGCAGTAACAGTTGCATTCTTCCATGATTGTAATTGCTATAACTCTTCAATAATGCATATTTCCAGTTCACCTTTAAGCTTTTCAAACATAATAGCATCCAAAGTTTTGGTGAAAATATCAGCTAGTTGTTTCTCAGTGGGTATATACTCTAGAGTGATCACTTTATCTTCAACCAAATCTCTGATAAAATGATGACGAATGTCAATATGCTTGGTCATACCGTGTTGGATAGGATTTTTTTGAAATGTTGATAGCACTAAGATTATCACAATATAATGTCATGACATCCTGTTCGACATTGTATTCCTTCAACATTTATTTCATCCACATTAGTTGAGAACAACTATTTCCAGCTATAACATACTCAGCTTCAACAGTAGATAGAGAGACAGTTTTATTTCTTACTAAATTAGGAAATTAGATTGTTTCCCAAAAAGAAACATCCACCAAATGTGTTTTTTCAATCATCATCACTGCCAGCCCAATCAACATCATAATATCCTACAAGCATAGAACCTGAACCATGAGAGTGTAACATCCTGTAGTCACTTGTCCCATTGATGTACTTAAAAATTATTTTCACTTGATTGATGTGACTTATTTTTGGCTCAGCTTTACACCTTGCACACACACATACGACAAATGTAAAATCTGGTCTGCTACCTGTCAGATATAATAAACTTCCAATCATGCTTCTGTATAAACTTTGATCAACTGCAACTCCTTCTTTATCCTTTGATAACTTCAAATGAGTAGGAGCAAGTGCACTTTTGTGATTTGCATTTTCCATTTGTTTTATCTAAACTCCAAGGAAATATGTCAATTCACCAACAAGACTCATCTCAAATTCTGATTGCATTTGTTTGACAAAATATTCTACCATTTGGTCTGACATTCCTCCAAACACAATATCATCAACACATACTTGAGCAATCATGAGTTTCCCATCATTCTCCTTGACAAACAAAGTCTTGTCTATTTCTCCTTTCCTGTAACCATTGTTAACAAGAAATTCTGTTAGTCTTTCATACCAAGCTCTTGGAGCTTACTTCAACCCATAAAGAGCTTTCTTAGCTTAAACACATGATTTGGATAAGTAGGATCCATGAACCACTTTGGTTGCTCCACATAGACTTCTTCTTCTAAATATCCATTTAGAAAAATACTTTTCACATCCATTTGAAACAACTTAAATTTTAACAAGCAAGCCACTCCTAACAGAAGTCTATTGATTCAAGTCTGACAACTAGAGCAAAAGTCTCATCAAAGTCTAGCCCTTCGATTGAGTTAGATTTACAAACATTTTTTCTTCTTCTCAAGTAAAACAAATATTTTAAGGTACATGTAAACAAATATTCCCCTTTTTCTATTTTTGTGATGTTTTAAAAAATATCTGTATTGGATTATAAATTGTTTTAAAATGCTAAATAATTTATTAATGTTTTTTATTATATTCACAAGTAATTTTTCTTAATTTTTAATTGTTTAATTTACTTTTTCTCATACATACATTAATAAAGAATATTCTTTAAAATCTTTATAATTTGTACTTTTTATACAATAATTATTATATTTTTTAATATTTGGAAAATGGCCAAAACAACTTAAATATATAAAGCAAAAAAAATATAAAAGTGATGATACAATATTTATTATGGTTCATCCCACAATCTGATAATTGTTATGTCTCTTCACACTTTAGAAATCTTTTAATCATAATTCATATGATTTGTACTGCTACTTATTCTTTTTTTATCCTTAAAGAATTTGATTACTAATTCATTTATTTTATTAAAAAAATTATAATAAGAAATGATAAAGTATTTGATGTTTCTATTTGAATTTTCACGAATAATAAAAAAAAAAGTGTTTTATTTCTATATGAAATTTGAAGTACTTGTTGCTTGAAATATGTCTTCCCCCTCAACTTACAAAATTTGTCCATGTAGAGAGTGTTATCAAATGATAGTCCTAAATCAAAATTCAAATTATTCCTTAAAAAATGGATTAGGAACACTTACAACTAATGTTGGGATTCAAATCAATCTCATTCAGAAGCATTAGTATAATCTTGATCAGTAGACATAAAAGTAAAAGTGTAAGTAAAAGTAAAGTAAAAGTAAAAGGTTTGTACCAAAAACAGATAAAGTAAAAGTAAAATCTCCGGTTCTGTTCAAAAAAGATATTTTTTGTAATGAGAAACTAGTAAGAGACCCGTGCTGCCGCACGGGTATTCGAATATTTGATGTAGTTTATTTTGAATAATATGCGTAAATGCCACTTTGAGCAATTTTATTAATAATTATGTTAATTATATTATACATGAAAAAATATCAATTTTATTAATATTTATTAATGATTATATAAATTAAAATAAGAATTTTGTCTCTGAAATTAAGATAATGATTGGTTAAATTAAAATAAATATTATATTAATAGTGACCCGTGAGATAAATAAATTATTAATTTTATTAAAATTTAGGTTTAAGTAAAGTTAACATTTTATAGATTGAGGTTAGTATGAAAAAGTAATTTCTAACCGGTTATATGTGAATGTTTTAATAAAAGATTGTTTTAATTGAATACATGATGGTGATTGGTTGACAGTGTAAAAATATTTTACATTGTTAGTGCTTTAATATGTAGTCAATTTTAAATTTAATAATTGGTTACAACAAATGGAATTAGTGAACAAAAAAGAAAAGAAAAATTAGATACATTATATTTAAAATGATTTACTTATTTGTAAAATAAACAATAATCATATAGATTTAATTATATTAAATAATCATAAAAAAATCGTGGAGAAAAAATAAACATTTATGCTGATGGATTTAATCATATAGATTTAATTATATTTAAAATGAATTTATCTCTCAAATTAAATAAACAATAATTATATAGATTTAATTATATTTAAAATGAATTTATCTCTCAAATTAAAATATAAATTGATTAACTTAAAACAGATATTATGCTGATAGTGACCCGTGAAAAAATATTAAAACTTAATTGATCATTTTTAAACACGTAATAAATCATCAATTTAAAAAAATCAATTTAAAAGAGGTTGATATTTTAAAAAATAAACAAATGTTGAAAACAAATTTAACCCCTCGTGCCCAAGAAGTGGAGAACAGATTTATAGTAAATAGAGGTTTGGGAAGGATTAGACAAAAAAGGCTATTAAGTATTCAAGATAACCTAAATACACAAATTAATTGTTCTAAACTTAAAATCATACAAAACAAACCAGCCTGGGAAACACCATTTAAAGAAACACACAATGCAAAGTGTGAAAAAGGCAGCTAAGAAAAGGACTATTATTTATACCAATCAAATTACTCTTGTCCAAAATAAAATTTAAACCAGAGACAGTCTCAAGGAAATGAAGGAAAACAAATTACCTCCATCTTTTCTTCCTATATGACTTGCAAAGAAGCTAAATGTTATATATTAATATAATATCTAAAGTTGTATTCAGCTCTAAGCAAAAGCAACTGTAAGATCAGTTCTAATTGTTCTATATTAATATAACATTTTGTTGATTAAACAAAGGCATCCACAAATATCATCCTATTCAAGCACCAAACCAAAACAAACAAATAGCAGAAGCTCTACTCTTAGCACTGTTTTACCAATTGTCTGCCTAATGGATTCAATTGCCTAGAATCAAGAATACAACCAGAAGCTCCACGAATAAGCTAAACAATGAAAAAAGGGTCAACGCAGGAAACCATATATTTGGTAACACTAAATAGATGTAATTGACGATGAATTTGACAAAATCACAAGATTATCGTGATCTTTTCAAGTTCCAAAATGTAACATTTCTAAATTCTCTCTAGCATACTGATTTGGCCAATTTTACAGTCAATCCAGACATCACTAATCAGTAAGTATTAACATCACAAGTTCCTCACCTTTTAAACTCTTCTCTAAATTAGCTTAAAAACAAATGAATCAGCAAATATCATCCCATCCAAGCGCCAATCCGAAGAAACAAATATAAAAACGATAGCTCAGATTAGCTTTGCTGCTACATCGTTTCCCGACCATCCCTCGAAGAAACTTTACTTGTCCTTAATTTTCTACTTCATAACCAATATTTCTATGGCTTTTGTTCCCTGCAACATAAAGAAATATACAAATGGTTTTTTATATTGCATTTGTTTTATGCTTGCAAATCACATACAAGTTTCTCATTCTAATAAAACACCATTGTCTATTGTCTAAACTTATGAGATGAAACTGACTTATTTGACATAAGGCTATGATACATTAAGTAGTTCTCATAAAAATTCAAGGATCTAATTAAAGTGGACGACAAGATTCGAACTGTACTGCAAATATCCATCAAATTAACTATAGCAAATTATTACTTCCAGGACTAAACAACCAAAAACATATTGTAAGACTTCAACCAGTATATTAATATATGCCTTACCATGGCTGCTCCATTCACGCATAGTAGGATATCCCCAACACGATCCAAACTTCAAAGCATGCTATACTCCAGCTAGTTTGACCCTAAACCCTTGTAAATTTGCCACCCTGGTTCAATGATAATACATGTCCTGCACAGCCAAAACAGTAATCCCAAGGACATAAAAATGAGAAAAAAAGAAGAAAATAATGTCTTTCCTGTCTATGTAAATAATTAAACTGTAACATCACACTACTACCCGTTGTTACAAAATTAATTCACTGATTCTTTGCAAGAAAAAAGTAACTGTTGAAGACAAAACAGAGAAATATCAGAATAATCAAAACTCTAAAATTGAAGTTCAGAAAAAATCTAAAACCAACAAAATCAACAGAAACAACAACAACAAAAATACAGAACCAACCAAGTTTTTCTATTGAATATTTTTCTCACAAAAAATAATCATGGTAGCTATGAATCCACCTTTCTTTCTCTTTCTTTGAGCAAGAAGCTTGAGTTTTTCAAGTTTACTCTTGATCTGCGTGTAAAAAGAAAAAGCAAGCAATAACAAAAAAACTCAGAAAGGTTAATTTTTTGGTGAAAAGACCACATGCCTAACTTTATTATGTTAATAGGAATGTAAACAGGTCGGAGAAGGAGAAATGATGGTCGTTATCGACGTACCCGTCGGAGATGGAGAAACGGTGGTCGACATCGAGGTTGTTTGAAATTTTTTTTCAATCTGTTCATTAGAAAGACCGTGGGATGAGGAGTACGAAAATGACTTAGATTTTCTTATTGGAGGTGGTGGTCGTCCAAGCAATGGCACACTTTTTGAGCTCACAACTAAAAATTTCTCAATCACAATTCTAAATCTAATTTCGTGTTTTATTATTAATTTCTTTACATAATATATGTCAAAACCATATACCTTATTTTGAAGATCAGCCAATTGGTCCAACATGAATTGTGTCTGCAAATTCTTCTTTCAAACCAAAGTCACAACATTTAAGAGTAAACTAATGAATACTATTCAAATTTCTATTAATTCAATTAATCATATTGTAAATGTGAAACAATAGAAAAAACACGAAATCAAATTCATCTATAAACTATGATGAAAAATCATCAAAAAATTTATACAAAATTAATACCTTTGTTGACCTAACATGCTTCATGAATCCAATTGCTTTTCAAGCTGCTCAAGATCTTTAGAACTCAGTGGACCTAAATCTTCCCCTAAAAGATTTCTGAAATATTGCAAACACATACACACAATTTATAATCAAAATAATTTTAAAAAATTAATACATCGAATTTTTTTGCTAATGATTTTTTTAGCCAGTAAATATTCACCTTTGTGTTCTTTGAAGATTCTCAAATCATTGTTTCAGCTTCGAATATTCACGGTAGCTACTCTTCTTCGAACAAACGCAATAATAAACAAATGAAAAATAATAAAACACGAAATTAGATTCAAATTCAGAATCTAAAGGTCATGAAGTTTGAACTTCATGTGCTTCTTCTTTGAAATAACCTTTATCAACAACATCTTCACACGATTCTTCATCTTCTTCTGAGAGAAAGGAAAGGTTTGTGCAAGAGAGAGAAAGAGAAAACGTAGGGTTTGTGTGGAATGTTTCTTCGAAAAGATGATGGAGTAAGGTGGTTTATGTGTGGAATGTTAAGATTGGAGGGTAAAGGGAGACGACAGAAAACAGAGCGAGGGATTGAAAAAATGGGGGAGTGGTGTTTTGGGGGGTGAAGGGGACGGCTGTGTTAGGGTTTGAAGCAAAAATAGAGAAGAGAGAAAACGGAAGGGAGAGAGAGAAAAAACGGAAGGGAAAGTTGTGTGCAAAGAGAGAGAAAGCAAGTACAAATTTGCATAAGCTGTCGAATGAGCAAACAACACATGGCAATTGAAAATATTCAATTTGTTAATTACTAAAGTGACCTTTTGTAAGGGTAAAGTTTTTTTGACAGAAGGTTAAATTAGGGAGTTTGGTCAATTTTATAATATTGGGTAGATAGTAGACTACACATTATTTTTTATTATAAAAAGACTAAAATAAAATATATGTGTCACATTTACTTTAGGTAGCTATATATTAAATGGTTTGTGAGTCTTCTACACCCATCTCTCTTATCTCTTTCACAATCCTTCTTCTCCACAGTCCAACCCTCTAACTCCTCTCCAAAAACTTCTACACCTTTCTCATTTAGCATTTTGCCATTAAAAGTTCATTTCCTAACACCATAGTTTCAATGAAGAAAAAGAAAAAATAAATACAATTTTGTATCCAATGGGATTCAGATTTGTAAATCTACATAACTATTAACACTCTTATGGTTGATTTTTAGGGAGAATTTTTTTGTTAAGGTTTGGGTTTGTTTTCTGTGGCTAACTGGAATAAATCAACATGTAGTTTTTTTTGTCTTATTTCATGTCTGTTGGAAAAAAAATGATAACTTTTCTTGATCTCATTGTTTTTTGATGTGTGATTTTATACTAAAAGGATCTATTTGGATTTTTTTTTTAAATTCAGTAACATTTTATTCTCTAATTTTGTTTCGTTAAAGAAACTCATATCTCTCTCTTCAATCTTTTTCTTTTAATAACAAGACATCCCACACTTAACAAGTGTAATATTTTCCTATCAATATTGGATTAGATGTGTTCATTTTTTAGGATTGATTTTCTTTTATTTTAAAAACGGATAAGGTAACGCGTTTACCATATCATACAGAAGTAGAATTCAGCTAATAAATTGGATATATCTCTATTAATGTAAACCATAAAAAGTGTGATTCCTCTACAGAAAAAATTTTAAAAAAAAGGTTTTTATGGTTTACAACAATGATGATGTATCCAGCATATTGGTTGAATTCTAATTGTGGCTGCTCTGGTAATCGGGTTACCTTATCTGTTTCTAAAGTACACAAAATCATTCTTAAGAAAGTGAGCAGAATCAATATTGATATGAAATTATAATTTGGTGTGGGATACTATGTTATTAAGAGAGAAAGAGGAAAGAGAAGAGAGATGACTTTTTTATAATGAAAAAATTGAGAGAACAAAAAATACCTACAAATCAAAAAAACCATACACATCCCTTACCTACAAAAACATCCAAAACAGAGATCTAGAAAAGCTGTCGACCTCTCCAACAAACAAACATGAAATAAGTTTTCAAAAAATCACTTATCCCAATCTGCCACACCAGAAAACAAACCAAATAGGCTTTTGTAGGCCTACAAAACTACAGTCTTGCTAAGAAATGGGCTTTTAAGAGATGGAAAAGAATGATTGTAAGAGAGAGGGGTGTAGAAGAAGAAGGATCTACAAAGACTTTATTGCCATGCTCTTGGTTTGTGAGATTCAATATTTCAATTTCATAAAATCTTACATATAAACTTCTATTTCATTATAAATGTACTCTAGATTATTCCAGTTGATTCATAAGTAATTTTTCTATTAATTATGTTGTATTGACTACTTAATTTAAAAACAAAGCAAATTGTAGAAGGAATTTTCTTGTTGTTTAATGAATTTAATGCATCATATATGATGACTTCCAAACCATTCATGATACTAATACTAGATAATTACATGAATGTCAAGAGATTATCTAATGTACAGTATATTGCTAACTAACTAATTAAGCATTTTAAGAAGAAAAAAAAAACATTGAATTTCTAGAATTAAAAACTGTCGATAGATCTATAAGAGATTTTACAAGAAAATAGATACACTGGTTGAAGGAAAACTATATGCTATAATTATATGCTATAATGACTACTATATGCTATAATCAAGCCTTTACTCAAAAATTGACCTAACTACCATAAATGCTCTTATTTCCTTAAAATTTATTTACACTATGGACAACAAGGTCATTGATCCAAATTTGTTACTTTTCTGATATCATTCGACAAGTGTTCCAATGCGTCCAATATAGCAAGGCTTTCTTTCGTTTTTGGCTTTCAAAAAAAAAAACAAGGCTTTCTTTCGTTCAGAAAACATTGTCCAACGTTTTTCTCTCCGCTCTGTTTCCTCTGCTCAACACTTTCATCTTCATCTTGCTCTCAGGTAACTTTCATCCTCATCTCTCTTTTCATCAAGTTTCCTCATTTATATTTGCATCTATGTTTCTTTTCATGCTCTGTTTCTCAAATGATTTGTCAAACTTTCGCCTCTTCATGCTCTATTAATGTTTCATTTATTTACGCCTCTGTTAATGTTTTATTAAGCATGATACATAGATTCCAAGCTGCACCTCTTTTAATGAAAGTATGATACTGTGTTTTCATGCCTTTTTAAAGTTGTCTTATTATTTTTGAAGTTGTCTTATTATTTTTTAACATGTGTTATAAATTGTGTTATTATTTGTGTTATGACTTTTGAACTCTTGTTTCTGTTGAAAAATTATTCTCCATTATTAAGGTTTTCTTCATAAAAATGATAATTTTACCTCTTTTTGTGAGGCTATTACATTTCCTTTCAAACTATGCTAAATTTACATTTCGATTAAACAAACTGCTCATAGTTCCTTTTATTCATATTATATGCAGAACACTTCATGAGCTTAAACTGAATTGATTCTTAGATAAAAATGGATGGGAATAGCTCTCTTCAAATAACAAGCATTGCTTCTGGGGCTTATGACGATGATGGACATGCCAAAAGAACAAGTAAAAACACTTGTCTATAGTATCATAAGATTCATATATGTATAAAGTCTGCTCCAATTGAATACTGATGTTTTTTTTTTTGTATTCTGCAGGAAATATGAAAAGTGTTGTGGCTCATATAATCACAGTTGTTATTTGCTCTGGTGTTTTGTTTTGGCGTGGAGTATTTCTAAATAAGGATGGATTGGAGGGCCACTTGCTCTACTTTGTTGCGCAACAGCTACATCCATTTCTTCATCCATGTTATCCGATTGCTATAGAAATCCCGATCCTGTGACCGAGAAAAGAAACTACTCTTACATCGATGTTGTATGAGTCAATCTTGGTAATAACACTAGACAACATAGATACACTTTTCAATTTTCATGAACTACCATAACAATTACAACTTCTAATTGAGTTTAATGCTGATTCAGGTAGGAAAAGAACATATGTGGCTGATTTGCTTCAATTTTTTGTCTTGTATGGGACTTCGGTTGACTATGTAATGATCGCAACAACCAGTTTGAGGTACTTTGATAGGATCGTGGAGTTAAATTAGAGAATTTAAATATTTTACTTGAAAGATGAATTTAAGTTGAAGTTTTATTTGTATTATTATTGGGTTTTTATTTGTATTTGGGCATTTTAGTTAATGGCTCATTAGTATAGAGCTGTCAATTTAAAGGGCTGGGGCCTAATATTTAAGGCCCTTAAAATATAAGGTGCTTAAATTTTTAAATATAAATGAGCCCCAAAATAAGGACACTTAAATTTTAAGTAAGGCCTCAAGGCCCAAACTTTTTCACAAATTTTTTTTCAAAAATTAACTTTTTTATTTTTGAAAAAAATCCATTTTATTTTTATTTTAAAAAAAATTGACTTTTTTTAATTTTTGAAAAAAATCGATGTTTTATACTTTCAAAAAAATTGACTTTTTATATTTTCGATAAAAAATCGATTTTTCGCAGAAAAGAAGATTTTCAATATTTTCGACAAAAAATCAAATTTTTCTCAGAGAAGTCAAATTTTTATATTTTCGACAAAAATTTGATTTTTTTTTGGAAAAATTCGACTTTTATTATTTTCGAAAAACATCGATATCTTTGGAAAAATCTACTTTTTATTTTTTCAAAAGAAATCGTTTTTTTAACCGGAAAATCGACTTCTTGTATTTTTGACAAAAATCGCTTTTCTTACCGGAAAAATCGACTGTGTTTTTCGAAAAAAATCGATTTAATTTTCGAAAAGGTCAATTTTTTATCTTTTTTCGACAAAAAACTTGTTCTATTTTAAAAAGTCGACTTTAAAATTTTTCGAATTAATCGATTTTTTAAAAATTTCTAAAAACTAAAGTGAGTTTCAAAATAAAATTAATTTTCAAACTATTTAATTTTAAACAAATTATGTTTTGTTAAACCCCATAAAAGATAAAAATATGATAAGACTTTGAAATATGGGAAAAAAAAATCTCTTTTTGTAAAGGGCCTAAAGAAAGGGGCCATATAGGGACCCTAATTATTAGGGCTCTGTAATTTAGGACTTTTTTACTCCTCTCTTCGGAGGAATGTACTCTTTTAGATTCTTCCTAGATTGTACTATATATGTATGGATGCAGAATGAATAAAGCACATAATGATATTGCGAAATTAGTACTGTTAGCCATAGCATAGTTGTTATTAGTTGTTTCCCCCAACTCCTTCATATCCCACACATTACATTCATTTCAAGAAATCAATGCCATTAATCCTGTTCTAACTTCTCATTCTGCAGCATAATTGCTTTTAAAATAAAATAAAATAAAAAACGTAAAACTTGACTAAGAAATAAGAGTAGGTCAAGGAGTGTGAAAGAGACACTGATACATATATCTACAACATACGTTACAACAAGTTAAGGAAACATGAAACAAAACAAGAGTTACATTGAACAATATCATGCTGTGTTCACTTTTATTATTTTTCCAAAATTTCAACCTTTCAACTTATGAGCTGCTGCAAGTTCAACAGACAGAATAAACGATGATTTTCCTGCTTCTTTTAAATAACGAACATCTCCATTCATAAGCTTTAACAACTTCCTACTTATGTGTAGGCTAATACCCTCCTCTGATTCTAGCACATTGTTTCCAAACATCTGGTTCAGCGCCGCTTCTGGCACGCCACTGCCACCATGTGTTATGCTACACAAATCACAAACAAACCGAAGCTAAGATCGTTACCCGAGGCTTAAATCACCTAATAGGCTAATACTGTAAATAAATGCGTAAGTATGGAACAGTTACCTGAGCTCCAAGTTAACAAGATGGACAGATTTCCCCAACTGTTCTTTTCTTAAGGAGGCTGCTATAACAACCTGGCCTCCATTTGGTGTGGAATTGATGGAAATTAGTAAAAAGTCAGCTAAGACCTGCTGCAGCCTAAGACTATCCCCATACAAGGTTTCCTTCGCGATATGCTCCGCAACATCATTGGCTATTCGGATACCCTTTGTGTTACTCCTATTCATGACTTGACTAAGAGAGGTAACCAGTACCTCATGTAAAGTGAATTCAGCCATCTCAAGATCCAAGTACCTGTTAAACATACATGCCGAGTCAAATAATGTCATAAAAATTTCACAGATGAATGTGAGCAAGGGTAAAAAATATTAGAAAAACAATATATTTACGGATATCATACCCATCAATTATACCGTCGAGATCAGAGTCATCAAGAATTTTGCTAAGCTGGCGCTGGCACTGAGAACTAGTGTTCACTATTCGTTTTTGTTCGGTTTCCAAGTCAGTACCCTCCAGCATTTTACTGGAAAACACGATCCCAGCCAACGGATTCCTGATCTGCCTTTTCATGTAAGTTAGTACTTTCAGTCTCTTGAGAGCAGTTTGTTCGGATAGGCGCTGAATATGTAAAGCTTGTTGCAGCTCAGGGCTAGCTAACTGCAAGAAACAGAAGACTCCGGTAACTAGGCCCTCTGCGTCGATTTTCTTACTCACTGAAAGTAGGCACTCTACATACTTGCCTTTCCGAGAGAAGAAACCAAAAGCGACCTTTTCTGTTTCCAAACCAGTCATGGCTTTATTAAGTACAATGCCGAAATTAACAAAAGCTTCTTGATTCTTTAGACGACAACAAGACATCTGAGTTCCGAAAACCTCTCCTAGAAGCATTTTATCCATCACCTCCTCGCGCTTCCATCCAGTTAACTTAATCATAGCTGCATTCCATTCACAACACCAGCCAAATTCATCTGTGCCGAATATAGGAGGGATTAATTGATTTGGATTCTGCACAATTGCTTTGTAATCGCCTTCGATTCGGGTGAATTTATCCATGACAGTCTTCTGAGCAGTTATATCTTGGGCCACAAAACAAACCCCGACTACATTTTCACGAAGATCCCTGCTTGCACACGCATTAACTATCAAACTAATAGGACCCGATTCCACCTGATCCCCATGTGTTTTTATCTCGAATTGGACATTTTTCTCTTCTTCGCCTGATTACGTTATAAGATAACAGAATCAACAGTTAGAGTCCTTAGACTTGAAAAATAAAGAAAAAAACAGTCTTAAGTAAGGATAATAAGATGGAAAAGGAAAAAGACATACCCTGCAGTGCCAAGTTGAGCATTTTCTTGACTATATCAGTTGAAGAATCCTCAACCAAGGTGAGTAAATGTTTACCAATAGCTTCGCCAACTGGAAGACCTGTCAACTCGGCGATTTTTATATTCCATCCGTTGACCGTTCCATCAACATCCACTGCCAAAATAGGTACTGTTGCTGTTTCAATTAATCTAACCATCTCACTTGTCACTGCTTCCAATTCCTGCATCCCTTCAATCTTCAAATCATTTAGTCTTGTATTGATTGCCTTTGTGTTCATATCTATAATATCTGTATCTTTGGACGCATTTCTCAGTATTAACTGCAACGAATGAATAGCATCCATTTCAAAGTCTTTCCATGGTACACTTCTAGCCTTCACAACTTCTAGGAAAGCCTTGAATGATGATCTTGGATGCATCTTCCTACCGTCGTCCTGTTCGCCTGGTTCATGTTTTGCACCTCCCCATCGGATTTCTGCAGCCGTGTGCGACCTAAACCAGAAAACTATGTCTTTTGAAGTTATTCTAACAGCTGCCATTCCACATACAGTATCACTAAGAGAAAGAGCCCCTGGAAACCCTGCATCCGACAAGCTATCTGTACTCAAACCCGTCGAATCTGTATGATACTCAGACATCCATAATGCTATCTCTCGTATTTGAGATTCAGTCGGCGCCGCTCCTAATATCCATAACTTGTTTCTGTACAAGAGTGCAGCCCCATCACATTTCACTAGATCCATTATATTAGGGCTTTGTGATACAATACCTAAGGGTGCATCTCGCATCAACATATCACACAACAGCGTCTGTGTGCGCAGGATATTCTTCTCAAGAATCTGATATTCTAACTCTATTTCTTTGTTCACATGGATGGCAAACACTTGAGCCAGAAACTCACAAGCATACCTTAGAGGAAAAGGAACAAACCTTGGAGTAGTGTTATGACAAACTACCAAACCCCAGAGTCTCTTTTTCTTTTGTGGGAGAACTGCGTCAGCGCTATCACCATCTTCATCGCTATCATTGACGACTACTGCCATAACCAACGAAGCAATTGAATCCATGTTAGCCATGTACTGCAAATGGCAACTATGTGGAGCTCTTAAGGTCGAACCGCACAGAGTCAAATCAAATGGGAGTTTTTCGTCTTGAAGAACCTTCACATGCTTTGCATGACAATCAACTATCATACGGACCTTGTTCTTCATAAATAGAAACCGCGCAGCCTGGGGAATATCTGTTGCCGGATAGTGCAGACCTAGATATGGCTCTAGGCCTGGCTTCGCTATCTCAGCAATCACCTCCCCGTGATCATCCTCGTGAAATTTATAAGCCATCACCCTGTCATAACCCGTTAGTTCAAAAACTTCTTGAACCATGGTATCACAAAGCCTTTCCATGCTGCCACTAGCCAAAGATTGCAATCTTGTGATTGCTTTAGCAGCAAGTTTGTAAGATTGCAAGGCACCCGCAGCAGTCATTGGAACTTCATAAGGCTTCACTGGCTCAAAGTCAATGATCAAACTACCAGTAACACGATGAATGATCGCGTAAAACGGCTTCCCAGAAGTCTTGCAATGAACAAGAATCGGGTTAAGAAGTGAAACCTCCGCAAACCCTAGCGCCTTCTGCAAGGCAGAAGCACTCGGCGCAGTGAAGATAGTCCTTATATCAGTTCCAATCCCAAGGGCAGGATGATCACCAACGCTAGGAACAGCATGACTCACCATAGTCAGCATCTCAGGCGCATTCTCACTATACGCAACAACCTTGCACGTTTTCTCGTCTAAAGCCAGCAAACACCCAAAAGGCTGGATCTGCTTACCTCTCTGTATATGATTGAGGTAAGCTGTTGTTACCTTGTTCGACCTCGGTTGTTGATCTCCATCCACCGAGCCAGACACACGCACCGAGCTCGAGTAGTCAAACGAACTACCCGACTCCTCAAAATTTGCATGAAGCTTCGCATCTACAGTCGTCTGAGCAATAATCCTAGCACTATTTCTTGACCTCCCTGAATTGTTCGACGATTGGCTCGGCCTCGTGGTTGACATTTTAACACAAACTACATTAATAACAACAAAAAAAAAAAAGGTAACTAACTCAATCAAAACCATATACCATGATGTTACAAAACTATTAAACTCTATCATCATTCAT
Source organism: Vicia villosa (assembly GCF_029867415.1). Classification (NCBI taxonomy): domain Eukaryota; kingdom Viridiplantae; phylum Streptophyta; class Magnoliopsida; order Fabales; family Fabaceae; genus Vicia; species Vicia villosa. The sequence continues at coordinate 521,251 of NW_026705161.1, read as the reverse complement.
CAATATGACAAAATTATTAAAGTCTTTGACAAATAACTAGTCACAATCTATAAATTAAAACCCAATCATAGTAGACAATCAAATCAACAACCCTCACACATCATGAAACATGTATCTGATGTATCTGCACAACTACCAACTGAAATAACTTAACGAGAGTACATAACTATATAAACACAAGCAAAATAGTAACTAACCTTGAAAGGGAAAAACTTGGTTGTTGAGAAAGTTCAAGTTCAAGTTCAATTTCAAGAAAGAAAGGTGTTACAGGTAAGGGTTAAAATAACTATTTGTGGGAGACCAGCATACCATACCCTGCACCAGCAGCAGGAACAACAGTAAAGAAGATGGTGAATCTGGATCACCGGCCTTGTTTGTCTCCTACCAAGATGGAGCCCTCAGTCCACAACTGGAAGCTGAGTATTATTATTCAACACAGAATTGTGACTGAGAACAGAAGGGACCGCCATCATATGCTAAAAAGATATATGAATTTTATAGTGTTCCCATGTGAAGGTGTGGGAGAAAGAAAGGAATGAAATGAATAAAGATAAATAAAAGAAAAGAATATTATAAAAAAATCAAATCATCATCCAATCCAATCCAACTCTTAGATAGATTCATTCAGCAACAGCATCTACTTGGTGCTGCTGTTTTTTAATATTATATTTATATTTAAATTAAAAAATAACTAATTTGGGCAAGTGGGTTTGGCTTTGTTCCTAAAATAGATAAGAGAAAAAGGACAGTTGAATGATGAATTATAAAACAGACACATAATTAAACAGAAAACATGTTATTGTCTTTTTTTCCTTCTTCAACTTCACTTCCCATGTCGGCTCTTAATTTTAATTTAGTTTAATAATGGGGATAATTATTGAGTTTTAATTCAATAATTAAACATAAATAGTACTAATTGCTAAGTATAGAATAGGGGTGGAAAGAAAGTGGTGACGTGGAGGAATTTGATTGGATGAGTGTCCAAGACCCATGCGTTGGATAATGAGAAAGGAGTGAGTTATGGGTGTCACGTGCGAGAGATGCGGAAAGTTTTTATGTGATGCCATGTCATCGTATGGTTGATTTTGATTGGTGGAGAGTTTTTCGTTCTCGATTTCACATCTTTTAGATCACAGCTCATGTCTGACGATAAAAATTGTATTAACAAATGAGCCCATGCCTCGTACGTACCACTGGCATGTAGCCTTACTGACTCACAGGGAAACACAGACACTTGTTAGTGTTACCATGCTATACCAGATTTATACTATATTATATTTACTTGGTTTCCTATCCACTAAGGTTTCTTCCTATTTTATTGGTTAATATTTTATAGGAATCACATTTATTCAATTATCACTTTAGTTTTAAAATTTAAACTATTACTATATCTTTTCGAGGAGTCATATTTAATTAGAAAAACTCTAAACCCATTCTTTCGGTCTCTTATATTTCATGTGTCTTGGCAGAATTGTTACATGCTTCTGTAGGTCTATTTTCAGAAACATTTTTTTTATATATTTTAAAGTTTATTTATTCTGTAAGTGCATCTACGAAAGATTTTCAGTGATACATCTACGGAGGCATTTGATCTTATATTCACGCCAGACTTTTCTCCTCTCTCATTCTTCACTTTTCATCTTCTTCACACTCTCAAACTCTCTCAACCTCAAAAATCGAAATCTACCAAAGTTGTTTTTTCTCTCTAAAGTTCGGCTCTAAATGTGTGCATCAACGATCAACACATTCCAACAACTTTAAAACTCAATTATCCAGTAAATTTTCGAGATTTTGAGTTATATTAGAGTATTTCTTGTAATAGAGTTTGAATACACTTTTAGGTGTAGAAATCATTACTTAGTTTTAGAAACATACTTTAGAAACAATGTATGTATTTTTTGATGTGTAAAACGGACGGTCAAGCCACCAAAATGAGGTTTTTTAGTGGCTGGAACAGTGACTTACGCCATTGTTGCATTTTTGGAGTTTCAGAACGTTTCGTAGGTGCATCTACGGAACAAATACAATGTTAGGTAGTCCACCATCCCAGTTTTTTAAAATGATGGGTGCTTCCGTAGCTACATCTACGGAAGATTTCCATACTTGCACCTACGGAGGTAAATTTGTTTTTTTTTCTTTTCTTTTAATAACTAAATTGTATCTAACTCGATTTTATTTGTAATACAATGCAAATATTATGGTCCACCAGTTAGATAAACTTATACGTGGAAGGGTTGCACAACATGCCTCCGTGCGACGTACACGGATGGAGGTAGTTTCACAAGTGACAGATGGATTCGTCGTTCCAACAGATGTACCTGATACATCCGTTCCACTAGAGATACCTGGTACATCCGTTCCCGTAGATGGGCCTTCCACATCTACTACTTCATCCCGGAGGCCTCGTGATGATGGTGAGGGTTCCTCACAGACACCCTCCGCCCACAGACGTCGTCGGGTCACTTCTTCTACTCCTGTGCCACCTCCAATCGATGTTGGATCTTCTGTGCCAACTCCTGATGGTATTGACCCGTTGCACGATGAGGCTGATGCGCCCGTGGGCTATCTAGGAGGTCCTTCAGATTTATCCTTGTTGACAGGTTATGCAAATCATACAGCCAGACATGTCTGGGACTGAGAGGTAAAATTTCTTAGACTTATTACTTATTTCTTTTTTGTCCTTAGTGAAAATTTATTATTTCTAATTTTGCTAATTATTAACCGTGTTTTCTTTAGAAAATTTTAGGATAGGGATCCCCAGAAGTTCTACAACCACGGCCGGCACACACAGTAGTGATGCCTGTGATGTTATTGATGTCTGTATTTTGATTATATTTTTGTACTTTATTTTGATTATGTATTTGACACTATTTTGATTATTTATACGATGTATTCTTTTGGTGAACTATATTCCATTGCCTTTAAATTGCACTAGTTTGATGTACTATAATTTGATGTTCCATTTTTGTTAAAAATACTGGAGTTTAGGAGTGAAATGTAGTTGATTTGAAAATATAATAGATGGTTCCGTAGGTACATTTATGAAACACTTTGTTTTAAATACGTTTCGTAGATACGGAAGATTTCATGAATTTGAATTCCTTTGAATTTTTCTAACGTGCACTATGTTTTTTATGCTTCTGTAAATGTACCTCCGAAAAAAACCATTTTTTAAAAAAGTATTTCCATATGGATATCTACAGAAATATGAGGCATAATTGAAATTTCGTCAAGTAGATAAGATATTCCAGAGATGTATTAAGATATTCAAGAAATTATATTAATATATTTATAATTATTTGTTACGAGTAGATTCACCCAAATAATATTTTTTTAGAGAAGAATAAATTTTAATATATAACTTATAATAGCCTAATCTCAAAAATGAAAATGTGTTTAGTTTCACATTAAAAAATCAAATCACTTTAAAATCACATCTCAAGGTAAAAAAAATTGAAGGTAACGAGTGGAGTGACGATATAACATAGTTTTACATTATTATTCAATTTAAATTTATCAATTTATCATGTTATTAACATTACTTTAAAAGATAAATATGATTTGACGAAATGTAAGTTAATATTGATTGATTGACCGTGAAAAATTATTTTATAATATAGTTACATTTTTTTCTCATGTAAAAAAGTATAAGAATAATAAAACAATTATTTAAAATTTTCGAGTTAGTGTGATTTTTCAATTTGATTTTAATCAAATTGATGGAGATCAAAAACACATTTTTACTTTTTTAAAGACTACATTCTATTTTTTCATCATTACTATCTGATTTGTTGAACCGTCTAATCTGATTTGAATCAGTTATGACATCCAACCTCTTTCTGATTACAGTTGCAGGGGAATTAACTGTGACCACTCTACTAAATTTAACGTTAATCATCACTTAATCAACTAATAATTGATAATGACATTTCACATTCATTTTTAAATCGAGGAATAATTTTTTTTACATCAAAATTTTGATGTTGAATTTCATATTTTAATGTTTTTCTATATAACTTTTCTAAATTTGTTAATTTAATAGTTAAAGTAAGTGAGATGTTATGTGTTGAAACTCATAACTCTATACTTAAATACTAAATATTTTCATTGGAAATGATATCTCATCTCAAACATTCTTTCAACCACTCTTTTCCTAATAAATGAAAATAAACGACCACAAGCATGTTCTATCAAATCATATTCAATTCAACTCTCTTTATTTTCATATTACATTCTACTGAAGTAAGCAGTGCATAGGTAATTATTGAAAAAACGACCGAAGATAACATGAATGAGAAAATATAAGTTTGAACTCTCTCAATTGAAAAAAACAAAAACAAAATATCAATATTTTCAATTGTTACAGTCAACGAGACACTGATGTAACACATTACTAGTAACGTATGTCTAACTCAGCTTAGGTGAATGAGACAAATGAACCAAATTGATCAACATTGTATAAAGACAAATACTACTTTTAAAATGTTACTAATAAAACAACAGTTGAATTGATCAAGAAGCAATTGATAATTTTGATTTTTGAGTATTAATCATAATTAATTAAGTATTCAGAAATCTCTAGACGTCTCGAGTAGATCACGGTCCCCTACAATGTAAGTTTGTCTTCGTGTGTATGTGGATGGGGGTTCACTAGTTACTTTCAAATTGAGCATAACTAGTCTAACTCATCATTACTCATTTGAAATTTCACAACTTTTCATAGAATAAAATTAACTAATCTTGATAAAACAAATTATTCAAATAATTCACCGTTGAACTGTGTGACATTAACATTTAACAAGGTAATTTTGTGTTTAATATCGTGTTGAGGTTTACTGTAAAAGTTGAATAAAAATAAGATGAACATGAGAAAATGATTGCTACACAAATACTAGTAAATTATAAAGTGGTAGGTGGATTTGTTTTGCCCTATCAATTTATGATTGCTGCACAAATACTAGTAAATTATAAAGTGGTAGGTGGATTTCTTTTGCCCTATCAATTTAGACAAATTAAATACAAATGAATAAATTGACGATTTTTTAAAAAATATTTTAAAAACTTTGACATGAATTACATATTTATATTAAATATATTGATAAAAAATATTTAATAAAATAAAATTCATTTTATTGTTCTCATATATTAAAAATAATAAAGAAATAACAAAAAAATATTTTGAGAAAATTTTAGTTCACTAAACATGAATTTATTTATTTCTGGAGCTAAAGAGTTCCTATTTATATAAAACTTATATTGATCGTAAGGAACAATTTTTTATTGATTTTAAGATACTCATTAACATATGTGAATAAGTATACCTTAAAATCTCAAATAACAAAGAGAAAGAAAATATATTTTGAGACTTTTAAAAATTAAAACACTATAAAATAGTAGAAAAGTCGACGAAGGACGTCAGAGCCGCAGAGTAGCAGACAACAGAGGTGGTAGGCGACTGAAGTTAACAAGACGAGTGGCAGAGTTAGCAGCGTTGTTGCTCGACAACGACCTGGCATCTAACGTAGAGGCGGCATAACAACAATGGTTCAACGAATGCCATAACGATGCAACGATATCGACTGAGCTCTAGCTGCAGAGAACGACAGGTCCAACAAGAAGCAGTTTTTAGACAGTGGGTCTGATTCACGTTTAATGGGCTTGATTGTTTTGAATCGCATATCTGTTCGTTAATGAGTTGTGTTTTGGGCTTATTATAGATCAGTTGGATTTTAGTTGTTATGATTATGTATTTATGTCATTCTTGTTAGAATAACATTCAGAATGTAGTATGAGAAATCGATGAAAGATGTGACAATCTTAGTAAAGAAATTTAGAGAGGAAGGGTAAAATTCTTTAAAGTTATTGGATTTCGAAAAATCTTTGAAAATGTTTAAGAGATTGAAAAACACTTTTAAATACCTTAAAATTATGTGATTTATATATAGGGTTAGAGAGACTGAGAAAAAAAATAAGATTTTATATTAGAAACTTGAGTGTATTTTTCTGAAATTCATTTGTAATTTTTTGTAACAATTATATGAAGTGTAATGAATAGAAGAGTTTCTATTTTTAAGAGAGTAGATCGTATTAGACAAACAAGTTCTTTCTATTTTCATCTTTTATCTTCTACTTTCTTACTATGAATTTTCTTACTTTGAATGCAGGCCATTTTGTTATTTGAGATTATTTATTTTAATTGTAATTGTTGTTTGCCCACATATATTTAGCATCCTCAAAATTATTATTATTATTATTATTATTATTATTATTATTATTATTATTATTATTATTATTATTATTATTATTATTATTATATTTTTAACAATAACTTAAACCTTTCGGTTTAGTAGTAGAATTTATATATTAATAACATTCAATTTTGTTACTAAATGTCATATAGGTTCAATCAGAGGCGGCTCCATCCACCCGCTATATTATCTAGTATTTCATTCCCAACCAACAAGAATCAAACCGCTAACATGATAATTATAGTACTCTAATTTTGTCCGCTAATTAAAAATTTCGTAAGAAATATGCCTGCATATAATTTTTTTTTATCGTTTAACACATTTTTTACTTTTGGCGAGAAATCTCAAGAATAATCAAATTGAAATTTATTCATTTACCCCATTTTTTGAGATTAAATTTTTAAATAAAAATGGTGATAATCTTAATTTAATTGTAATTTATCATTATTATTATTTTCAATTTATCTTATAAGAAAAATTTAAAAAATATAAATTTTCTTTATATTTTAATTTGATTCATAGTTATTTATTATTGTTTTAATTAATCTAAAAAAATATTTTATTCCAATCTTTGATAACAAAAAAAAAAAAGGTAAAAATCTTGATATTTTTCTAGTTTTAATATATATATATATATATAAGAAACATATTTATTTATTTATTTATTATTATAATTATAATTTTATTTGTATTCTATTTTTCGTGTGTTTCCAAAGTTCACTTTCAGAGTTGTAAGCTTCTAGTATCTTTATCCTTCGATGTTAGTTTTTTTACGTACAATATTTCCTAACGTTTTGACAATCTCCATATGTAGATTCAATGAAGTGTGAGGAAATAATTCATCAAAGAAATAATAAGGGAGCCCGAGCTTTCCCAAAGAAATAATAAGGTTGACCATTCCCACTCCTGTTGGAGTAATGGGGAGATTAACCCGATCCTCTCAGCTGGATTCACCACGGTCTCAAGGAAGAATTGCTTCGATGTTTAATCTGGTGTTGATATTATTTGAGTTATGAAAGGGTGTCGTGCATTTTGGGAATTCTATCTCATGTCCTCTTGTCTCGGTCGGGACCTCATACTCCAAAGGAGCACCGAGCGTCTACTTCAAAAGAAGATTGCTATTACCTTGCTAGCATGTCTGATGGAGTTCTCGAGGAAGAAATTTTGACCCTGACGTAGTACCCTTGACGAGCTACAACCTGTTTTGGCCATTGGTATAGCCGGTCATACAGATTTTACTTTGGTAGACCGACTTCGTAAAGAGATACAAGTGTTGTAGGATAATGTCTGTGATATGATGCTTCAGTATGGTACATACATGCAAGAAGTAAATAAGGCTTCTATTTCTCTTATCGAGATGAATGGTGCTTCGAGTGATTTAAACCTCCCCGCCTCTTTAGTTGATCAGGTATAAAGTTACTAGTGGGAGAGGTGGCAAGGAAAGATAAACCTCTAGCTTCGCTATCTGTTATAAAGGTATCCCTTACAACCGCTATAGGAGATCTCGAGAATTTGGACCTTGAGAATATATGTTTGGCTAAAAAAACTAGATAAAGCAACTGACGTCATCCTTGCGTCTATCTTCGACTCTTTTGATAATGCCTTGTTGCAAGTGGAGAAGTTTTACTCTCATTTACGTATTTCTAGGGAGAAAGTACGACCAAATCATATAGTTGAAAATGGAAAAATTGTTTTGCTAAAAAATTAGCCATGCTCTTCTCCCTTTTTAACGTTTCTAATTGGTTTGTTTATGTAAATGTAACACCGTCCATTGGAAAATGTGTGTATAAGAATTTGATATTTGGATATAGATGTTATGTGATTAATGTGTGCGTGTTAAACCCAGGTATATTGCTTCAGGTGTTGTTTAACTTTATGAGGTTTTCGCTCTAAGTTTATTAGATGTCTCTGGAGTCATGCCACACCAAGGGTTGATACCCCTTCCCCCAGCCAGGTGTAAACCTAGTCCAAGGTTGATGTGTGGTTATCCTACCACAACCTTTAGAGTGGCTAACTACCAAGAAGGGTGTGGGCTAACTACCAAGAAAGGGGGTGGGCCGATTATTGCCAATTTAATGATTTTGCCACTTTCTTTGTGTGTGTGCTTTACATTATGGGATTTTAATTGTTGTAGTCGTACGCCTATGGCATTTATAACAACACTCCCGAGTCTTTATGGTGAAGCTTTGATTTTCCTTGTCATACCCCAGACTCTTCATTACATTTCATAGTCACAAAGAAAAAAGATATTTCAGAAGGATATTCTTATTTCTTCAAATGAATATATCGCGATACATTGCGATGGTGTAATTTATCTTTGCAAAAAAATATTAACATAATAAGGTGGGTATGTCACCGCTTATTCGCCCCGCCACTTGCAGTTTGCTAGAATTAGCAACTCTTTCTTGTCTGGATGGCGTAACTATTTTACCTGTGGAGAGACAAATATTAATATCCCTTAGTTGTTCGGTGAGGGAAGCCATACTGATCTCCATGGCCTCACATTCCCCTTCCTTTTGATCTTGCTGCAAGACCTTGTTGATTCTCTTAGCTCTAACAAGGGTGGAATTTACCGTGATTAGTTCATCGTGGAGATTGTGGAACTTCAACTTGAGATGATTCGGGGATGCTACATCATCTAAGGATACCACAGAGGGTTTGATGTTGTTACAGTTGTAGATGCCTTTACAGGTCATGTTAACCCACATTTTGTGAGTTAATACATACCTTAATCTTTGTCTTTATTAGGTTTTAATTTGCTTATTAATTGTTATTCCATTGCATTTTAGTTGTTTTTACGTACAAGTTTATCTTGGAGCATAATAGGTGCTCTCTTTTGTTGTTTTAATGTGATTTTGCTTAATTTAAGGTTAACTTTGTCGAGCTGAGTCATGACTGTAGTCGTCTGTGACGAACAACACAAGCTGAAGAGAGAAGTTGGACTTGGAAAAAGGGAAATTAATAGTGAAACCAGCTTGATTCTAGGGCCAACCTGGAAGGAAAAAAGCATTGGAGGGAATCTTTGTTGAGTTGAAAAGAGAAAACATTTGAATTCAAAGATAAGGCTTTATGGAACTAGAAGACAAAAGAAGGTACCATAGTACATTGTGCAGTCTGCTGTACTGTCTGCAGTCTACTATGACAGTGTGCCACATTATGCTTTGTCCCCCCACATGCCTTGTACCAGATTCCTTGTTGACTAAGCATAAGAAATGTGGTGATGGGTTTGATGTGATTTTCTCATTTTAAGCCCATGATCCAATGCAAGAAACCTAGCTCAAGTCTATAAATAGGACCTTGATGAAATTGAAAAGGAGTTGAGCATTCTAAGAGAAAATACAGAAGATACAAGTGGGAGGAAGTGGGGAGTTGATAGATTTTTCTTTTTCTCACCTAGTCCAGTACCTACTAATGCGCGCTGGCACGACTGGAAGCATCTCTTAAGATTACCCGTATTAAGGAGCTTCTAATTTCCTCTTAGGTTTAGATTTCTTTTTCATATTTTGTTTAGAGATGTTACTTCTGAGAACCATGCTTGAAGTTTGTACTCAACTCATCATGAGCTAAATCTTTTGTAGTTGAGCAATGTGAAGTTAATATTAAGTTGTTTTATGTTACATGCTATGTGGTTTAGTGACTTGCTTTATTATATGTTAACTTGTTATAAATCTTTTTCTTTGTCTGGCCAACTTAGGAATAGATAACAACTTGTTGTTGTGAGAGATCCAACAATAAGTGGTTTTCTTAATAAAAATGGTTGAATAAGTAGGATAAAGATATTCACTTACCTAGCTTGCTTGGAGATAATAAGGTGGGTATGTCGCTGCTTATTCGCCCTTTAACTTGTAGTTTGCTAAAATTAGACACTATTTCTCGTCCGGATGGTGTAAATATTTTACCTATGGAAAGACAAATATTCATATCCCTTAATTGTCTGGTGAGGGAAGCTATATTGATCTTCATGGCTTTGAAATCCCCTTCCTTTTGATCTTGCTGCAAGACCTGGTAGATTCTATTAGCTCCAACAAGGGTGGAATTTACTGTGATTAGTTCATCGTGGAGTTTGTGGAACTTCAGTTTGAGATGAATCGGGGATGCTACATCATCTAAGGATACCACAAAAGGTTTGGCGATGATACAATTGTAGATGCCTTTGCAGGTAACCCCTAAAAACTACGAGTCCATAGTTCTAACATCCTTCCCCTTCCCCACGGTAATCATCATTGAAGGCCTGAAAATTGGATCCCTCATACGGTCATAAATTTTATTTCTTTAGGCCCATATTATCAAAAAGCTTTGAGTACATTATGTCACAAGAGCTACCACCATCAACTAGTATTTGGGAAACGTCAATGTGAGTGACCATGATTGTTATGACTAGAAGGAAGATATCATTCCGCCTTTCTAGGCTCTTGATTGAGGTCTTTCCGCCTTTATTATTGACAACCATTAACTCTAAAATATCCCTCTTCATCGTCCCCTTAGACGAGGCATTTTTGTTTGGGACGCTTCAAGTGATAGCCGCAGTATGCTCGTGCTTCCCTTTATGTGTCTCTTCTTTCTTGCTGCTTTCCTCTTTGCCCGGTGTCACGTTATTTATAGTCTTGGCTAGGACTTGCTCTTTAAGGACTCATCCTGATCTCTCTTTTCGTCTTTGGTGTATTTAAACAGATGACTCCTCTTTATCAAATCATTGATGGCATCGTTCAATTGGATGCCGTTGTTAGTGGTATGTCCATCAATTTTGTGGAAACGACAATACTTTAATTTATCAGTCTGGGAAGACTCCATGACCTAGAAAGGATTCTTTATCTTGGTTTTTCGAAAATAAATGTTAGCATATTCTTTATAGATTTTCTCCCAAGAGGTGTTGAGGGGAGTGTATTTGTTAAACCGACAACAGGTCCCACAGTCGCTTTCTTCACTACATCGATTGGACTTCTTTCACGATGACCGAATCGAAGCCTATTTTTTGATTCCTAGCTTTCTCCTTGTGCAATAAGTTTCTCCTTATAATTAATAAAGGTGTGAGCCCTATCAGTAGCTCTTACAAACTGTGAGCCTCCTTACACCCTAGTTTCTCTTTGAATGAGCTATCTGGCTTCAAGCCATTTTCAAAAATAGAACACTTCAGGATATTTTTGTAGCCTCCCACTTCCACTTCTACTTTCATAAAGTGATCAATATATGACTGCAAACTCTTGTTTTCTCCCTATGTAATCTTACTGAGTATGGATAATGTTGTAGGTTGCCTCTTACGGATGGTGAAGCAAACAATGATGTTTTCACACTAGTCGATCCATGAATTGATGCTCCTGCCAGTAAGAGATTTGAACTAGATCATAGTCAATTGAGTTAGAGTTAGTGCAAAGATTTTACACTTTCCGTATCATCAACGTGATAGTAATCTAGATGACTGTTAACATGTTGCTCATGTTCAACAAGATCTCTCTATCCTTCATAACCATTTAGCTTCTCAAGCTTCTTTAGCGATTTTGATACCCGACTATCCATGATACGAGTAGAAAGAGGATGCTTATTTCAATTTTTAACCAAAGGATTCTTCATTTGTTCTTCTTCCTTCTTAGCGCGTCAGACCTCGGGAGGGGGTGTGACTACCTATACAACCTTCAAGACCAGGAGGGAGAGTTTGATGTCTCTGGAATCTTCGATGGCTTGAAGGTCTTGGAGTCGCATTCCACTGAGATGCAGCTATCTCATGGATGATAATATGACTCCTTTAGGAAATGACCTCAAGCCCTATATTGCCTTTCGAATTTGCATCATGCAAGCTTTCCTTAAGACGAAGTAACCATTCATGCACTGCTTGCAAATTCTATTACTGAACCATGTTGTGAACACTATTCAGAAGTTCATTAGCGCCTTGCACGCCAAGGTTGACTTACAATAGTTTGAAACAAGGTAATGCCTCCGATCTAGGTACCATCATAGATGCTGGCGCCCTGAGCGATGGTTGGACTTGTTGAAATTGTGGAGTAGATCTTAAGAACGAGAGAGGTCCAAATACTCCTTGAGAAGTTATAGGTTGAAAAAGATCTTGATTCGAAGATGCGTATGGAGAATTTATGAGGACCTGATTGCTATCGTTATGCACAAGAGGTGGTGGATCTCACACAGCTTAAGCGATTGTAGCGACTTTTCTTTGTGTAGCACCACAAGCAACTGTGGAACTTGCCATTCCCAGTGAATCTAGATGGAGATATGAGAAGCGGTGTTAATTTTTGATCGATGAGGATTAAGAATAGCGATCTACAATTCAAACTTAAGAAATCTAAATTTCTAGGTTGAGGAAGCTTTAGTTTAGAGAATAGAGAAATGAGTGTTCAAACATGGAAAACACAGGAATCAGATGTCGATTCCCACAGAAGGCACCACTATTCCACGAGGAAACCATAATTGATTGGTTATTGATCATTGTAGATTGCAAGGATGAACTTGAGCTTCCGATGTAGTGGAAGAGGGGCTGACCTGCAAGGTTAGCACTCAAATGCTCAAATCAATATAAGAGTAAAATGAATGAGATTTGAATTCAAAAAGTACATGAGAAATTACGTGTTTCCCTCTTAAATAGTAAAGCGATTATAACCGCTTATTGATCTATTGGCATGGAGTGTGGAGATCTATTCGATTGCTCTTGGATTCAGATCGCCTACATTCTTTACTAGAATAACATACTTGTACCGTTCGTGATGTGGTGGATCGTTCAACTCTCTGGATCATAATTACTGGACCCTTTAGCGGGCCTAAACAGGGCCTAATACCATGTTATGTTATTTTGATTTTTACAACCCCATTTATTTTAATTATGTTGTTTTTTTTACTTATTTCATTATTGTTTCTATTTTTTGCATGTTTTTTTAGCTTTGGGCCCAATGTCATACAATTCTATTTTTCTCATCATACCTCCCTTATTTCACTTGTTTATTTATTTTTTTTATTATTATTTCAATTTTTTTATGTTTATTTAGGCTTTGTCATTTAAATCTTAATTAGGGAAACGTTAGAAGTATCTTAGCATTGTTGTGTTTGAATATAGGAGATAAGATGTATATATTATTGTGCGTGTGTGTATTTGTAAAAAAGAAATCACAAACTCAATTTATTATTATTAATGGTATAAAATTAAATTAATATTTTTTTAAAGTAAAAACTGTATTAAAAAAGGATTAATTGAATGTACATCTCTTTTATCTTCAAGTGTTCGAACATAAGTCTTACCACTTGCTTGTTCGAACACTTCCTTTCAAAAAAACTTAACTTGATCGTTTTGAGTTCATTAATTCATTAAATTAAAAATGATTAATTGGATATGCATCCCTTTTATTCCTAAGTGTTCAAAAACAAGAGAAATACTTGCATGGATACGAACCTAAATCCATATTTTTAGCCACAACCAATGAAAAGAGAGAGAATATAAATTTCTTTAAATTTTAATTTCGTTTTTAATTGGCATCATGGGGGTGGTTGAGATAAAAGAGGAGAGAGACAATTTTATTTTTTAATTTTTAATTAATAAAAAAATGTGATTGGTTGTGTGTAAATACAGGTGTTATGGTTGTGTCCATCTAAGTATTTTCCAAAAAACAATTTGTATAACTTGTTTTAAGACATGTCTGACTATTGCATCATAGTTTTATGCAAAGAATTGAAAAGATGCAGGTTTTATGAACTAAATGTTAGTCGTCATAGATTCTAACAATCCTTACTTCCATGAAAGTAAATTCCATTTCAAGTCAAGAAATATGGGGCACCCAAAATATTACGATGTTGTAAGATGATGCCTTGAGCTTGTAAGGGGTATATTCTATTAACTTTAAAAAAACAATTTTTTCTTCTTATAATTAAGATTAGAGAGAGTATAATAAACCTGTATTTCTATTATTATTGAATCATAGTTACTTTGCTATTCTTATTGTAGACAGTAACATAACCCTTCACTTTAGGATCGGCGTGATAAAATCGCAGTCCATGCTACTTTGTTACAATGTCTTGGTTCGAGCTTATCCTCTATTGGCTTTTGTTGAGTTGTGTTGAATAGATCCGGCATCTAACAACACCTCCTCTTTACCAAAGCTATCACTTTAGTTTATACAATTTTTTTTATATATATATATATATATCCTATATATATATATATATATATATATATATATATATATATATATATATATATATATATATATAGGATATATATATATATATTATTAACTTAGGTAATAGTTAGTATTCTTAGATAGATAATGAGGTAGATAATTGATTAGGTACAATTAGCATCTAAATCTCCTATTTATTTAAATGCATATATTCTTATTTATCCAAGTCAAAAATTAAGTGAAATTATTTTTAGCGTAAAAAGCTTGGAAAACGATGCACAAGATAATAAAAATCCTCATATTTAATGAACTGCCTTATGTGAATCTAAAAGCCAACAATACACAAGATATTCAAACGGCAGGGAATTTGATTTCGTTTCACAACCAAGCATGCTAAAAAAATAGTCTTTTGTGAACGTACGTTTAGAAAATTTGTTATTGGACCTTAAACACAAAAGTGCTACTAATTATTGCTACCTACTTAAAAGATAATGTAGAATAGGAATGGAATCTAAACTCAACCCCCGTGCATGATTTCTAATGAGTACAACTTCAGTTGGCAAAATATAAGAATTTACAACTTGATTATGAATGAAACATCGCTGTAAAGGAATGAACATTTGTAGGAACAATCACTGCTTTTTGTGGACCCTCTCAACAGCTCTACATTTCCAACTATTCCTATTAATTACTCATGGAAATTTCCTCGATACTCTTCTCTTTATAAAAATGCGACAACTCATACATGCTAAGCATATATTAAGAGAAAGGTCACTCAAAGCATCATCCTGTGGCATTATATATATATAGAGGTGCAAACTAAGGTAAGGATTGAAATCAGAAGCAAAAGAAATGAGGAGGGCATGCAGGAAACTATTGAGGTCAGTGCCATGCACGAGCAGGAGAAGTGAGTCTAGGATGGAGATGGAGGAAATTCTGAGGGCTAAGCTTTCTACTATCAATGAAGAGCCAGAATTGTGTGAAGAGAATCTAGCATCACCAAGACACATGAGGATTGCGAAGAAGCAAGGGAAGAAGAATAAAGCAGGACGTTGTTTAGTACCTCATGTTAATCTTAAGCAGTCTTATGTTTTGTTTATTAATGGTTTTGTTTCAAAAAGTAACTTTGCTGGGTTTCTTCAACGCTAACTTCAACCTTCTTACTTTCCCTCGATAGATGTTTGTTGTCAAAACCAGAAGATGAAGATGCTGATTCCTAGTTGGGCTAATTTCAACTCATATTTATGATGCAATGGTGTGTGTAATCTTTAACTATTTTATGCATGTATGTATGTAGTGTGTCTATAGTGTTCATGTATTTCCTTCCCTTATTTTATGCAACCATATTTTGTCCCTTCATCGTTGTAATTTTTGGTGTAAAGTGTATGTGTAACCACTATGTCCAAACTCGTTGGTTTAGTTTTCTAAGAAGTAAGTTAATGAATGTAGTAGATCGAATCTATTTATAACTAATCCTCGAGTCTATGACTTTGTTCCTCATTGTATTCATGATGCTATCAATAATAAAATGAGTTTGCTTTCCTAAATAAAATGAGTTTATGTTTGACTATGCTATGAAAATAAATATAAAGCATTTACAAATGTTGGGCGCAAGTCTGCAGCATTATTGCCGCTGATACAATTGTTTTTGTTAGAACATCTCAATAAATCACTATAGAGATTAAGAAAAATAAAAGTAAAACACAAATTCGATCAATTTTTGTTAATGCAGTTTGGTTATTGATATCTACCTCTGTGATTATGATTATAGAGCAGTTATAGTTCCTTTGTATTTATGTGATATTTAGGGTTATAGTGTTACAAGAAATTTCTAGTATTACGGTTCAACTTACAATAATACCTTTGAACTGTACCGCGAGGGCTACTACGCCCGCACCACCTAGTCACCTACTCTAGTGGAGTAATTAAGGTAGGACCCGAGGCAAGGGCGAGAGGCGAGAATATTACCCTTTCGGGGTCGCCTTCTCATTAGTTCGGGCGCTCTTCACCTGGTTCGATCGCTCTTGTCTGAATCAGTCGCCCAATCTCCCACTCATCGTTTATGACGTGAGTATCGAGGATCAATTGTCTATACCTTGGAAGTCGTGGGGTCTAACTATTCCCCTAGATTTATGGGTTATCAACCATCCACTCCCTTGACATTCTAGGGAAACTATTCTCGCTTGATTAATAACCTTCAGGTACTATTAATAGAGGGGACCATGATAACAACGACCAATCTCTAACTCACAAAGAAAACTACCATACAGAGCTTCTTACCATCCCCAAGTGAGCTAGTTCTAACTTTCAACAAAACCCTAAGCCTCTAAAATCCTTAATCTATTTGGGGTTGTTACGCTCATTGTACTTTTACCGATTACAATTGGTGTCCATCGTGGGTCCCTTGTAAAATAAACCTGGTCCACACACACATCGCCTCCTTGCGAGTTGCTTTCACCATCTTTCCACGAGGATGTTCGATCAAAGCTCCAAGAAGACCATTAACACCATTGTTGGAGGTTTTTCCGCAGGAGGGGAATTTATCTCCTCTTGGAGATGGTACGCCCGACAGGCCTTGACAGTAGACAACACATCCCGAAAAGCCCTCAGCATCTTTGACGATGAGTAATAGGAAATAACTTTCTCGAAAGAAGACGTTGTGGGCACACTTCCTCATAACAATGACCATATATGGTCATTGAAAGAATACTTATTGGGAGATGAAGATGGTGTTAATCGATCTTGGCAACTTCATAGATATTTTGTTCTAGATTACCTTTCAAGGGCTCAGGATAGATCCTCAAAATATCGGCCTTTCTAGGGTTCCTTGGTAGGCATGTTAGGCGAACAAGTATAGGTCAGTAGTTGTGTCACCATGGAGACTATAGTAGGCTCGGGGAGAGCGTCAAGGCCATTGAAGTAATGTATCTCATAGTAGACTCCATGTTCTCCTATAATTACATATTGGGAACACCCACCCTAAACTTGTTGGGGGCGTCATGTCCACTTGACATCTAAGAAATACCCCCTGCCTAATAGGCGTGTGGATATCATCAAGGGAGACCATGTAGTCGCCCAAGAATGTTACCTAAATATCCTGGAAGTAGTAAGGGAACCCTTCACCCTGGTTGCAATTAATCCACCTAGAATGGATGACTCCTGTGACCCAAGATTAGGAGTAGAGACTGAAAGACTCACCTTAATCAAAGATCTGAAAGAGGTCCAGATCAGGCCTCTACCACACGAGGTTACCAAGTTGGGCACCTCGTTGTACGAATTTGAAGAGGAAGACTTGATCGCTTTGCTCAAAAAGAACATCGACCTGTTCACTTGGGCTCTTTCGCATATGACTGACATTGAAACCAGAGTAGTATGTCATTGACTCGTCATAGATCCCTCAATCAAACCGGTATACTAGAGAAAACATAAGGAGGGTGAGGTAAAGAGAATGCCATTGACAAAGAAGTTCAAAAGCTAACAAGCATCAGTTTTATAAAGAAGAACAAATACCCTTCCGGGCTAGTTAATGTGGATTTGGTAAGGAAGGCATCAAACAAACGACGTACGTGCATCGACTTCACCAATATCAATGTTGAATGCCCTAAAGATCCTTATCCCCTTACTAATATTGATCTCCTAATTGATGGCTCAGGATACAAAATGTTAAGTTTCATGGACGCCTATTCGGGGTACAAACAGATCAAAATGGATCTCGTAGACGCCTCTAAGACGGCGTTCATATCCAATCACGAAAATTATTACTATAATGTCATGTCTTTTGAGCTCAAGAACGCTGGTGCCACCTACCAACAACACATGGATGCGGTATTCGCAAGGAAAATAGGCCGTAACCTGGAATTTACATTGATGACATGATCATGAAGACGTTAGAAGAGGGAAACCACACACCTGACTTGGAAGATATCGTGAGATCCGTCAAGGATTACAACATGCGCCTTAATTCATCCAAGTGCATGTTCGGTGTACATGCATGAAAGTTCTTGAGTTTCATGCCAACCAAATGGGACATAGAGGCGAATTCGGAAAAATATCAAGCCTTCATAGATATGAGAAGTCCCTCCAATTCCAAGAAGGTTCAACAACTAACTAGGCACTTAGCTGCCCGTTCTCGTTTTCTTTATCGTGTAGGTGACAAGACTTTCCACTTTTTTCCATGATGAATAAAAAAGAGAGGTTTTAGTGGACTGAAGAATGTGAGCAGGATTTCTCTAGGGTGAAGGAATTCTTAGCATCACCTCCCATTTTGACGCGCCCCACATCGGGTTCTCCATTATATCCCTACTTTTTTGTCACTAATCAAGCATTGAGCTCAATACTGGTTCACGAAACAAATAAGGTAGACCGGCCTGTCTAATTTTGATAGAAAGGTGTTTAGGGGCGCAGTGGTCCGCTATCAAAAGACAGAAAGACTAGAATTGGTAGTTGTGATAACCGCGAGGAAGCTTATGCCTTATTTTCAAGGACATCAAATATTGGTCAAGACATACTATCCCGTACTCCATGTTCAGGAGAAGCCAAATCTAGCTGGAAGAATGGTATCATGGGCATTCGAGCTATCTGAATACGACACTCAATACATTCCTAGGTGAAACAAGTAATCACTGGTATTGTTGAATTTTTTGGTTGAGTCTAGCATGCCCATCGCCAGAAGGTTTCCCCCATCTGGATCCTATAAGTAGATAGAGCCTCTAACATCAAAGGAAACGACACCAGGATTGTATTATAAGGACCAAAGGATTTTCTAATCGAGCAATGGCTGAATTTTGAATTCAAGGCTAGTAATAATCAAGCTAAATATAAAGCCCTCATCCATCTCGGGAAAGTTACTGGAGCATTGCATAATCCAAATGACATCCTTTTGAAGGCAAATGTTCCATAAGGATAAATGAAAGTTGTTTTTTTCTTGGTCTTCAAGAACTATTGCAATTTGATTATAGCATGAATAACCATAATAACAATGAAATTATTTTCCAGCCAATCTATCATGCATTTGATCAATGAAAGGGATACGAGAGTTATATTTCCTTGTTGCCTTGTTTAGTTTCCTATAATCCATGCAAATCTTCCAACCAGTGACAACACTTGCAGGGATCAATTCATTCTTTTCATTTTTTATTATTGCCATGCCACCTTTCTTAGGAACTCATTGAATATGGTTCATCCACACACTATAATAAATAAGGTAGATGATTCCAACATCTAACTATTTGTTTATTTATTTCTTTACCACCTCCTTCATCATAGGGTTCAATCTTCTTTGGATTTTCACATTATTCTTTGTATTCTCTTCCAATAGTATTTTATGCATACACACAGTAGGACTAATCCCCTTAATATCATTTATTTTTCAAGCTATTGCTTTCTTGTTTCTTTTCAAAAGTGTTAGAAGTTGACACCTCTGCCCTTCATATAGTTCAGTTACAAATATCACTAGAAACTTATATCCTACCTCTAGATAAGCATAGTGCAAGTGTGAAGGTAGTTATTTCAATTCCAATTTTGGCTGCTTCTCTATTGATGGGACATTGGTTAACAATTCATTAGTCATCTCAAGGGTTTCTAAATGTTTTTTCCTCTTTCAAATTGGGGGTAAAGGTCCATTTATAACACCTTCTTCCCTTAATTCCTGCTTTTCTTTCTCACCCAGTTCTACTGCAAATTCGTCTTTACTCTTAATGAACCGCTTGTCAATAAAATAATTTCAGTTAAAGATGAATCAACAATTAAGTATGTCTTCATTAGGGTATTTCAATGCATTTAAGACATTAAAACACACTTGTTGCCCATTGACTCTCACGATAAGTTCTCCCTTTTCCACATCTATCAAAGTTCTTCCAATTGTAAAGAATGGTCTTCCCAAGAGGATAGGTGTGTCATCATAAACACAAAAGATCATAATGATGAAACCAGCTTGGAAGAAGAATTTGTCAACTCTTACTAATACATCTTCGGTCTTTCCTTAAGGGTAGAAAATGCTTCTGTCAGCTAACTCAAGTGTGATTCTTGTTGGTCTTGCAACACCAATTCCTAGTTTCTTGAATACGAATAGTGGCATTAAATTAATGCTTGCTCCAAGGTCACACAATGCACTGCTAGAAAATGGCTCTCCTATATTACAAGGTATGGTGAAACTTCGTGGGTCTTTTAACTTGGGTGGCAATTTTCCTTGCATCAACTGACTACATTCCTGAGTTAGTGCCACAATTGGGAAATTCCCCCACTCTTTTCCTTTTTGTCAAGACATCTTTCATGAACTTTGAACAGTTTGGCATTTTTTGAATAGCTTCAATAAAATATATGTTGATATGAAGTTGCTTCAAGATTTCCTTAAACATGCTAAAATGTTGTTCTTCTTTAGCCCTCCTGATTCTTTATGGAAAAGATGGCGGTGGGCCATCTTGTATAAATATTTGTGCCAAATTGAATTATGGAAATTCATGTGTAATCTTTGCTTCAACATGTGTCGTGTCAGAGGTTTTCTCAGTGGGTTGATTTGGCTGCAATTCTCCTTTCATTGAGTCATCCAATGGTTTGGTAAATATGGGGGTGTGTACCTCTTCTTCTCTTGAGTTTTTAGAAGTATTTAGATATTTCCCTTGCATTTCTTAACTTTGTAGACTTGGTCCTTCACACTCCTTGTCACTTTCCAATGATATAAATTTGCATGTTTTAATACTCTTGGTACCAGACGTTGATGCAGGTGTTTTAGTAGAGCTTGGGAGTGCTCTCACTTCCAATCAATGTAGATACAATATGTCCAACCTAATTCTCTAAGATTTTATGCTGACACCTTTGAGATTGAAATTAATTCTTTGTCTCCTGAATAAATAATTTAAAAATAGCTTCTAACTGGTTATTTCTTTATGGATCCATAGTATGATTTGGTGCAAAAAAAATTGGTGGAGTTTATGGTACTTGGGTCTTTAATTGATTTTGGTTGTTGCTCCATGAGAAATTTGGGTGATTATGCCATTCATAATTGTATGTGTTTCCACACAGTTAACTGAAACTGGGTTTGTTGAACATTCCTTAAATAGATGCGCTCCTCCATAATTAACACATGCAACTTTAGTGGCATCATTCATAACTTTGTTTGACTCGGCTACTCGGCTTTTGGCCATTTGAGAACCAAGAGTCGTGGTCTTAGTGACTTCATGCACATCAACTGACTTTTTTGAATTAACAAACAACTTTCCTTATAACTCACCATTGATACAAGTTAGCAGTAATACGCTCAATCAAATTATACACTTCTTCATAAGATTTTGACAACAATGCTCCACTAGGTGATGCATCCAGCATGTTCCTTGATAATGGAACTAGGCCATTGTAAAATGTTTCTAGTTGAATACAAATAAGAATTTCATGGTGTGCACATTGTCTTATTAATTCTATAAATATTTCCCAAGAATTGATTAGTAACGACATTATTTAAAAAGATTTCATATTTAAACTACATTATCGATTATGTGATGTGCGTAATTGAATATGAGCTTTAAAAATACCATAAATTATTTTCTTATTTGAACCACATTTTCTACTTCAAAGGAAGGTGTTCCCTCACTTTCAAACACACCAAATTTTGGAATTTAATCATCCTTTTCTCATTCTCACCTCTCTCTCTCTCTCTCTCTCTCTCTCTCTATATATATATATATATATATATATATATATATATATATATATATATATATATATCACACTAAAAGTCGCCTTAGTGACTTTATAGTAAAATACACTTGTGATGTTTTAGTTGTACTAGTTAAAATATTTTGTCAAGAATGTGATTCTCTTTTTTGGTTGTTGAGGTTATCTTGGTAAAACCTCTATTTGGTTTTGAGATCTCCATGTTAAAATATCGTTCTTGGTTCAAACTACTATAAAAAAACACATTTCACCTTGGACGCTGTTAGGAGTGAATTAACAGTATTTTCATGTGTTAAAATAACTACCTTTTGATCTGAAGTTGAACATATATTATGATTTTTAATGATTTTATTGTTAGAATTGAACTCTAGAAGTTCGATGCTAATTGTAGATCAAATTGTATCACTTTGGGTGTTATTTGTGCAGGTATTAAGGCTGAAAAGTAGGGACGAGGAAGCACGAAGGTGTAAAGACTTTGGCGAAGAGAAATCACAAAGAAGAGGGATGAAGCAATGGCCGAGCCGCAGCAAGAAGGGGCGAGACGCGCCAAACCTCCTGACTTCACTTCGCGTCTCGCCAATACGTGTCGAGCCGCGGCTTCTTCGTAAAAAGAGAAATTGTTATAAATAGAAGCCCTAATCCTCATAAGAGAGAGATCTTTGGTGAGCGAAATTCAGAGAGCAATCCTATTCCAGAGCAGAAAACAACATTCGACGGAGAATTCAACATCAATTGAAGACATTCCCTTGATGAAGATGAATCCCTCTATGAAGTTTTGTGTGTTATTCATGTCTATGGAGAGCTAAACCCCATTGTGTTGAGTTTAAGGTAGTAGTTAACCTATGAAGATGCAATTACTTTGATTAATTCCTGTGAACAATTGTTTAAGTTTTATTATCAATAAAGAACCTTGCTTTTATTTTATATCATTGTTGAACTATCAATCGAGAGATAGGGTTTATACTTTTGCCCTAGGTTCTTATATTGACTTGTTGATTAATTCTCAGAGATGAGATTTTGAAGAAGTTTTCATAAATCATCGTGTTTAATTCCCTTTATCTTTATAGTTATTCTGAGAGATCGAATATCATACCGGTAGAGGTGGCTCTAAATTGATCTTAGACATAATATCTCTTTTGAGGATGAATGAAGATAATAACTTATACAATGTTCACTTGTGGATTAATTGATTATTGCATATGAATAGGTTGATGAACCCTAGAACTCAACATATTCATCACCGTGTTATTCATTCTTAAGCTTTAAGTCATTTAATTCTTATTCTGTTATTTACATGTTTGGATTAAAACAATCAAAATCAATACTTTTTACTACTCATTATAAACTAACTATAGAACGACAGCAATATTAACTCAGTCTCTGTGGATACGATATTAGAAAATATTTACCCAAAATACTTTCAACAATTTGGCGCCGTTGCCGGGGACTGTGTCAATATTGCACGCATTGTAATAGTCGTATTATTTTTAGTTATTTACTTAATTTTAGATTTTTTTGTTGAATTACTTAATTTTAGATTTTTTGTTTAGTTACTTAATTTTAGATTTTTTATTAGTTACTTAATTTTAGATTTTTAGTTTAGTTCCTTTATTTTAGATTTTTAGTTAGTTACTTTATTTTAGACTTTGTTATTGCAATAGTCTTTTAATTTTGATTTTTTTACTATTAATTTTTTTTTATCGTGTTATTTCACTTGGTTTCTAGTTTTGTAGATTTTTGTTTGTCGGAATGTTGGATCCAAATATAAATGTTGCGATTCATGCTCAAAACGAGATCCTAACTCAACAAATGGAGTATCTCCTTCAAAGTGTGTCACAATTCACACCTCAAGTTAATGAGTTTCATGATATCGGATGGTGCACACTGGAAGATGCGATGGAGTATCATATGGCTAACCATGAATATCAACAACAAAGGCTTTCACACTATAATCAAGGTTATCAAAGAGGGCCCTCTGAGTTAGAGGAAACCATGAATCAATTCATGCAATTCTCTTTAGCCATTCAACAAAACTAGGAAACTCAAGATGTCCAACTTACCAAATTCTTAACCGAGCAAAACGTAAGTCAAGTCTCAACTTTTTAAAACCCTACGACTTGTGTAGAAACTTGCAATACTACTTCTATAAGGAGTGTAAAAGTGATTGGTGAGGATGTTGGAAAGAAGAGAGTGGAGGAGGAAGTTGATGACAAGGAAGATGTTGTTGAAAAGGATAATATAGAGTATGTAAACATCAAGAAAAATATAGAAGTTGAGTATGAGCTCTCAATGAAGCTACCTTATCCAAGACCTCCTAAAAAAGTAGATGATGTGTTAGTCGAAGGAACAAAAAAGGAGGATATAATCAAAGAAGTCGTGAATGAGTTAGAAACTTCAAAAGTTGAAACTTTTTCAAAAGAGAATAGGGTGGACTTAGAGTTGAAGAAGAGTAGTAATGCAAAGGAGCATAAACTCTCATTGGAATTACTTCCTCTACAAGTTCCTAATAAAGAAGGGAAGGAGAGTCATTACTTTAGACCAATGGAAATGTTTAGCCGTTTGCAAATCACCATCCCATTTTTAGAAGGTTTAGAGTTAAAGCCAAAATGTGTCAAATTCATCAAGGATAGGTTCTCACAGAAGAAGAAATTAACGGATAAGGAGGTTATCTCTCTTGAGGAGAGGACAAAACAAATGAAGGAAGAGAGATCGCGAGTTGAAGTGGTAAGAACTAAGGATGAAGAAACCACACAAGCAAACATTAAATACTTTTGGGGCTTCATATTGATAAGAAAAGTACCAAGAAAACGAGACAATGGTTGATGATTCAACCATGAACCGTCGAGCCATGCGACGTTAAACGAGGCGCTTCGTGGGAGGTAACCCACACTTCTAATGTTTTATTTTGTTTTGTTTATTTTTATTTCAGGAATAATAAGGGGACCTTTCTGGTGAAATCTAGGAAGAAGCAATTGATTTGGCAATACCCTTTGTGAGTCAACCCTCTCGGGCTTGTTCTGAAACATTGAGGTCAATGTTTAGTTCAAGTTTGGGGGTGGATTTACTCTTTTGCATTTTTCAATTTTTTGTTTATTATTTGTTTGTTTCCCCAAATTTTAATGAGTAGTTCCTAAAAAAAGCTCGAGTGAAACAATGAGAATGCCAACAATGGAGCAACATGCATGAAAGTGGTAGTGAGTGGAAATTTTTGAAAAATTAATTTTTCCCTTTCTTTTTCAATAAAAGTGACAAGGCATGTATGAATTTTCAAACTCAAAATCTTAGTGTGTGCATGAAACGTAGGTTGTTAGTAAATACTAATAGAAGTTCTTTGTGGTACACAATTTTTTGTTGGATCGGCTTAGCCTTAACCATTGTGAGGAAAGCTTTCCATTGTTTACTATATGCAGGAGACCATCGATTAATTTGACATGTTTGTATTTTGCTAAACCAATTGTCGCATCGTTTTGTGGAAATCCGTGAAAATGACTTAGGCACTTGTTTGAATCTGAGAGTTTCTTTGAGCCTATTCCATCTTAAAACTTTTTTTTTTGTGAGAGCGTGATCCTTTGCTAACCATTCTTTGAGACTGAGATCAAAATAAATATCATAATATACACCAAGAAAAACATCTGGTGAGTTTTTGATCTCAATAAAAAGTTTTGTTTTGGACCATCAACCATAAAATTTGATGATGTGTTTTCTCTTTTACCTTTATACAAAGTAGGGGAGCATTCATAGAATCTGGATACAGGTTGATCTCCAAGTTGGGGAGATTCATAATCAAAAGAAGAGTAAGTACAAGTGGTGGTTTGCGAAGAACAAATGAAATTCGTAGCTTGGAAAAAAAGAGAAAAACAAAAGAAAAACAACGTGTGAACTTGGACAGTTGTTGAAAATAAAAGAAACATCGAGCTACGAATGAAAGGATGAACGGGTGAGAAAGCTAATGGTATAGAGAAAAAGGAATGAGTTGTGATTCGGATGCTTCCCTAGAATAGGAACAACCCTTGAATATCTTCTTTTCTTTGAATCTAAACCACATTACAACCCTATAAAGACCTTCCGATTCTCAGATTCCACAGGACTTGATGCTAACAATACGGTGAACGTATGATATGGATATTTGTTGATTTAATTGTTTGGATGAGTGTTTAACCCCTCTTTTATTCATCATACTTTATGATGAGAGTGATCAGTGCTGATTCAACTGCGGTTGTGTAGTGTTTTGAACTTCTGGAGGTAATTTCCTTTCAAAATCTGTTTCATGTGAATGTTCTGAGTTTGCAGGGAGATGAAGAGTATCAGATTCGATCACTGAATTGAGCCATTTGAAAAACTTTTTGAAAAACTTGTTGCATGATTGTTGGTATGTATTGTTGTAATCACTGAGGTAAGTAATTTTGTTTAGGGACAAACAAAACTCTAAGTTGGGGAGAGTTTGTTAGGAGTGAATTAACAGTATTTTCATGTGTTAAAATAACTACCTTTTGATCTGAAGTTGAACATATCTTATGATTTTTAATCATTTTATGGTTAGAATAGAACTCTAGAAGTTCGATGCTAATTGTAGATCAAATTGTATCACTTTGGGTGTTATTTGTGCAGGTATTAAGGCTGAAAAGTAGGGACGAGGAAGCACGAAGGTGTAAAGACTTTGGCGAAGAGAAATCACAAAGAAGAGGGATGAAGCAATGGCCGAGCCGCAGCAAGAAGGGGCGAGACGCGCCAAACCTCCTGACTTCACTTCGCGTCTCGCCAATACGTGTCGAGCCGCGGCTTCTTCGTAAAAAGAGAAATTGTTATAAATAGAAGCCCTAATCCTCATAAGAGAGAGATCTTTGGTGAGCGAAATTCAGAGAGCAATCCTATTCCAGAGCAGAAAACAACATTCGACGGAGAATTCAACATCAATTGAAGACATTCCCTTGATGAAGATGAATCCCTCTATGAAGTTTTGTGTGTTATTCATGTCTATGGAGAGCTAAACCCCATTGTGTTGAGTTTAAGGTAGTAGTTAACCTATGAAGATGCAATTACTTTGATTAATTCCTGTGAACAATTGTTTAAGTTTTATTATCAATAAAGAACCTTGCTTTTATTTTATATCATTGTTGAACTATCAATCGAGAGATAGGGTTTATACTTTTGCCCTAGGTTCTTATATTGACTTGTTGATTAATTCTCAGAGATGAGATTTTGAAGAAGTTTTCATAAATCATCGTGTTTAATTCCCTTTATCTTTATAGTTATTCTGAGAGATCGAATATCATACCGGTAGAGGTGGCTCTAAATTGATCTTAGACATAATATCTCTTTTGAGGATGAATGAAGATAATAACTTATACAATGTTCACTTGTGGATTAATTGATTATTGCATATGAATAGGTTGATGAACCCTAGAACTCAACATATTCATCACCGTGTTATTCATTCTTAAGCTTTAAGTCATTTAATTCTTATTCTGTTATTTACATGTTTGGATTAAAACAATCAAAATCAATACTTTTTACTACTCATTATAAACTAACTATAGAACGACAGCAATATTAACTCAGTCTCTGTGGATACGATATTAGAAAATATTTACCCAAAATACTTTCAACAATTTGGCGCCGTTGCCGGGGACTGTGTCAATATTGCACGCATTGTAATAGTCGCATTATTTTTAGTTATTTACTTAATTTTAGATTTTTTTGTTGAATTACTTAATTTTAGATTTTTTGTTTAGTTACTTAATTTTAGATTTTTTATTAGTTACTTAATTTTAGATTTTTAGTTTAGTTCCTTTATTTTAGATTTTTAGTTAGTTACTTTATTTTAGACTTTGTTATTGCAATAGTCTTTTAATTTTGATTTTTTTACTATTAATTTTTTTTTATCGTGTTATTTCACTTGGTTTCTAGTTTTGTAGATTTTTGTTTGTCGGAATGTTGGATCCAAATATAAATGTTGCGATTCATGCTCAAAACGAGATCCTAACTCAACAAATGGAGTATCTCCTTCAAAGTGTGTCACAATTCACACCTCAAGTTAATGAGTTTCATGATATCGGATGGTGCACACTGGAAGATGCGATGGAGTATCATATGGCTAACCATGAATATCAACAACAAAGGCTTTCACACTATAATCAAGGTTATCAAAGAGGGCCCTCTGAGTTAGAGGAAACCATGAATCAATTCATGCAATTCTCTTTAGCCATTCAACAAAACTAGGAAACTCAAGATGTCCAACTTACCAAATTCTTAACCGAGCAAAACGTAAGTCAAGTCTCAACTTTTTAAAACCCTACGACTTGTGTAGAAACTTGCAATACTACTTCTATAAGGAGTGTAAAAGTGATTGGTGAGGATGTTGGAAAGAAGAGAGTGGAGGAGGAAGTTGATGACAAGGAAGATGTTGTTGAAAAGGATAATATAGAGTATGTAAACATCAAGAAAAATATAGAAGTTGAGTATGAGCTCTCAATGAAGCTACCTTATCCAAGACCTCCTAAAAAAGTAGATGATGTGTTAGTCGAAGGAACAAAAAAGGAGGATATAATCAAAGAAGTCGTGAATGAGTTAGAAACTTCAAAAGTTGAAACTTTTTCAAAAGAGAATAGGGTGGACTTAGAGTTGAAGAAGAGTAGTAATGCAAAGGAGCATAAACTCTCATTGGAATTACTTCCTCTACAAGTTCCTAATAAAGAAGGGAAGGAGAGTCATTACTTTAGACCAATAGAAATGTTTAGCCGTTTGCAAATCACCATCCCATTTTTAGAAGGTTTAGAGTTAAAGCCAAAATGTGTCAAATTCATCAAGGATAGGTTCTCACAGAAGAAGAAATTAACGGATAAGGAGGTTATCTCTCTTGAGGAGAGGACAAAACAAATGAAGGAAGAGAGATCGCGAGTTGAAGTGGTAAGAACTAAGGATGAAGAAACCACACAAGCAAACATTAAATACTTTTGGGGCTTCATATTGATAAGAAAAGTACCAAGAAAACGAGACAATGGTTGATGATTCAACCATGAACCGTCGAGCCATGCGACGTTAAACGAGGCGCTTCGTGGGAGGTAACCCACACTTCTAATGTTTTCTTTTGTTTTGTTTATTTTTATTTCAGGAATAATAAGGGGACCTTTCTGGGAAATCTAGGAAGAAGCAATTGATTTGGCAATACCCTTTGTGAGTCAACCCTCTCGGGCTTGTTCTGAAACATTGAGGTCAATGTTTAGTTCAAGTTTGGGGGTGGATTTACACTTTTGCATTTTTCAATTTTTTGTTTATTATTTGTTTGTTTCCCCAAATTTTAATGAGTAGTTCCTAAAAAAAGCTCGAGTGAAACAATGAGAATGCCAACAATGGAGCAACATGCATGAAAGTGGTAGTGAGTGGAAATTTTTGAAAAATTAATTTTTCCCTTTCTTTTTCAATAAAAGTGACAAGGCATGTATGAATTTTCAAACTCAAAATCTTAGTGTGTGCATGAAACGTAGGTTGTTAGTAAATACTAATAGAAGTTCTTTGTGGTACACAATTTTTTGTTGGATCGGCTTAGCCTTAACCATTGTGAGGAAAGCTTTCCATTGTTTACTATATGCAGGAGACCATCGATTAATTTGACATGTTTGTATTTTGCTAAACCAATTGTCGCATCGTTTTGTGGAAATCCGTGAAAATGACTTAGGCACTTGTTTGAATCTGAGAGTTTCTTTGAGCCTATTCCATCTTAAAACTTTTTTTTTTGTGAGAGCGTGATCCTTTGCTAACCATTCTTTGAGACTGAGATCAAAATAAATATCATAATATACACCAAGAAAAACATCTGGTGAGTTTTTGATCTCAATAAAAAGTTTTGTTTTGGACCATCAACCATAAAATTTGATGATGTGTTTTCTCTTTTACCTTTATACAAAGTAGGGGAGCATTCATAGAATCTGGATACAGGTTGATCTCCAAGTTGGGGAGATTCATAATCAAAAGAAGAGTAAGTACAAGTGGTGGTTTGCGAAAAACAAATGAAATTCGTAGCTTGGAAAAAAAAGAGAAAAACAAAAGAAAAACAACGTGTGAACTTGGACAGTTGTTGAAAATAAAAGAAACATCGAGCTACGAATGAAAGGATGAACGGGTGAGAAAGCTAATGGTATAGAGAAAAAGGAATGAGTTGTGATTCGGATGCTTCCCTAGAATAGGAACAACCCTTGAATATCTTCTTTTCTTTGAATCTAAACCACATTACAACCCTATAAAGACCTTCCGATTCTCAGATTCCACAGGACTTGATGCTAACAATACGGTGAACGTATGATATGGATATTTGTTGATTTAATTGTTTGGATGAGTGTTTAACCCCTCTTTTATTCATCATACTTTATGATGAGAGTGATCAGTGCTGATTCAACTGCGGTTGTGTAGTGTTTTGAACTTCTGGAGGTAATTTCCTTTCAAAATCTGTTTCATGTGAATGTTCTGAGTTTGCAGGGAGATGAAGAGTATCAGATTCGATCACTGAATTGAGCCATTTGAAAAACTTTTTGAAAAACTTGTTGCATGATTGTTGGTATGTATTGTTGTAATCACTGAGGTAAGTAATTTTGTTTAGGGACAAACAAAACTCTAAGTTGGGGAGAGTTTGTTAGGAGTGAATTAACAGTATTTTCATGTGTTAAAATAACTACCTTTTGATCTGAAGTTGAACATATCTTATGATTTTTAATCATTTTATGGTTAGAATAGAACTCTAGAAGTTCGATGCTAATTGTAGATCAAATTGTATCACTTTGGGTGTTATTTGTGCAGGTATTAAGGCTGAAAAGTAGGGACGAGGAAGCACGAAGGTGTAAAGACTTTGGCGAAGAGAAATCACAAAGAAGAGGGATGAAGCAATGGCCGAGCCGCAGCAAGAAGGGGCGAGACGCGCCAAACCTCCTGACTTCACTTCGCGTCTCGCCAATACGTGTCGAGCCGCGGCTTCTTCGTAAAAAGAGAAATTGTTATAAATAGAAGCCCTAATCCTCATAAGAGAGAGATCTTTGGTGAGCGAAATTCAGAGAGCAATCCTATTCCAGAGCAGAAAACAACATTCGACGGAGAATTCAACATCAATTGAAGACATTCCCTTGATGAAGATGAATCCCTCTATGAAGTTTTGTGTGTTATTCATGTCTATGGAGAGATAAACCCCATTGTGTTGAGTTTAAGGTAGTAGTTAACCTATGAAGATGCAATTACTTTGATTAATTCCTGTGAACAATTGTTTAAGTTTTATTATCAATAAAGAACCTTGCTTTTATTTTATATCATTGTTGAACTATCAATCGAGAGATAGGGTTTATACTTTTGCCCTAGGTTCTTATATTGACTTGTTGATTAATTCTCAGAGATGAGATTTTGAAGAAGTTTTCATAAATCATCGTGTTTAATTCCCTTTATCTTTATAGTTATTCTGAGAGATCGAATATCATACCGGTAGAGGTGGCTCTAAATTGATCTTAGACATAATATCTCTTTTGAGGATGAATGAAGATAATAACTTATACAATGTTCACTTGTGGATTAATTGATTATTGCATATGAATAGGTTGATGAACCCTAGAACTCAACATATTCATCACCGTGTTATTCATTCTTAAGCTTTAAGTCATTTAATTCTTATTCTGTTATTTACATGTTTGGATTAAAACAATCAAAATCAATACTTTTTACTACTCATTATAAACTAACTATAGAACGACAGCAATATTAACTCAGTCTCTGTGGATACGATATTAGAAAATATTTACCCAAAATACTTTCAACAATTTGGCGCCGTTGCCGGGGACTGTGTCAATATTGCACGCATTGTAATAGTCGTATTATTTTTAGTTATTTACTTAATTTTAGATTTTTTTGTTGAATTACTTAATTTTAGATTTTTTGTTTAGTTACTTAATTTTAGATTTTTTATTAGTTACTTAATTTTAGATTTTTAGTTTAGTTCCTTTATTTTAGATTTTTAGTTAGTTACTTTATTTTAGACTTTGTTATTGCAATAGTCTTTTAATTTTGATTTTTTTACTATTAATTTTTTTTTATCGTGTTATTTCACTTGGTTTCTAGTTTTGTAGATTTTTGTTTGTCGGAATGTTGGATCCAAATATAAATGTTGCGATTCATGCTCAAAACGAGATCCTAACTCAACAAATGGAGTATCTCCTTCAAAGTGTGTCACAATTCACACCTCAAGTTAATGAGTTTCATGATATCGGATGGTGCACACTGGAAGATGCGATGGAGTATCATATGGCTAACCATGAATATCAACAACAAAGGCTTTCACACTATAATCAAGGTTATCAAAGAGGGCCCTCTGAGTTAGAGGAAACCATGAATCAATTCATGCAATTCTCTTTAGCCATTCAACAAAACTAGGAAACTCAAGATGTCCAACTTACCAAATTCTTAACCGAGCAAAACGTAAGTCAAGTCTCAACTTTTTAAAACCCTACGACTTGTGTAGAAACTTGCAATACTACTTCTATAAGGAGTGTAAAAGTGATTGGTGAGGATGTTGGAAAGAAGAGAGTGGAGGAGGAAGTTGATGACAAGGAAGATGTTGTTGAAAAGGATAATATAGAGTATGTAAACATCAAGAAAAATATAGAAGTTGAGTATGAGCTCTCAATGAAGCTACCTTATCCAAGACCTCCTAAAAAAGTAGATGATGTGTTAGTCGAAGGAACAAAAAAGGAGGATATAATCAAAGAAGTCGTGAATGAGTTAGAAACTTCAAAAGTTGAAACTTTTTCAAAAGAGAATAGGGTGGACTTAGAGTTGAAGAAGAGTAGTAATGCAAAGGAGCATAAACTCTCATTGGAATTACTTCCTCTACAAGTTCCTAATAAAGAAGGGAAGGAGAGTCATTACTTTAGACCAATGGAAATGTTTAGCCGTTTGCAAATCACCATCCCATTTTTAGAAGGTTTAGAGTTAAAGCCAAAATGTGTCAAATTCATCAAGGATAGGTTCTCACAGAAGAAGAAATTAACGGATAAGGAGGTTATCTCTCTTGAGGAGAGGACAAAACAAATGAAGGAAGAGAGATCGCGAGTTGAAGTGGTAAGAACTAAGGATGAAGAAACCACACAAGCAAACATTAAATACTTTTGGGGCTTCATATTGATAAGAAAAGTACCAAGAAAACGAGACAATGGTTGATGATTCAACCATGAACCGTCGAGCCATGCGACGTTAAACGAGGCGCTTCGTGGGAGGTAACCCACACTTCTAATGTTTTCTTTTGTTTTGTTTATTTTTATTTCAGGAATAATAAGGGGACCTTTCTGGGAAATCTAGGAAGAAGCAATTGATTTGGCAATACCCTTTGTGAGTCAACCCTCTCGGGCTTGTTCTGAAACATTGAGGTCAATGTTTAGTTCAAGTTTGGGGGTGGATTTACACTTTTGCATTTTTCAATTTTTTGTTTATTATTTGTTTGTTTCCCCAAATTTTAATGAGTAGTTCCTAAAAAAAGCTCGAGTGAAACAATGAGAATGCCAACAATGGAGCAACATGCATGAAAGTGGTAGTGAGTGGAAATTTTTGAAAAATTAATTTTTCCCTTTCTTTTTCAATAAAAGTGACAAGGCATGTATGAATTTTCAAACTCAAAATCTTAGTGTGTGCATGAAACGTAGGTTGTTAGTAAATACTAATAGAAGTTCTTTGTGGTACACAATTTTTTGTTGGATCGGCTTAGCCTTAACCATTGTGAGGAAAGCTTTCCATTGTTTACTATATGCAGGAGACCATCGATTAATTTGACATGTTTGTATTTTGCTAAGCCAATTGTCGCATCGTTTTGTGGAAATCCGTGAAAATGACTTAGGCACTTGTTTGAATCTGAGAGTTTCTTTGAGCCTATTCCATCTTAAAACTTTTTTTTTGTGAGAGCGTGATCCTTTGCTAACCATTCTTTGAGACTGAGATCAAAATAAATATCATAATATACACCAAGAAAAACATCTGGTGAGTTTTTGATCTCAATAAAAAGTTTTGTTTTGGACCATCAACCATAAAATTTGATGATGTGTTTTCTCTTTTACCTTTATACAAAGTAGGGGAGCATTCATAGAATCTGGATACAGGTTGATCTCCAAGTTGGGGAGATTCATAATCAAAAGAAGAGTAAGTACAAGTGGTGGTTTGCGAAAAACAAATGAAATTCGTAGCTTGGAAAAAAAAGAGAAAAACAAAAGAAAAACAACGTGTGAACTTGGACAGTTGTTGAAAATAAAAGAAACATCGAGCTACGAATGAAAGGATGAACGGGTGAGAAAGCTAATGGTATAGAGAAAAAGGAATGAGTTGTGATTCGGATGCTTCCCTAGAATAGGAACAACCCTTGAATATCTTCTTTTCTTTGAATCTAAACCACATTACAACCCTATAAAGACCTTCCGATTCTCAGATTCCACAGGACTTGATGCTAACAATACAGTGAACGTATGATATGGATATTTGTTGATTTAATTGTTTGGATGAGTGTTTAACCCCTCTTTTATTCATCATACTTTATGATGAGAGTGATCAGTGCTGATTCAACTGCGGTTGTGTAGTGTTTTGAACTTCTGGAGGTAATTTCCTTTCAAAATCTGTTTCATGTGAATGTTCTGAGTTTGCAGGGAGATGAAGAGTATCAGATTCGATCACTGAATTGAGCCATTTGAAAAACTTTTTGAAAAACTTGTTGCATGATTGTTGGTATGTATTGTTGTAATCACTGAGGTAAGTAATTTTGTTTAGGGACAAACAAAACTCTAAGTTGGGGAGAGTTTGTTAGGAGTGAATTAACAGTATTTTCATGTGTTAAAATAACTACCTTTTGATCTGAAGTTGAACATATCTTATGATTTTTAATCATTTTATGGTTAGAATAGAACTCTAGAAGTTCGATGCTAATTGTAGATCAAATTGTATCACTTTGGGTGTTATTTGTGCAGGTATTAAGGCTGAAAAGTAGGGACGAGGAAGCACGAAGGTGTAAAGACTTTGGCGAAGAGAAATCACAAAGAAGAGGGATGAAGCAATGGCCGAGCCGCAGCAAGAAGGGGCGAGACGCGCCAAACCTCCTGACTTCACTTCGCGTCTCGCCAATACGTGTCGAGCCGCGGCTTCTTCGTAAAAAGAGAAATTGTTATAAATAGAAGCCCTAATCCTCATAAGAGAGAGATCTTTGGTGAGCGAAATTCAGAGAGCAATCCTATTCCAGAGCAGAAAACAACATTCGACGGAGAATTCAACATCAATTGAAGACATTCCCTTGATGAAGATGAATCCCTCTATGAAGTTTTGTGTGTTATTCATGTCTATGGAGAGCTAAACCCCATTGTGTTGAGTTTAAGGTAGTAGTTAACCTATGAAGATGCAATTACTTTGATTAATTCCTGTGAACAATTGTTTAAGTTTTATTATCAATAAAGAACCTTGCTTTTATTTTATATCATTGTTGAACTATCAATCGAGAGATAGGGTTTATACTTTTGCCCTAGGTTCTTATATTGACTTGTTGATTAATTCTCAGAGATGAGATTTTGAAGAAGTTTTCATAAATCATCGTGTTTAATTCCCTTTATCTTTATAGTTATTCTGAGAGATCGAATATCATACCGGTAGAGGTGGCTCTAAATTGATCTTAGACATAATATCTCTTTTGAGGATGAATGAAGATAATAACTTATACAATGTTCACTTGTGGATTAATTGATTATTGCATATGAATAGGTTGATGAACCCTAGAACTCAACATATTCATCACCGTGTTATTCATTCTTAAGCTTTAAGTCATTTAATTCTTATTCTGTTATTTACATGTTTGGATTAAAACAATCAAAATCAATACTTTTTACTACTCATTATAAACTAACTATAGAACGACAGCAATATTAACTCAGTCTCTGTGGATACGATATTAGAAAATATTTACCCAAAATACTTTCAACAATTTGGCGCCGTTGCCGGGGACTGTGTCAATATTGCACGCATTGTAATAGTCGTATTATTTTTAGTTATTTACTTAATTTTAGATTTTTTTGTTGAATTACTTAATTTTAGATTTTTTGTTTAGTTACTTAATTTTAGATTTTTTATTAGTTACTTAATTTTAGATTTTTAGTTTAGTTCCTTTATTTTAGATTTTTAGTTAGTTACTTTATTTTAGACTTTGTTATTGCAATAGTCTTTTAATTTTGATTTTTTTACTATTAATTTTTTTTTATCGTGTTATTTCACTTGGTTTCTAGTTTTGTAGATTTTTGTTTGTCGGAATGTTGGATCCAAATATAAATGTTGCGATTCATGCTCAAAACGAGATCCTAACTCAACAAATGGAGTATCTCCTTCAAAGTGTGTCACAATTCACACCTCAAGTTAATGAGTTTCATGATATCGGATGGTGCACACTGGAAGATGCGATGGAGTATCATATGGCTAACCATGAATATCAACAACAAAGGCTTTCACACTATAATCAAGGTTATCAAAGAGGGCCCTCTGAGTTAGAGGAAACCATGAATCAATTCATGCAATTCTCTTTAGCCATTCAACAAAACTAGGAAACTCAAGATGTCCAACTTACCAAATTCTTAACCGAGCAAAACGTAAGTCAAGTCTCAACTTTTTAAAACCCTACGACTTGTGTAGAAACTTGCAATACTACTTCTATAAGGAGTGTAAAAGTGATTGGTGAGGATGTTGGAAAGAAGAGAGTGGAGGAGGAAGTTGATGACAAGGAAGATGTTGTTGAAAAGGATAATATAGAGTATGTAAACATCAAGAAAAATATAGAAGTTGAGTATGAGCTCTCAATGAAGCTACCTTATCCAAGACCTCCTAAAAAAGTAGATGATGTGTTAGTCGAAGGAACAAAAAAGGAGGATATAATCAAAGAAGTCGTGAATGAGTTAGAAACTTCAAAAGTTGAAACTTTTTCAAAAGAGAATAGGGTGGACTTAGAGTTGAAGAAGAGTAGTAATGCAAAGGAGCATAAACTCTCATTGGAATTACTTCCTCTACAAGTTCCTAATAAAGAAGGGAAGGAGAGTCATTACTTTAGACCAATGGAAATGTTTAGCCGTTTGCAAATCACCATCCCATTTTTAGAAGGTTTAGAGTTAAAGCCAAAATGTGTCAAATTCATCAAGGATAGGTTCTCACAGAAGAAGAAATTAACGGATAAGGAGGTTATCTCTCTTGAGGAGAGGACAAAACAAATGAAGGAAGAGAGATCGCGAGTTGAAGTGGTAAGAACTAAGGATGAAGAAACCACACAAGCAAACATTAAATACTTTTGGGGCTTCATATTGATAAGAAAAGTACCAAGAAAACGAGACAATGGTTGATGATTCAACCATGAACCGTCGAGCCATGCGACGTTAAACGAGGCGCTTCGTGGGAGGTAACCCACACTTCTAATGTTTTCTTTTGTTTTGTTTATTTTTATTTCAGGAATAATAAGGGGACCTTTCTGGGAAATCTAGGAAGAAGCAATTGATTTGGCAATACCCTTTGTGAGTCAACCCTCTCGGGCTTGTTCTGAAACATTGAGGTCAATGTTTAGTTCAAGTTTGGGGGTGGATTTACACTTTTGCATTTTTCAATTTTTTGTTTATTATTTGTTTGTTTCCCCAAATTTTAATGAGTAGTTCCTAAAAAAAGCTCGAGTGAAACAATGAGAATGCCAACAATGGAGCAACATGCATGAAAGTGGTAGTGAGTGGAAATTTTTGAAAAATTAATTTTTCCCTTTCTTTTTCAATAAAAGTGACAAGGCATGTATGAATTTTCAAACTCAAAATCTTAGTGTGTGCATGAAACGTAGGTTGTTAGTAAATACTAATAGAAGTTCTTTGTGGTACACAATTTTTTGTTGGATCGGCTTAGCCTTAACCATTGTGAGGAAAGCTTTCCATTGTTTACTATATGCAGGAGACCATCGATTAATTTGACATGTTTGTATTTTGCTAAGCCAATTGTCGCATCGTTTTGTGGAAATCCGTGAAAATGACTTAGGCACTTGTTTGAATCTGAGAGTTTCTTTGAGCCTATTCCATCTTAAAACTTTTTTTTTGTGAGAGCGTGATCCTTTGCTAACCATTCTTTGAGACTGAGATCAAAATAAATATCATAATATACACCAAGAAAAACATCTGGTGAGTTTTTGATCTCAATAAAAAGTTTTGTTTTGGACCATCAACCATAAAATTTGATGATGTGTTTTCTCTTTTACCTTTATACAAAGTAGGGGAGCATTCATAGAATCTGGATACAGGTTGATCTCCAAGTTGGGGAGATTCATAATCAAAAGAAGAGTAAGTACAAGTGGTGGTTTGCGAAAAACAAATGAAATTCGTAGCTTGGAAAAAAAAGAGAAAAACAAAAGAAAAACAACGTGTGAACTTGGACAGTTGTTGAAAATAAAAGAAACATCGAGCTACGAATGAAAGGATGAACGGGTGAGAAAGCTAATGGTATAGAGAAAAAGGAATGAGTTGTGATTCGGATGCTTCCCTAGAATAGGAACAACCCTTGAATATCTTCTTTTCTTTGAATCTAAACCACATTACAACCCTATAAAGACCTTCCGATTCTCAGATTCCACAGGACTTGATGCTAACAATACGGTGAACGTATGATATGGATATTTGTTGATTTAATTGTTTGGATGAGTGTTTAACCCCTCTTTTATTCATCATACTTTATGATGAGAGTGATCAGTGCTGATTCAACTGCGGTTGTGTAGTGTTTTGAACTTCTGGAGGTAATTTCCTTTCAAAATCTGTTTCATGTGAATGTTCTGAGTTTGCAGGGAGATGAAGAGTATCAGATTCGATCACTGAATTGAGCCATTTGAAAAACTTTTTGAAAAACTTGTTGCATGATTGTTGGTATGTATTGTTGTAATCACTGAGGTAAGTAATTTTGTTTAGGGACAAACAAAACTCTAAGTTGGGGAGAGTTTGTTAGGAGTGAATTAACAGTATTTTCATGTGTTAAAATAACTACCTTTTGATCTGAAGTTGAACATATCTTATGATTTTTAATCATTTTATGGTTAGAATAGAACTCTAGAAGTTCGATGCTAATTGTAGATCAAATTGTATCACTTTGGGTGTTATTTGTGCAGGTATTAAGGCTGAAAAGTAGGGACGAGGAAGCACGAAGGTGTAAAGACTTTGGCGAAGAGAAATCACAAAGAAGAGGGATGAAGCAATGGCCGAGCCGCAGCAAGAAGGGGCGAGACGCGCCAAACCTCCTGACTTCACTTCGCGTCTCGCCAATACGTGTCGAGCCGCGGCTTCTTCGTAAAAAGAGAAATTGTTATAAATAGAAGCCCTAATCCTCATAAGAGAGAGATCTTTGGTGAGCGAAATTCAGAGAGCAATCCTATTCCAGAGCAGAAAACAACATTCGACGGAGAATTCAACATCAATTGAAGACATTCCCTTGATGAAGATGAATCCCTCTATGAAGTTTTGTGTGTTATTCATGTCTATGGAGAGCTAAACCCCATTGTGTTGAGTTTAAGGTAGTAGTTAACCTATGAAGATGCAATTACTTTGATTAATTCCTGTGAACAATTGTTTAAGTTTTATTATCAATAAAGAACCTTGCTTTTATTTTATATCATTGTTGAACTATCAATCGAGAGATAGGGTTTATACTTTTGCCCTAGGTTCTTATATTGACTTGTTGATTAATTCTCAGAGATGAGATTTTGAAGAAGTTTTCATAAATCATCGTGTTTAATTCCCTTTATCTTTATAGTTATTCTGAGAGATCGAATATCATACCGGTAGAGGTGGCTCTAAATTGATCTTAGACATAATATCTCTTTTGAGGATGAATGAAGATAATAACTTATACAATGTTCACTTGTGGATTAATTGATTATTGCATATGAATAGGTTGATGAACCCTAGAACTCAACATATTCATCACCGTGTTATTCATTCTTAAGCTTTAAGTCATTTAATTCTTATTCTGTTATTTACATGTTTGGATTAAAACAATCAAAATCAATACTTTTTACTACTCATTATAAACTAACTATAGAACGACAGCAATATTAACTCAGTCTCTGTGGATACGATATTAGAAAATATTTACCCAAAATACTTTCAACAATTTGGCGCCGTTGCCGGGGACTGTGTCAATATTGCACGCATTGTAATAGTCGTATTATTTTTAGTTATTTACTTAATTTTAGATTTTTTTGTTGAATTACTTAATTTTAGATTTTTTGTTTAGTTA
This sequence comes from Vicia villosa, assembly GCF_029867415.1. Lineage (NCBI taxonomy): Eukaryota > Viridiplantae > Streptophyta > Magnoliopsida > Fabales > Fabaceae > Vicia > Vicia villosa. Next base: position 480,942 of record NW_026705161.1, on the reverse strand, counting down.
CTTAATTTTAGATTTTTTATTAGTTACTTAATTTTAGATTTTTAGTTTAGTTCCTTTATTTTAGATTTTTAGTTAGTTACTTTATTTTAGACTTTGTTATTGCAATAGTCTTTTAATTTTGATTTTTTTACTATTAATTTTTTTTTATCGTGTTATTTCACTTGGTTTCTAGTTTTGTAGATTTTTTTAATGAGTAGTTCCTAAAAAAAGCTCGAGTGAAACAATGAGAATGCCAACAATGGAGCAACATGCATGAAAGTGGTAGTGAGTGGAAATTTTTGAAAAATTAATTTTTCCCTTTCTTTTTCAATAAATGTGACAAGGCATGTATGAATTTTCAAACTCAAAATCTTAGTGTGTGCATGAAACGTAGGTTGTTAGTAAATACTAATAGAAGTTCTTTGTGGTACACAATTTTTTGTTGGATCGGCTTAGCCTTAACCATTGTGAGGAAAGCTTTCCATTGTTTACTATATGCAGGAGACCATCGATTAATTTGACATGTTTCTATTTTGCTAAACCAATTGTCGCATCGTTTTGTGGAAATCCGTGAAAATGACTTAGGCACTTGTTTGAATCTGAGAGTTTCTTTGAGCCTATTCCATCTTAAAACTTTTTTTTTTGTGAGAGCGTGATCCTTTGCTAACCATTCTTTGAGACTGAGATCAAAATAAATATCATAATATACACCAAGAAAAACATCTGGTGAGTTTTTGATCTCAATAAAAAGTTTTGTTTTGGACCATCAACCATAAAATTTGATGATGTGTTTTCTCTTTTACCTTTATACAAAGTAGGGGAGCATTCATAGAATCTGGATACAGGTTGATCTCCAAGTTGGGGAGATTCATAATCAAAAGAAGAGTAAGTACAAGTGGTGGTTTGCGAAGAACAAATGAAATTCGTAGCTTGGAAAAAAAGAGAAAAACAAAAGAAAAACAACGTGTGAACTTGGACAGTTGTTGAAAATAAAAGAAACATCGAGCTACGAATGAAAGGATGAACGGGTGAGAAAGCTAATGGTATAGAGAAAAAGGAATGAGTTGTGATTCGGATGCTTCCCTAGAATAGGAACAACCCTTGAATATCTTCTTTTCTTTGAATCTAAACCACATTACAACCCTATAAAGACCTTCCGATTCTCAGATTCCACAGGACTTGATGCTAACAATACGGTGAACGTATGATATGGATATTTGTTGATTTAATTGTTTGGATGAGTGTTTAACCCCTATTTTATTCATCATACTTTATGATGAGAGTGATCAGTGCTGATTCAACTGCGGTTGTGTAGTGTTTTGAACTTCTGGAGGTAATTTCCTTTCAAAATCTGTTTCATGTGAATGTTCTGAGTTTGCAGGGAGATGAAGAGTATCAGATTCGATCACTGAATTGAGCCATTTGAAAAACTTTTTGAAAAACTTGTTGCATGATTGTTGGTATGTATTGTTGTAATCACTGAGGTAAGTAATTTTGTTTAGGGACAAACAAAACTCTAAGTTGGGGAGAGTTTGTTAGGAGTGAATTAACAGTATTTTCATGTGTTAAAATAACTACCTTTTGATCTGAAGTTGAACATATCTTATGATTTTTAATCATTTTATGGTTAGAATAGAACTCTAGAAGTTCGATGCTAATTGTAGATCAAATTGTATCACTTTGGGTGTTATTTGTGCAGGTATTAAGGCTGAAAAGTAGGGACGAGGAAGCACGAAGGTGTAAAGACTTTGGCGAAGAGAAATCACAAAGAAGAGGGATGAAGCAATGGCCGAGCCGTAGCAAGAAAGGGAGAGACGTGCCAAACCTTCTGAATTCACTTCGCGCCTCGCCAATCCGTGTCGAGCCGCGGCTTCTTCGTAAAAAGAGAAATTGTTATAAATAGAAGCCCTAATCCTCATAAGAGATAGATCTTTGGTGAGCGAAATTCGGAGAGCAATCCTATTCCAGAGCAGAAAACAACATTCGACGGAGAATTCAACATCAATTGAAGACATTCCCTTGATGAAGATGAATCCCTCTATGAAGTTTTGTGAGTTCTTCATGTCTATGGAGAGCTAAACCCCATTGTGTTGAGTTTAAGGTAGTAGTTAACCTATGAAGATACAATTACTTTGATTAATTCCTGTGAACAATTGTTTAAGTTTTATTATCAATAAAGAACCTTGCTTTTATTTTATATCATTGTTGAACTATCAATCGAGAGATAGGGTTTATACTTTTGCCCTAGGTTCTTATATTGACTTGTTGATTAATTCTCAGAGATGAGATTTTGAAGAAGTTTTCATAAATCATCGTGTTTAATTCCCTTTATCTTTATAGTTATTCTGAGAGATCGAATATCATACCGGTAGAGGTGGCTCTAAATTGATCTTAGACATAATATCTCTTTTGAGGATGAATGAAGATAATAACTTATACAATGTTCACTTGTGGATTAATTGATTATTGCATATGAATAGGTAGATGAACCCTAGAACTCAACATATTCATCACCATTGTTATTCATTCTTAAGCTTTAAGTCATTTAATTCTTATTCTGTTATTTACATGTTTGGATTAAAACAATCAAAATCAATACTTTTCACTACTCATTATAAACTAACTATAGAACGGCAACAATATTAACTCAGTCTCTGTGGATACGATATTAGAAAATATTTACCCAAAATACTTTCAACAGATGCAAAATACATTTAACCTGGACTAATGAAGCGAGGTAACGATGAGCATCATAAAAAGCTGTCACTTTACCCCTCGGTTTTTAAAACACCGAGGGATAAATTTATCTTCACATGGGTTCGAACCCTAGCATCTACACTTTAATTATTTTTAAAACTAGTGCATCACACATCTCAGTTTATAAATTAAATCGAGGGGTAAAATAAATTGTTTTATTTTTTAAAAACCCGTTACATTGTTTACATAGAATATTAACAAATTAATTTGTTTATAAACTACATTGTTTACATAGAATATTAATGTAAAAATTAATTTGTCAGTGAAGGTAAAATGTTGGATCGTCAAATCATTAAATTATGGGGAAGATCAAATGTTGGGTTGATAAGTGCCAAAATGTCGATGTTTTGAGTATGTAAATAGTGGCGCTTATCGATATTTTTGTTAATACCGTTTGAATAATTCCCCGTTTTATGTATAAATACGTATACTTTGTGAATAGTTGTATTTTCATATACTTTTATTCCATTTGATAGTTTTTCCTTTGTTTTTATAGGTATTCATGCTTATTGGAGCCTTGAGGAATAAAGTGTCAAAGGCACGGCTTCGATTTCGCAGTTTTGGTGCAAGCCCGCTTAGCCATCGTCAAGCGGACTTCCAAAGAATCAAAATAAGGATGAAAAAAATCATCATTTTGGTTTCCATTCATTCATTATTGGATAGAGCATTGAATAAGCTTTCCAACGCTTCGAACCGGGCGCAATTCGGAGTTACGGTTCTCGAGTTATGGCGAAAACAAAATCTGATTTTTAGCAGACTCCGCTAAGCGGAGGGGGTCCGCTGAGCGGAGCTCCAGCAGAGCAAATCAGCGTCTGGATGCAATTTTGAGTCCGCTGAGCGGAGGGGGTCCGCTAAGCGGACCTGCTAAGACAGCAGCTCGTTAAAAGGGGCAAAAATCACATTTTTAGGTTATGGTTTGGGTATTTTTGAGTCCCAACACCATCAACTTCATTCTTAGAGTAGAATTGGCTTAGAAAACAACTTCGGAGGTTGCATAAGGATGATCGGGGGTGGATTGAGCGTCGAACGGAGCTGACAAACCGGGAGATTTTCGGTTCATTTCTCTTCTTCTTTGTGTATTTCTCTTTGGTTGGGTTTTGTTTGTATATTTACTTGAATCTTATGTATATTTACCGATTATAATGTTATGTTTAACTTGCTTTACGAATCTGTGTTGATGTTATCCTGGATTTTTGCTCTATGTTGGGGATTTGGGTTGCTTTAGAGATAAACTTCTTAAATCTTTATCTAGGATGATAATCTGTTGGTTCTGAACTCTAGAGATAGATTTAGAGCTAGCATTCACCGTTTGTATATGTACGTAATGCTTTCGTGTTTGAGCGGCGCGCGAGAGATCGCCGACGCGAGAACACGGATGTTCTCTCGACTTTGCGTTAGAGATAACCTTAGTTGTGAGATGATCTCGTTTGTGCTCCATAGATGGACGCTTATGTGAGAGATACGTGATAACATAGACGAGTATCGCAGGTTGAGTATTACGGGTCGGTAAGTGTATGTTTGTGAAGAGTGAATATATTTACATTCCTGATAAGTTATTTCTCTTCTAAGAATGTGTTTATTCTTTTCCTGTCTATATCTTTGTTTACTTTTTGCTCATTCAAACCCAAGCTCGAAACCGTAGAAACTGTTGAATGGCATCTCTCCATCTCTGAGGACGATAATTCCCGGATCAATATTTCCAAATCTTTTTTCGTTGCTTGCCCTATACTGCATTCAACAAAATGGCGCCGTTGCCGGGGATGGTTTTGATTGCATCGCAATAGTTTTCGTGGTTTTGAGCTTTGTATATATCGTATATATTGTATAGTTTCACTTGTATATATACTTACTTGTACATGTTTACTTGTTTGTGTTCACCATATAGTTACTTGTATATGTTTACATATAAGTATACTTTTATTGGTGAATGTTGGTGAAACATGTTGATCTCGGATGAGCTCTTTAATAACAAATCTTCACTTTTCAACTTGTGAATCCAACATTCACCAACTTTACCTTTTTGTATGATAATAGTTGTTTGTGTTTCATACTTGTGCATATGTGTTTGTTTATGTATATGGTTGTATATTTTTGTTTTTATGTTCGTTTAATCATTGTATATATTTGTACCCGTAACGTTTGTTGAGTGGTTGGTTAGGACACTTTCTTTAGGCTTGTGCGGTGAGACGTCACCATGGCATGATTGGAGGAAGCTACTTTCCAAACACCGAAACAATAAAGGCGTCGAGCTAACGACGTAAAACAAGCGCTTGTTGGGAGGCACCCCAACGGTTGTAAAGTTTTGTTTATTTTTATGTTTAAGAGGAATTTAGGGGAAGTGGTGTGTGATTGGAACAACTGGTGCAATTCTGATTTTTCTGAGTTCTGATGTGCCCGCTAAGCGGAGCAGAGCTCGCTAAGCGAGCATAGCAGAATTTTGTTTTTCTGCTCTGTACCAGTGGGGTTCCCATTCCACTTGGTTTATTCACTTTTCCCACTTTCACCAAGGTTGTTTAATAGTATACAATAGTTTTGTTTTTCTAATTCTTTTGTTGTTGTTTGTACTCAAATTTTGTTCGGTAATTTGAAGATTTTTGAGGTGATTTTCCAAAGCTTGAGTGTTTCAACTTGCGGATGTATGGTAGGATATTATTTTTGAAGTTGTATCACTCAAGGTAATTATTTATCGCTTTCTATAGCATAGCATGTTTAGGAAACTTTTCATTTGTACAATTACCATGCCATTCATTCTTTTGCATTACTTGCTTGTTGATTGAATCACTTTAGTTCCCAAACCATAAATGTGAGGAAGCTTTCCATTGTTTACATATGCTGGAGGCCACAATCTTTGTTTTAACTGGATTTTATTATGCTTAATCTTCTGTTTATGTTGATTTTATGAAAGCATAAAAAGGATCAAGGCATTTTGTTTCATTTTGAGCACAACCACCATAACCAAATAGTCAATTCACCTTGTGAGTGTGTGATCATTTGTTAACCCTTTTGAGCCTTTTTGTCAATGTCCATGTTGTATTTGCTAAATGCTTATCTTTGAGTGTTTAGTTCTCATTTTTGCATGGATGATTGATTCTTTATTTTCTTGAACCCTCAACCATGATTTTTGGTATGAATTTTTACCTTGCCTTAGGAAGTAGAGAGTATTCATATGATGGTGTGGTTGAATTCAAGTTGGGGAGAGAAATGGTTGCTACTTATGTGGTTGTTGCTATGAGGTTGAAAAGAAAGAAAAAAAAAGAAAAAAAAACGTGAAAAGAAAAAGAAAGAAAAAAAATGAAAAAGTTTTGAAAAAGAAAAGGAAAAGAGAAGTGAATAATTGTGCTAATAAGTATTGTGATTGGTTTGAGAAACTTGTGGTTATGGAAGAAGTTTAATCGAGGTTTTGTTGTTTGAATCTTTGGTGGATTGATCACTCCCTTAGGTTTAGGCAAGTTTTTGTTTCGATTAGCCTTAGGACATATCCCTTGTTTGTTAACCAAGCCACATTACAACCTTGAAAAGTCTTTGTGATTCTTGCTTTTGTATCTTCAATGTGATTTTTGGATGAATGCATAATTTAATCTTTTGTTTGCAAGATTGTTGGATGAGTGTTAAGAGTCCTTCACCTTTGTGTGTTCTTCATCCATTGATGAATTTTTGCTAGGTGTGATTCATGATGTGAGCTTGTATTGTTTTAGAATGTTTTGTATGCTTTTTGTACTTAGGATTTGTTTCGTTTACATGTTGTCGTTGTAGGATAGTGGTAAGTACTTACTTTGTTTATACGTTTTTGTGTTGAACCATACATTTGTTTTTGTTTTTCAAAACTTGTTGATTCACAATTCTTTGGTTTATTACTTTTGATTATTTGATTTATTTGACATTGTTTGAGGACAAACAAAGTTTCAAGTTGGGGAGAGTTTGATAAGTGCCAAAATGTCGATGTTTTGAGTATGTAAATAGTGGCACTTATCGATACTTTTGTTAATACCGTTTGAATAATTCCCCGTTTTATGTATAAATACGTATACTTTGTGAATAGTTGTATTTTCATATACTTTTATACCATTTGATAGTTTTTCCTTTGTTTTTATAGGTATTCATGCTTATTGGAGCCTTGAGGAATAAAGTGTCAAAGGCACGGCTTCGATTTCGCAGTTTTGGTGCAAGCCCGCTTAGCCATCGTCAAGCGGACTTCCAAAGAATCAAAATAAGGATGAAAAAAATCATCATTTTGGTTTCCATTCATTCATTATTGGATAGAGCATTGAATAAGCTTTCCAACGCTTTGAACCGGGCGCAATTCGGAGTTACGGTTCTCGAGTTATGGCGAAAACAAAATCTGATTTTTAGCAGACTCCGCTAAGCGGAGGGGGTCCGCTGAGCGGAGCTCCAGCAGAGCAAATCAGCGTCTGGATGCAATTTTGAGTCCGCGGAGCGGAGGGGGTCCGCTAAGCGGACCTGCTAAGACAGCAGCTCGTTAAAAGGGGCAAAAATCACATTTTTAGGTTATGGTTTGGGTATTTTTGAGTCCCAACACCATCAACTTCATTCTTAGAGTAGAATTGGCTTAGAAAACAACTTCGGAGGTTGCATAAGGATGATCGGGGGTGGATTGAGCGTCGAACGGAGCTGACAAACCGGGAGATTTTCGGTTCATTTCTCTTCTTCTTTGTGTATTTCTCTTTGGTTGGGTTTTGTTTGTATATTTACTTGAATCTTATGTATATTTACCGATTATAATGTTATGTTTAACTTGCTTTACGAATCTGTGTTGATGTTATCCTGGATTTTTGCTCTATGTTGGGGATTTGGGTTGCTTTAGAGATAAACTTCTTAAATCTTTATCTAGGATGATAATCTGTTGGTTCTGAACTCTAGAGATAGATTTAGAGCTAGCATTCACCGTTTGTATATGTACGTAATGCTTTCGTGTTTGAGCGGCGCGCGAGAGATCGCCGACGCGAGAACACGGATGTTCTCTCGACTTTGCGTTAGAGATAACCTTAGTTGTGAGATGATCTCGTTTGTGCTCCATAGATGGACGCTTATGTGAGAGATACGTGATAACATAGACGAGTATCGCAGGTTGAGTATTACGGGTCGGTAAGTGTATGTTTGTGAAGAGTGAATATATTTACATTCCTGATAAGTTATTTCTCTTCTAAGAATGTGTTTATTCTTTTCCTGTCTATATCTTTGTTTACTTTTTGCTCATTCAAACCCAAGCTCGAAACCGTAGAAACTGTTGAATGGCATCTCTCCATCTCTGAGGACGATAATTCCCGGATCAATATTTCCAAATCTTTTTTCGTTGCTTGCCCTATACTGCATTCAACAAAATGGCGCCGTTGCCGGGGATGGTTTTGATTGCATCGCAATAGTTTTCGTGGTTTTGAGCTTTGTATATATCGTATATATTGTATAGTTTCACTTGTATATATACTTACTTGTACATGTTTACTTGTTTGTGTTCACCATATAGTTACTTGTATATGTTTACATATAAGTATACTTTTATTGGTGAATGTTGGTGAAACATGTTGATCTCGGATGAGCTCTTTAATAACAAATCTTCACTTTTCAACTTGTGAATCCAACATTCACCAACTTTACCTTTTTGTATGATAATAGTTGTTTGTGTTTCATACTTGTGCATATGTGTTTGTTTATGTATATGGTTGTATATTTTTGTTTTTATGTTCGTTTAATCATTGTATATATTTGTACCCGTAACGTTTGTTGAGTGGTTGGTTAGGACACTTTCTTTAGGCTTGTGCGGTGAGACGTCACCATGGCATGATTGGAGGAAGCTACTTTCCAAACACCGAAACAATAAAGGCGTCGAGCTAACGACGTAAAACAAGCGCTTGTTGGGAGGCACCCCAACGGTTGTAAAGTTTTGTTTATTTTTATGTTTAAGAGGAATTTAGGGGAAGTGGTGTGTGATTGGAACAACTGGTGCAATTCTGATTTTTCTGAGTTCTGATGTGCCCGCTAAGCGGAGCAGAGCTCGCTAAGCGAGCATAGCAGAATTTTGTTTTTCTGCTCTGTACCAGTGGGGTTCCCATTCCACTTGGTTTATTCACTTTTCCCACTTTCACCAAGGTTGTTTAATAGTATACAATAGTTTTGTTTTTCTAATTCTTTTGTTGTTGTTTGTACTCAAATTTTGTTCGGTAATTTGAAGATTTTTGAGGTGATTTTCCAAAGCTTGAGTGTTTCAACTTGCGGATGTATGGTAGGATATTATTTTTGAAGTTGTATCACTCAAGGTAATTATTTATCGCTTTCTATAGCATAGCATGTTTAGGAAACTTTTCATTTGTACAATTACCATGCCATTCATTCTTTTGCATTACTTGCTTGTTGATTGAATCACTTTAGTTCCCAAACCATAAATGTGAGGAAGCTTTCCATTGTTTACATATGCTGGAGGCCACAATCTTTGTTTTAACTGGATTTTATTATGCTTAATCTTCTGTTTATGTTGATTTTATGAAAGCATAAAAAGGATCAAGGCATTTTGTTTCATTTTGAGCACAACCACCATAACCAAATAGTCAATTCACCTTGTGAGTGTGTGATCATTTGTTAACCCTTTTGAGCCTTTTTGTCAATGTCCATGTTGTATTTGCTAAATGCTTATCTTTGAGTGTTTAGTTCTCATTTTTGCATGGATGATTGATTCTTTATTTTCTTGAACCCTCAACCATGATTTTTGGTATGAATTTTTACCTTGCCTTAGGAAGTAGAGAGTATTCATATGATGGTGTGGTTGAATTCAAGTTGGGGAGAGAAATGGTTGCTACTTATGTGGTTGTTGCTATGAGGTTGAAAAGAAAGAAAAAAAAAGAAAAAAAAACGTGAAAAGAAAAAGAAAGAAAAAAAATGAAAAAGTTTTGAAAAAGAAAAGGAAAAGAGAAGTGAATAATTGTGCTAATAAGTATTGTGATTGGTTTGAGAAACTTGTGGTTATGGAAGAAGTTTAATCGAGGTTTTGTTGTTTGAATCTTTGGTGGATTGATCACTCCCTTAGGTTTAGGCAAGTTTTTGTTTCGATTAGCCTTAGGACATATCCCTTGTTTGTTAACCAAGCCACATTACAACCTTGAAAAGTCTTTGTGATTCTTGCTTTTGTATCTTCAATGTGATTTTTGGATGAATGCATAATTTAATCTTTTGTTTGCAAGATTGTTGGATGAGTGTTAAGAGTCCTTCACCTTTGTGTGTTCTTCATCCATTGATGAATTTTTGCTAGGTGTGATTCATGATGTGAGCTTGTATTGTTTTAGAATGTTTTGTATGCTTTTTGTACTTAGGATTTGTTTCGTTTACATGTTGTCGTTGTAGGATAGTGGTAAGTACTTACTTTGTTTATACGTTTTTGTGTTGAACCATACATTTGTTTTTGTTTTTCAAAACTTGTTGATTCACAATTCTTTGGTTTATTACTTTTGATTATTTGATTTATTTGACATTGTTTGAGGACAAACAAAGTTTCAAGTTGGGGAGAGTTTGATAAGTGCCAAAATGTCGATGTTTTGAGTATGTAAATAGTGGCACTTATCGATACTTTTGTTAATACCGTTTGAATAATTCCCCGTTTTATGTATAAATACGTATACTTTGTGAATAGTTGTATTTTCATATACTTTTATACCATTTGATAGTTTTTCCTTTGTTTTTATAGGTATTCATGCTTATTGGAGCCTTGAGGAATAAAGTGTCAAAGGCACGGCTTCGATTTCGCAGTTTTGGTGCAAGCCCGCTTAGCCATCGTCAAGCGGACTTCCAAAGAATCAAAATAAGGATGAAAAAAATCATCATTTTGGTTTCCATTCATTCATTATTGGATAGAGCATTGAATAAGCTTTCCAACGCTTTGAACCGGGCGCAATTCGGAGTTACGGTTCTCGAGTTATGGCGAAAACAAAATCTGATTTTTAGCAGACTCCGCTAAGCGGAGGGGGTCCGCTGAGCGGAGCTCCAGCAGAGCAAATCAGCGTCTGGATGCAATTTTGAGTCCGCGGAGCGGAGGGGGTCCGCTAAGCGGACCTGCTAAGACAGCAGCTCGTTAAAAGGGGCAAAAATCACATTTTTAGGTTATGGTTTGGGTATTTTTGAGTCCCAACACCATCAACTTCATTCTTAGAGTAGAATTGGCTTAGAAAACAACTTCGGAGGTTGCATAAGGATGATCGGGGGTGGATTGAGCGTCGAACGGAGCTGACAAACCGGGAGATTTTCGGTTCATTTCTCTTCTTCTTTGTGTATTTCTCTTTGGTTGGGTTTTGTTTGTATATTTACTTGAATCTTATGTATATTTACCGATTATAATGTTATGTTTAACTTGCTTTACGAATCTGTGTTGATGTTATCCTGGATTTTTGCTCTATGTTGGGGATTTGGGTTGCTTTAGAGATAAACTTCTTAAATCTTTATCTAGGATGATAATCTGTTGGTTCTGAACTCTAGAGATAGATTTAGAGCTAGCATTCACCGTTTGTATATGTACGTAATGCTTTCGTGTTTGAGCGGCGCGCGAGAGATCGCCGACGCGAGAACACGGATGTTCTCTCGACTTTGCGTTAGAGATAACCTTAGTTGTGAGATGATCTCGTTTGTGCTCCATAGATGGACGCTTATGTGAGAGATACGTGATAACATAGACGAGTATCGCAGGTTGAGTATTACGGGTCGGTAAGTGTATGTTTGTGAAGAGTGAATATATTTACATTCCTGATAAGTTATTTCTCTTCTAAGAATGTGTTTATTCTTTTCCTGTCTATATCTTTGTTTACTTTTTGCTCATTCAAACCCAAGCTCGAAACCGTAGAAACTGTTGAATGGCATCTCTCCATCTCTGAGGACGATAATTCCCGGATCAATATTTCCAAATCTTTTTTCGTTGCTTGCCCTATACTGCATTCAACAAAATGGCGCCGTTGCCGGGGATGGTTTTGATTGCATCGCAATAGTTTTCGTGGTTTTGAGCTTTGTATATATCGTATATATTGTATAGTTTCACTTGTATATATACTTACTTGTACATGTTTACTTGTTTGTGTTCACCATATAGTTACTTGTATATGTTTACATATAAGTATACTTTTATTGGTGAATGTTGGTGAAACATGTTGATCTCGGATGAGCTCTTTAATAACAAATCTTCACTTTTCAACTTGTGAATCCAACATTCACCAACTTTACCTTTTTGTATGATAATAGTTGTTTGTGTTTCATACTTGTGCATATGTGTTTGTTTATGTATATGGTTGTATATTTTTGTTTTTATGTTCGTTTAATCATTGTATATATTTGTACCCGTAACGTTTGTTGAGTGGTTGGTTAGGACACTTTCTTTAGGCTTGTGCGGTGAGACGTCACCATGGCATGATTGGAGGAAGCTACTTTCCAAACACCGAAACAATAAAGGCGTCGAGCTAACGACGTAAAACAAGCGCTTGTTGGGAGGCACCCCAACGGTTGTAAAGTTTTGTTTATTTTTATGTTTAAGAGGAATTTAGGGGAAGTGGTGTGTGATTGGAACAACTGGTGCAATTCTGATTTTTCTGAGTTCTGATGTGCCCGCTAAGCGGAGCAGAGCTCGCTAAGCGAGCATAGCAGAATTTTGTTTTTCTGCTCTGTACCAGTGGGGTTCCCATTCCACTTGGTTTATTCACTTTTCCCACTTTCACCAAGGTTGTTTAATAGTATACAATAGTTTTGTTTTTCTAATTCTTTTGTTGTTGTTTGTACTCAAATTTTGTTCGGTAATTTGAAGATTTTTGAGGTGATTTTCCAAAGCTTGAGTGTTTCAACTTGCGGATGTATGGTAGGATATTATTTTTGAAGTTGTATCACTCAAGGTAATTATTTATCGCTTTCTATAGCATAGCATGTTTAGGAAACTTTTCATTTGTACAATTACCATGCCATTCATTCTTTTGCATTACTTGCTTGTTGATTGAATCACTTTAGTTCCCAAACCATAAATGTGAGGAAGCTTTCCATTGTTTACATATGCTGGAGGCCACAATCTTTGTTTTAACTGGATTTTATTATGCTTAATCTTCTGTTTATGTTGATTTTATGAAAGCATAAAAAGGATCAAGGCATTTTGTTTCATTTTGAGCACAACCACCATAACCAAATAGTCAATTCACCTTGTGAGTGTGTGATCATTTGTTAACCCTTTTGAGCCTTTTTGTCAATGTCCATGTTGTATTTGCTAAATGCTTATCTTTGAGTGTTTAGTTCTCATTTTTGCATGGATGATTGATTCTTTATTTTCTTGAACCCTCAACCATGATTTTTGGTATGAATTTTTACCTTGCCTTAGGAAGTAGAGAGTATTCATATGATGGTGTGGTTGAATTCAAGTTGGGGAGAGAAATGGTTGCTACTTATGTGGTTGTTGCTATGAGGTTGAAAAGAAAGAAAAAAAAAGAAAAAAAAACGTGAAAAGAAAAAGAAAGAAAAAAAATGAAAAAGTTTTGAAAAAGAAAAGGAAAAGAGAAGTGAATAATTGTGCTAATAAGTATTGTGATTGGTTTGAGAAACTTGTGGTTATGGAAGAAGTTTAATCGAGGTTTTGTTGTTTGAATCTTTGGTGGATTGATCACTCCCTTAGGTTTAGGCAAGTTTTTGTTTCGATTAGCCTTAGGACATATCCCTTGTTTGTTAACCAAGCCACATTACAACCTTGAAAAGTCTTTGTGATTCTTGCTTTTGTATCTTCAATGTGATTTTTGGATGAATGCATAATTTAATCTTTTGTTTGCAAGATTGTTGGATGAGTGTTAAGAGTCCTTCACCTTTGTGTGTTCTTCATCCATTGATGAATTTTTGCTAGGTGTGATTCATGATGTGAGCTTGTATTGTTTTAGAATGTTTTGTATGCTTTTTGTACTTAGGATTTGTTTCGTTTACATGTTGTCGTTGTAGGATAGTGGTAAGTACTTACTTTGTTTATACGTTTTTGTGTTGAACCATACATTTGTTTTTGTTTTTCAAAACTTGTTGATTCACAATTCTTTGGTTTATTACTTTTGATTATTTGATTTATTTGACATTGTTTGAGGACAAACAAAGTTTCAAGTTGGGGAGAGTTTGATAAGTGCCAAAATGTCGATGTTTTGAGTATGTAAATAGTGGCACTTATCGATACTTTTGTTAATACCGTTTGAATAATTCCCCGTTTTATGTATAAATACGTATACTTTGTGAATAGTTGTATTTTCATATACTTTTATACCATTTGATAGTTTTTCCTTTGTTTTTATAGGTATTCATGCTTATTGGAGCCTTGAGGAATAAAGTGTCAAAGGCACGGCTTCGATTTCGCAGTTTTGGTGCAAGCCCGCTTAGCCATCGTCAAGCGGACTTCCAAAGAATCAAAATAAGGATGAAAAAAATCATCATTTTGGTTTCCATTCATTCATTATTGGATAGAGCATTGAATAAGCTTTCCAACGCTTTGAACCGGGCGCAATTCGGAGTTACGGTTCTCGAGTTATGGCGAAAACAAAATCTGATTTTTAGCAGACTCCGCTAAGCGGAGGGGGTCCGCTGAGCGGAGCTCCAGCAGAGCAAATCAGCGTCTGGATGCAATTTTGAGTCCGCGGAGCGGAGGGGGTCCGCTAAGCGGACCTGCTAAGACAGCAGCTCGTTAAAAGGGGCAAAAATCACATTTTTAGGTTATGGTTTGGGTATTTTTGAGTCCCAACACCATCAACTTCATTCTTAGAGTAGAATTGGCTTAGAAAACAACTTCGGAGGTTGCATAAGGATGATCGGGGGTGGATTGAGCGTCGAACGGAGCTGACAAACCGGGAGATTTTCGGTTCATTTCTCTTCTTCTTTGTGTATTTCTCTTTGGTTGGGTTTTGTTTGTATATTTACTTGAATCTTATGTATATTTACCGATTATAATGTTATGTTTAACTTGCTTTACGAATCTGTGTTGATGTTATCCTGGATTTTTGCTCTATGTTGGGGATTTGGGTTGCTTTAGAGATAAACTTCTTAAATCTTTATCTAGGATGATAATCTGTTGGTTCTGAACTCTAGAGATAGATTTAGAGCTAGCATTCACCGTTTGTATATGTACGTAATGCTTTCGTGTTTGAGCGGCGCGCAAGAGATCGCCGACGCGAGAACACGGATGTTCTCTCGACTTTGCGTTAGAGATAACCTTAGTTGTGAGATGATCTCGTTTGTGCTCCATAGATGGACGCTTATGTGAGAGATACGTGATAACATAGACGAGTATCGCAGGTTGAGTATTACGGGTCGGTAAGTGTATGTTTGTGAAGAGTGAATATATTTACATTCCTGATAAGTTATTTCTCTTCTAAGAATGTGTTTATTCTTTTCCTGTCTATATCTTTGTTTACTTTTTGCTCATTCAAACCCAAGCTCGAAACCGTAGAAACTGTTGAATGGCATCTCTCCATCTCTGAGGACGATAATTCCCGGATCAATATTTCCAAATCTTTTTTCGTTGCTTGCCCTATACTGCATTCAACATGGGTGCCGGGATATTTTCAATTTCTTTTGCTAGCATTTGTTTCTGATATAAAACTAAAAAGGTTAGTGAAATAAATGATTTTCTACTCAAATAAATATTTAAGAACACAAACATTAAACCCAAATAATTTTCTGCTTTTGCAATTCATCATAGAGAACTTTTCATGGCAAATGCTTTCACATGAAAGAGAACAAGATGTATTGTGGTGGATGTAGATAGTTTCAAGCGCTTCATGATGTTTCATTGTCAATTTTTTATATTCAGAATGCTTTTATAATGGAAGTTTTTATGTTTCATGCAGATAACTAATGATAGTGTCTTGAGCGTTAATACTCATTAAATGGACGACAAAGATTTGTTTAAGGACTGTGAATATCCTCAATAAACACGCTTATTTATTCCTTGGGTTATGGAAAAAACCTGAGGTAAAAAGTACTTACCCCTTGGTTTCAGTTGAAGATGGAAGTGAATAACCTTTTTCTTTTTAAAAAAAAATTACATTATTTACACAGAATATCAAAATACATTGATTACAACAAATTCAGATTCACCATCATCATTGTTATTCTTGGAGAACAAAAAAAAATTATTGTAATCCAGATTTTGTTACATACCTTGAATGCATCCAACTTCTAATAAGCAGGGGCGGAGCTATAGCCCAGCGAGCCCGGGCACGCGCCCGGGCTCAACTCCTCCTTTTGTTATATACTCCCTACCTAATAGTTGATTTTTTAGATAACACTAGGGGTAAAATTAGTAATTTTTAGACAAAATTAAGGGCAAAATTAGTAAATACAGGGTGTAAAATTTTTGGACAAAATTAAGGTCCAAATTTTTAGACAAAATTAAGGGTAAAATTAGTATAAACATGATATAAAATTAGTAAAAACAGTATAAAATTTTTGCCCTGGCTCCCCAAAATTTCTGGCTCCGCCACTGCTAATAAGTAATTCAAGGTCGATCTCCCTTCTTTATTTAACTTGAAGAAATATTTTTTTTACACTTGCAATCCATCATAGAGAACTTTTCCATCCTTTTTTAAGTTCCAAGATTTAATTATCTTGAACAGATGTTTTTATGGCAAATGCTTTCACAAAAAAGAGAACAAGATATATAGTGGTGAATGTAGATAGTTTGTTGTGGATTGATGTCTTGAATATCTTGAGCGTTGTTCCTTTATGAATGTAGGGTAGAGATTCGTTGTTGTAGCACTGTAACAAAACCCCTCGGTTTTGTTAAAAATTCGAGGAAAAAATATTCTTTTTTAAATATAAAAATCAAATAAAACGAGGAAACCCCTCGGTTTTAGAAAAAAACCAAGGTAATAATTTAAAAAAATTGATGAAGTTCTCAAGAAGCATGTTTATGAATAAATTTCCCAATGTTGTCAACCAAGGAAATCAATGTTGTTTTCTTTGATTGGCAAAATAGAAAGGTTATTCCAAAACATCATCACCATTATGTGAGATAGATTGCAATGGTAGAAAATTATTTTGTTCAAGATATAAGAACATAGAACATTAAAGATTTTTCTTGTCTTGTAATCCATCCCAAAGAATAATGCGTACAAGTTTTGGGGAGCTACATATAAGTTAGAATTAGGGTAAAATCTGTTTAACGAGTGCTTTTGTAGTAACACTTGATTATTTTATCCCTTGATTGTTACGGAAATCGAAAGGATAAATAATTTAGTTTACAAATAAAAAAAGGTTCCACTTATAAAGAAATAAAAACATAAACCGCATTAGCTGAGATTCGAAGCATGTCCTGAATTGTTTTTCCACTAGGTTAAATTTAAAACTGGAGGAATATGTGGTTTTTCTAAAACAAATAAAACATTGAGCGCCTTGGCATTATTTAAACTTCAGTTTTTTGTTGGGTGAGGTGAAAGTTTTGTCATGAAACGTATTATTTGTAGTAGTGTCGTGAGTTTAACATGTTAAAGCTCCCTTTTGTTTTGAGGGATGAGACTGTTAAAATCTCTCAATAATCTTGGTGCAATCTCTCTCCATATATATATATATATATATATATATATATATATATATATATATATATATATATATATATATATATATATATATATATATATATATATATATATATATATATACACTACTTTGGCCTGATTTATAAGCAAAGATTCTTTTTTTAGATTCATTGAATAATGAATGTATCTAGTCTACATAAAAGACCAAATACATTCATTATTCAATGAACCTAAAAAAAACTTTGCTTATAAATAAGGCCGGAGGGAGTATATATATATATATATATATATATATATATATATATATATATATATATATATATATATATATATATATATATATATATATATATATATATATATATATATATATATATATATATATATATATATATATATATATATATATATATATATGATCAAATGACACCAATGTGTCAAAGTTTAGTTTGACACCAAATCTCAACCGTTAAAAAAATTGATCAAACGATCATATTAAATAAAACAAAATAATTAAAATATATATAACCTATTTTTTCTCCTAAAATTTAGGCTACTTATAATCCCGTTTGATCTATTATTAAAAAGAAAATTTAAGTAATCAAGTAGTGTTTATCATTTAAGCATGTCGGGTGTCCAATTTCAATAATTTATTATATATCTAAATCTTTTTAAGATTGACATGTGTTATTCATTTTCCAACATTCACCAATTAAATCACAATTAAATATTACATTCACCTATTCTCTTTCATGATTAAAATTTCAAATCTCTCTCATTTTTCTCCCACACTTTTTCCCTTTCATTTAAATTTGTTTTTCTATTTATTTATTATCACTAAAAATATTAATAATCTAATTTTTAATTTTAATAAAAATAACAATTTGTATTATCTCACGGTGACTATCAATACAATGTATATTTTTATTTTAATCAATCATTACCTTTATTTGAGAGATAAAATCTTTATTTCTAAATATTAATTTATTTTTCTTTCTCTATCTCACAGTTCTTTTTTTATATGATTATTTAATACAATTAAATTTAAAGTTAAATATGTTTGTGTTCCCTCAAAATATAGTGGATTTCGTTTTTAGTTTCTCAAAAGTTTTCGTTTAAAGAATGATTTTTCTAAAATTTTTCGTTCACATTTTTGATCCCTCATGTTTAATGTCGTTAACAGAAACTGGTGTTGCATGCCACGTGGCAATGTAGCGTGAAAAAATGCTGACATGTCGTGTCACGTGACCAAAGTCAACATTATACTAGAATCCATAAAATTTCATAGCTATTCTAAATTTATTTCAATAGTCACAAGTTTCATCACAAGCTCAGATTGAAAAAAATGGTAATATTGATAATGCTGTGGATATTTCTCTTGGAGCTATTGTTAACCGAGAGCAAGTATTGGATAAATTCTAGAAGTGGGAAAATAGTTTAGATTGAGAAAAGTACTGTACTTTTGATTGAAAAGTATAATCAGTTTATATTGAGGAAATAGTTTCTTAAATATGCTAATACCAAAGAGAAGCTTAGTATGGCTGTGACAAAAGGAAAGGCTTTGGTACAACAGCGAGATTCACTAAAGTCATCTCTGGCTGGTAAATCCAGCGAGCTTGAGAAATGTTTATTTGAATTGCAGGAGAAATCAACTTCATTAGACGTTGCTGAACTTACTAAAGAAGAGTTCAAAAAGCATCATTTATGTCACGTGCATCAATCAAACAGCATCATTATTCATTTATGTGTATTCCATAAACCAAATTACAGTGATTTTCACAAAGATTGTAGCATTGAAAATTACAGTATGCAAATTACAGTGATCTACACAGGTCTGTGCAAATACATTGTGTCAAACTGTCAATAATATGCAGAAATGCAAAATTGATGGGGCGGTGGGATTTAGCACTTTCATGATTAATCCCAGCTAAATATGTACAAGTACAAACCTCTCTGTTTGAGCTATACAAGCATGATGTCTTCAATTTGCAGAAAAGTAAAATTAATGACTGCTAAACATGCTTTTTTTTTTTTTAAGTGGTGAAGACTGTACAGGTGCTAGGATTTCAATTAGTAAGATAGCGCTTTTACTTTTTTGTAGGGTAGTGGTGGTGAAGAGTGTACAGGTGCTAAGTATGCAACTTACCACTCCAAGCCACTTCAATTATTGATTTTCATACTTCTTCGCTGGTATGCCATTTCTAAATAGCTTAAAACTTATATGTAAATTGTTTAAGCAAGTTTCCTATTTGTTTATAAAATTAGTTTATACATAATATTTATATCATAACCAGTAAAATTAGTTGATACATATTTATATAATAACCAGTTTTTTCAATAAGCACTTAATTAAACACTGTCTTGAATCAATGTGGTTGTTTGGTGGTAAGTCTAGTTACACAGAGTTCAAGCCAACCGTAAAACATTTGTTCTTACTAATTTCTCAAGCATGTTATGTTTGGCGTTCAGAATAATAGCATTAGTTACAAAATTTTAGAGAATTTCTTTAGTCACCTCCTATGGGTGTCATCCTCAGTGAAAATCCAAAAATACCCCTACTTCGAAAATACATTTCGGAAGTAATTTTTTTTCAAATTTTTTTCAAAATTTGGAAATACACTTTCGAAAAATCAAATAAGAGGTGTTTTCGAAAATGCATTTCCGAAAACACCCATTTTTGAGGGTTTCGGAAGTATACTTCCGAAAAATTACAATTTACGTATTCTACACCACTACTCAAGCTTAACTTGAAGTAGTTGTAAAATACTTGGATGCTGAACAGGTACGAGAATAAGTAATTGAAGGTTTGATTTGAAATAGTATAGAGCATTAATCTGATTTGTTCTGAAGGTTAATTTGATTATTTATTGTCTGTTGTCTTCTAGGTGGCGAAAGCAAAAAGCTTCCATGAGATTTTTTTCAATGGTTTGTTTGGGAGATTGATTCGTAAATTCGTAGTAGCAAAAGGAGAAAGGGAGTTTTAACTACAGAAAGACAGATTTATTGTGGAATCCAAAAAACTAGTATTTGCTTCTACCACTTGAGAAGTCAAATGATATATGTACGGGATCTTTGCAAATACACTCGTCTGCAATCAGTTCTTGTTCTTCTGCTATTGAGTTTGTAAGGCGTAAATTTTCGTTGGTTATGGAACCCGAAAGCACTAACATGTTTTACTTTGCCAAATGCTGTCGTTGATGTTAGTAACCGTGTAGAAAATGTAAATTGTAATTTTTCAGAAATATACTTCCGAAGCCCTAAAAAATGGGTGTTTTTGGAAATGAATCTCCGAACACACCCCATTTGATGTTTTCGGAAGTATATTTCTAAATTTTGGGAAAATTTAGAAAAGAAATGATTTCGGAAATGCATTTCCGAAGTTTAGGGGCATTTTGGAATTTTCGCCAGAGATGACCAAGAAGGTAGGGGTGTGACTAAAGAAATTCTCAAATTTTATAAGTTTAAGTATGATGTTGACCTTGCCTATGTGGCATGACACGTCAGCATCTTTCTACGCTTGCATGGTCTAAATTTATTGCTTTACCACTAAACCAATATATTTTTCAATTTTTAATTTACAAATAACACTTATATCAATATATTTTTTAGGGTTATTGCCATTTTTGCCCCCTGCCATATAGGTCATATTTGGTTTACCCCCTGTAAATTTTTTTTTTTGCAAAAGTAAGCTTGCCATTACAAGATTCTGTTCAGAATAACCTTGGGGTAAAATGGCACACGCCCTTAGCATATGTGGCATGCCTAGTGTCATATTTTTTTGTTTTTCATTTATTTTTAAATGCCACCTATACATACTAATGCCACATCATATTAGTTCACATATAATATTTACAAAATCATTTTGGTTCTACACCTCAACATTTGCCCTAACGTGAACCACCATTGAAGAGCTCCAAGGAGCTCCACTGAAGAATCTCTGCGTCTCATTGAAGAATCTGCGTCTCATTGAAGAATCGCTGCATTTCGTTGAAGAATCGCAACCTAACGTATGTTATTTACATTCCATTTTAGCATATTCATGTAGTTTTTTGCTTTAGGATTTCCGGGATTGTAATTAAAAGGGTTTGTGAAACAGATAATGACTAAGTTCGCTGTGATTTTTCATCATGGAGGGGAGTTTGTTAGAGAAAATATGATGTTTTATAGGGGTGGGGTTCAAACAACTGTATCTGATGTAGATAACGAAAACTGGGGTGTTAGAGACATTTTGAAATTGGTGCTTGATTGGGGATACAGAAGTGATTCATTTAGGATTTGGAGCAAACTCGAAGGTATAGATGAATCATTTGTTGAAGTTAAAAGGGATGATCTTGCCTCAGATGTTGCTACTTTTGCAGTTGCTAACAACACTGAAGGACATCTATATGTTGAGCATGATGTGAAGGACATCAAAGTGAAGGTGGTTGAGCCTGAAGGATAGAAAAACACTTAGAAAGGGGGGGGGGGGGGGTTGAATAAGTGTAGTCTAAAAACTTGAACGATAAAAACAATATGCACAGTTATTTTTATCCTGGTTCGTTGTTAACTAAACTACTCCAGTCCACCCCCACGGAGTGATTTACCTCACCTGAGGATTTAATCCACTAATCGCAACAGATTACAATGGTTTTCCACTTAGTCCGCGACTAAGTCTTCTAGAGTATCTTGATCACAACCTGATCACTCCAGGAACAAATGCTTAGACACAAGCTAAGACTTTCTTAGAGTATCCTGACCACCACGTGATCACTCTAATTACAACTGCTTAGACACAAGCTAAGACTTCCTAGAGTATCCTGATCAACACTTGATCACTCTAGTTACTTACAAATTAATGTAATCAATTTCTAAGAGTATTACAATGCTTCTGAAAAGCTATAATCACAACAGTGATATTTCTCTTAACGTTTAAGCTTAATCTCACTAATATATTACAACAGCAATGTAGTGAGCTTTGATGAAGATGAAGTTTCTGAGCTTTGAGTTTGAACAGCGTTTCAGCAAGTTTATTGTTAGTAAATCGTCAACTTTGCTTCTCATCAGAACTTCATATTTATAGGCGTTTGAGAAGATGACCGTTGGGCGCATTTAATGCTTTGCGTATTCCGTACAGCTTTGCATTTAATGTTTCACGCTTTTGTCAACTACCTCGAGCCTTGTTCACGCTGTGTCTACTGACGTTGTCTTTAATAGCTTCCAACGTTCCTTTTGTCAGTCAGCGTAGCCTGCCACCTGTACTTTCTTCTGATCTGATGTTTGTGAATAAAATATTTGAATATCATCAGAGTCAAACAGCTTGGTGCATAGCATCTTCTTGTCTTCTGACCTTGAAGTGCTTCTGAGCGTGATACCATGAGAACTTCAGTGCTTCTGCTTCTGATCTCAAGTTCTTCTGATGCTTCCATAGACCCATGTTCTGATTCTGCCTTGACCATCTTCTGATGTCTTGCCAGATCATGTTCTGATGTTGCATGCTGAACCTTCTGAGACAAAGCTTCTGAGCGCTGATTTGTGCATACTCTTTATATATTTCCTGAAAGGGAAATTGCAATGTATTAGAGTACCACATTATCTCACACAAAATTCATATTCTTGTTATCATCAAAACTAAGAATATTGATCAGAACAAATCTTGTTCTAACAGAGCCCCAATGCATGGACCTGAGTGTAGAATCTGAGTCAAGTGAGGAAGAGAGTGATGATGATGCATTGAAGGTTAGGTTTGATGATTCAGAGGATGAAAGAACAACTGCCATGGATGATGGGTTTGAATTCATTGAAGTAGAGCAACCCAAGATAGATAACAATAGAGTTAAATTAAATGGGAAGTCATTTAGGTATAAGAGGTGTGTTAGCAAGTCACCTATGAAGAAATTGCCTACAAAGAAGGAGAAATGTATTGTTGCTGTACCTAATCATATGGCCAAAAGAGTTTTTTTAAAACAGGTGGTAGTGAAACAAGGGATAGGGTTGAAGACCAATATGTGAGTGATGAGTTGGGTAGCTCTGATCCAGATGCATCTGAAGATGAAGCTATGCCCAAGTATGAAAAGTATATGAAGGAACAACTAGGCAAGGACTACGAATTTAAGCTTGGAATGGAATTTAATTCCTTAACTGATTTCAAGGATGCAATAATTGAATGGTCAGTTTTGAATGGAAGAGAAATTACCTTTGTGAAGAATGAAAAGGATAGAGTGAGGGTGGAATGCAAGGGTAAATGTGGGTTTTTAGGTCTATGCTCAAAAGTAGGTGGAAGTAAGACTTTTCAAATAAAAACATGGGTGGGGACCCACACATGTGCTAGGGTTTTAAACAATAGAAGTGCTAAGTCCAAGTGGGTTGCAAAAGCTGTGGTAAACAAGATGCAGAGCAGTCAGAAGGTGAGGATTGCAGATATCATTCAGGACATGAGAAAATCATACTCAATTGGTATTACACCAAGTAGGGCATGGAAGGCCAAGTAGATAGCTAAAGGAATAGTTGAAGGTGATGCAGTTAGACAGTATGCTATGATTTGGAGATATGCAGCTGAATTGAAAAGAGTGTGTGATGGAAATACAGTTAAGATTAATGTAGAGAGACCTAACCCAACTATTCAGCCCAGATTTGGTTCTTTCTACTTCTGTTTTGATGGATGCAAAAGGGGTTTCATCAATGGGTGTAGACTCTTTATTGGGGTTGATGGATGCCATCTGAAGACAAGATTGTCCTTTTAATGTACTTCTGTTTTGAAGGACAAGATTGTCCTAACCCAACTTCAGTGAATTGAATGAAGTTGCAAGATTGTCCTTTTAATGTTAAGACTATTTTGTTTTTTGTTTTGTAATGTTAAGACCAATTTAAGGCTTATGAAAGTATGTTTGAGACATATGTTTTTTGTTTTGTAATGTTAAGATCTATTCTATGCTTATGACAGTATGTTAAGACCTATTTAAGGCTTTTGTAATACTATAACAACATATGTTTGATACATACTTTGCAACTTTTCATTAAAGTAGAAGTAACATTACATTGTTAACATCACACTGAATTATCAATACAGCAAAACATCATAACATAATCGTACATGAACATTACAATGACCTGTAATCACCCTAAAACGATAGTTCAATTAACTAATTTTACACCAAACAGCAAAAAAATGTCCATGATGCGAAAAGGGCAACCATCATCCAAAAACTTTTCTTCCTTTCAATCTGCAGCAGCATTTTCAGTTTGTCCACCTTCTTTGAGCTTGACTATTTAAGAAATTTTGAGGCAAACTCCTTCCCAAACTCATGCCCATATTCCTTAAGATAGCTAACCAGTTCTTCATCTCTGAACAACGCATGATTTTGACCGTTCAATGACATCTATTCCACTTCATCGTCCCAAATGAATAAGTCACAGGAATCATCGCTCTGAGTAAAGAAATTAGGGTTGAATGAGATTTTGGAGGAAAATATCAAAAATCATGAAGAAGAACAAATACCTTTCCAACGTTTTTGCATCTCCAGAACTTCCTATTAGGATTTTCACGTGTCTTCGAAACTCACATCTTCATTGTAAGATTGCAACCACACCTTGGTTTTTCTCTTCCATTGAAGTTTCCAATTGATGAATTTCTGCTTCCACCCATTGCTCAACCCTAATTTTGCGATCTGCAGAGGAGAAGAAGAGAAGGTGGAGAAGATGAATTGAAATGATTTTGTAAATATTATATGTTAAACTAATATGATGTGGCATTAGTATGTATAGGTGGCATTTAAAAATAAATGAAAAACAAAAAAATATGACACTGGGCATGCCACATATGCTAAGGGCGTGTGCCATTTTACCCCAAGGTTATTCTAAACAGAATCTTGTAATGGCAAGGTTACTTTTGCAAAAAAAAAAAATTTACAGGGGGTAAACCAAATATGACCTATATGGCAGGGGGCAAAAATGGTAATAAACCTATTTTTTATTATTTTTTAATTATTAGCCATACTTAATACATTTTGATTCCTAACAAAAAAAATCAAATAAATCCTTTACAAAATTTAATTGGCTCATGTTAATCATATATGTTCAGTCTTATATTATAGTATCATCACAATGAAACTATGGAGCAAAAATTCTACATTATCATTCCATACATTATAAATGAACCATCAAGTTTAAAATATTATAGTACCATCAAATTCCAAAATATTGTAGTAACAAATAAAAATTCAAAATCTAAAACATCTAGTATCACCAGAATAAAACCAACAAAACAACAA
This sequence comes from Vicia villosa, assembly GCF_029867415.1. Taxonomy (NCBI): domain Eukaryota; kingdom Viridiplantae; phylum Streptophyta; class Magnoliopsida; order Fabales; family Fabaceae; genus Vicia; species Vicia villosa. Next base: position 455,438 of record NW_026705161.1, on the reverse strand, counting down.
AGTTCCATAAAATTGTCAAAAACAGTGTACCAACAATTACAACTCTAAAAGATAAACTAAATAGAGTAGCAGGAAATTTCAAGTTGGTTGTCATTGTCTAAATTCAGGAGTAGGCATGAATCTTAGACTATTAGATCCAATTTGTGGAAATTAAGATGAACATGATGGACAAAATGGAGGTGTTGATGGTCGGATCAATAAAGTTCCAACGGTTGAAAGACGTCCAATGAAAAATAGACGTCTAATGTAGTTAAATAAATAGGATTTTTTTTTGTTATGGATCAAAATGTATTAAGTAATGCTAATAATTAAAAAAATTTAAAAAAATATATTGATATAAGTGTTGTTTGTAAACTAAAACATAAAAATTATATTAGTTTAATGGTAGAGCAAGTTGTCCCTTGACTGAAGCGTTTTTGGTTCAATCTTTGGTAGGTGCAAATCTTTTTATTTTTTTCTTCATATTTCTTTGATAAATAATTAAAATTAAATAAATAAAAAGGAAATAAATATTATATAAATTTAAAATAATTAAAAATAAAAATAATAAATCTACGTAAGTAAAAATAATACAATGAATGACATATAGTGTGTATTTATTTTTTCATTTTACAATTAGATAATTCACATTTCTTATTTAGGTCGTATATAAATATATTTTATAATTTATCAAATAAACTTTTTATTTTATGGGTCACTTTCAACCCAATATATATTTTTTGTTTTAATTAACAATTACCTTAAATTAAAAGATAAAATTTTTATTTTTAAATATTAAATATTTATTTTTCTTTCAACTCATATTTTTTATTTTATTTTAATACAATTGAGTTTATATAATTATTATTCATTTTAAAATAATTAATTAATTTTAAATTTATATATATATATATATATATATATATATATATATATATATATATATATATATATATATATATATATATATATATATATATATATATATATATATATATATATATATATATATATATATATATATATATATATATAAATATAATTTATATCATAACAAATAAATTTATTCTATAAACGCGCGTATCCGATTAACTTGTCTTAAACAATGAAAATTTTGAATTATCATTAGTTAGACAAACAAGTGTATGAGAGTCCTTTAAATGACAAACATTAACTCTCTTGAGTTGTCAACGACGTAGTGTTTAATATTATGTCATATCAACATTTTTAACACTACTAGATTAGATCAACAAATATATACAAATAAAATTAAAATATTAAATAAAGATAGAGACCTGTTTAAAAATGATGAATTTAATAATTAATTCAATCATTAATCTAATTGTTAAGACTTAAGAGAAATGTTTTGTTATCGCTCATAGGGTAAATCTCAGAAAATTTGTTTGTATTTTAACCCAAAAAACTATTACATGTTTCTTCTTTCCATTAGCAAGGCCATTCGTGGAGCATTCGTTTTCTTGTTCTAGAAGCACGCAGAAATATTTGTTAAAGAAGAAAACGCAATACACATGACTAATTGATTTTCATTTATTTGCTGCTGTACCAGTCCAAATAAATTACTTGTTCCTATAGTCAACTTAATGCTAAGGTCATTAGCTCTATTTGTCAAAATATTGGTATAATTTATGTCATGGATGGATTTGGAAATATTGAAATATTAAAAATGCTTTCAAACGTGGGTTTTGTATTCGTAAGCAAAATTATAGTGTATAAGTTTTCAATCACATGAGGGTACAGCTCTGAATCAATTTGACCACAACAATATACTCATCTCGTTTTCAGGAGGAGCTATACATTATAAAACTTAATAAATTAATTAAAGTCAAAGGGTGAAAGCTGTGGTTTATAATTGCAAAACAGAAATTGAATAAAAGAAAAGAAAATTTCTTTACCCACCTCCCTATGGGGGGTCACCCCCAGCGAAATTCCCAAACTACCCCTGCTTCGGAAATGAACTTCCGAAGCGCTTTTTTTTTAAAAAAATTTCCTTGATTCGGAAGTTCATCTCCGAAAACACCTCATGGGGGGTGCGTTCGGAGATGAACATCCGAAAACACCTCATGGGGGGTGAATTCGGAAGTTCATTTCCGAATTATGCAGAAACAGTGTTTTTTTTTATGTTTTTTCTTAAACGCAACCGCATTTTAATTAAACGTTACCGGCAAATAAAATAAACAATAGATAGACTGAAAACACTAATATGATAAATAAACAAAAAAAATACTAATATGAAAATATTATATACAAACCGAAATAAATAAAAATAGTGTGCGAAATATACAATCCAAAATCAAAAAATGAATAAACCCCACCACTACTGGGTGTGCCTAACCCGCTCACCCTGGGCCCTCCTCTGCCGCCTGTACCCCGCCGCACGGCCCGCATCAGTGACGATGATCTCCATCACGACGACTGCCTCTGGTCCGCCCTGATGAATGACACCTCGATGCAACGCGTCCCGCCCAAGCATCTCTATCCGCTGGCAGATCAGAAGGAGATCAATGGCGTGGTCATCCTCCGCCTGCCGGTTCTCCAGGATCTCCTCGTGTGCTGGCCTAGGAACGCCGGGAACGTCGGGTCTCAAGAGAGGATGGGACACCCGGTAGAACCATGTGACGTACCCCTCCACATTGTGCCAGTCCTGGGTGACCCGCATGCGACGGTACTCCTCCGGTACCACATGATGCTGCCACTCCTCCCATATGGCAGTGAGCTGCACTCTGGTCACTGTGTCAGGAGCAGCCTCGAAGGGTGACCTGGGTATGATCTGCACGAACCCAAACTGCCGCATGCACCGCTCCGGGAGATACCGGACCATGATGCCGGTCCCGCATGCCAACCAGCCTGAATATAGAGCAACCCCGTCGAAGGGGACAACCTGAGCATAGTCGGCGAACGGCCTCCAGGTGACGTCGTCGTGCATCGTGCGGTCCAGGTACAGGCGGTATGGTCACACCGCATCGTTCCCCCTCTGGAGGGCGTATCTGGCGGCCCTGGGCATGGCGTCAACGTACGCAGGATCGATGTGGAAGCCGTGGATGCGGGAGAAGTAGGAGATGATCCAGCTCTGAAACACAAATACGATAATGTATTAAAAATAAATACGAAACATAAATAAATAAATAAATACGAGAATGTGTTAAAATCAAACGTACCGTAAGCAGAGTGCAGGATCCGACCAGCTGCCTCGTCCTCCAGTTGGAGGCCTCATTCAGCTTCTGGTAGAGATATGCCAGAGTAGCTGCCCCCCAGTTCCACTGGTGAACGTTATCCAGGTCCATGAAATAGCGGAGGTAGGTCACGTCGACGTACCTGGCGCTCTTGTCCACAAAGCATGCAGCGCCTACCACATGCATGTACCAGCACCGAAGAGCGCAGCCGCGGTGATACTGTGTGAACAGCTCGTCACCCGCAGCCTCGGCCTCGGCAGCCGCGTCCAGATGGTGCTCAAAATAAGTCTTCAGTGTGGTGAACCGGATATGAGGCCCAGATGTCGTGGCGCACTCAAAGTGAGCAACCTCCTCCTCCATGCCCAGATAGAGCGTCATCCACTCGATGGCCTCGACCCTCTGGATCCGGGAGTGGTCCAACAGCGGCCCCCTAATCGGCAGGTGGAGAAGACACTGCACGTCGTGCAAGGTGATCGTCATCTCCCCAACCGGCAGGTGGAAAGATGACGTCTCCTTGTGCCAGCGCTCCACAAATGCCCCCTACATGCCGGTGCTGATGGTGGTGTACCCGGTCATGCAGAGCCCGCTAAGCCCTGAACCTCGCACGTGGTCGTTAAACCACTGAGCTGCTGGTTTAAACAGACCGAAAATCTTCGTGGAGTGGTTCACCATTTTCAATGGCTCTCTCTCCTGTTAAAAAAAAAACAAATAAGCGAGAAATAAACGGTAAAATTATAAAAAATGGTGACAAATAAACGGCTAAGTTAAAAAAAATACCTCTCCCTCCCAGATCCGCCGAGCAACGTGATCCTGGTAGTGAATCAGCAGGGAAGTGTCAAAAGGCCCTCCCGGAAAGCTATCCACCTCCTGCTCCTCCTGCTCCTCCTCCTCCCCGACTGGAGGGTCAACATCCGGTATGACCTCCTCCTCCTCCTCATCCTCATCCTCATCCTCCTCCTCTCGCTGGCGGGAAGAAGATACCCGAGCCAGCCTACTCCTAGAGCCTGAAGCAGATGAACTCTCCACCAAGTCCTGTGGAACGCGGACACGACGTCCCCGTCCCTGCCCCCGTCCCTGGGTCGACGCCAGATGCGCCGCCACCCGCTCGCGTCTAGCCGACGCAGTCTGGGACTCTCTCCCCTGTCTGATGCGTGCTGGCTGGTCTGACATGATCCTGTAAACAATCGAAATCGATTAATATGCGAGACAAATGAAAAAACAAAAAAAAATGAACTTCTGGTACAGTTCGGAAGTTCATTTCCGAAAACTGGGATGGAGGTGTTTTCGGAAATGAACTTCCGAAACACCCCCACGCAGAGCTTCTCTGCAACCTCCAATGGCAGACCTAAAAACCTAAACCAAATCCATTTTTTTGCCTACTAAACATCCTAATATCAGTACTAAGCTATCTTAATGTCATTTTTTCAGATTCTAAACACCCTAATATAGTTTAATCAAATAGATCTAAAACTTGAAAAAACAATGATAAACTTACCAATTAGTGTTTAATGATGAGTTTGGTTGAGTTTGGAAGAAGAGTTTGGCTACTTCACACTTGCTTCTGCAGAAATTTCGCCTATGGAAGTGTTTGATGATGATTAGGGTAAATGATTTGGGGGAGGGAGAGAGTTCTGCTTAATTTGCAGAACGCGTTTTATTTCGGAAGTTCATTTCCGAAATTGTAGTTTCGGAAATGAACTTCCGAAATAAGACATTTTTTTCAAAAAAAAAGGCGCTTTCGGAGATGAACTTCCGAAAACACCTTTTTCATGCATTTCGGAAGTTCATTTCCGAAGTCAGGGGTATAATGGGGTTTTCACCAGAGGTGGACTAGAAGATAGGGAGGTGGCCAAAGAATTTCTCAAAGAAAATCTCAGAAAGAATGGAGATGAGTATTGGTCACATGAGTTTTTTCATGAGGGATCTGATTTGAATATAAAAATTGCTTCAATAAGTCAATCTCACATTTTAATAAGTGTTTGCTTCTAAGTGGTATTTTAAGATTTGGTTTGACCGAAAGCATATTCTGTTTATGACTAAAAAATACAACAGTCTAATATGAACAAAAAAAATTTTGCAAAAAATTGGGTTTGGTCTATCAGTATTCTTTGCGGACCAAATGACGGGGCGGACCTAAATCCGGGAAGAGCGTTCCAAGAGATGTTGTTCCAAGAGATTCATTGCGGACCTAAATCTGGGAAGAGCGTTCTAAGAGATGTTGTTCCCAACCACACAACAAACCAAAATTCCAACAAGCGTCCCGTTCCAAGTTTGCAAGATATAGAGGATTTGAACCAATTTGAAGAAGATTCCAAATCCGCACAACTGATCGAACAAAGATCCCTCCACCAAAGCGAAATTTTATTTCGTGAGTGAAAAGATGGCTCCTTTATCATTGCTCTTTGAATGTCATCATACCTGCAAGTAGGGGTGGCAAAACGGGTCCGGCCCGCGGGGAAAGCCTGTTTTGCCCGCACTTATAAGCGGGACGGGGCAAGGTTTTAGGCCCACTCCTTTTAATGTGCTCGCCTCGTTTTTTGCGGGCTTTTGCGGGCATTAGCTTTTTCATACAATTTTACTATTTTAGGCCTAAAAGGTTCAATGCCCGCGGGTTTTCCCCGCCCCACCCTCACTTTTTGCAAAGCAGGGCAAGGTTTTAAACCCGCACAATCAAATATGCCCTCCCAGCCCCGCCCCGTTTTTTTGCGGGCTTTTACGGGGCGGACCTAAACGGGGCGGACATGCCCGTTTGCCACCCCTACCTGCAAGAAAGAATGTTAGTCCATAAAAAATCCTCCTTGTTCAAAATGCGCCACTTCCATTTACTAAGAAGCGCCAAATTGAAATTCCCACAATGCTTCACACCAAGACCTCCTTCTTCTTTTGAAAAGCACACTTTGTCCCAACAAATCCAATTAATCTTCTTCTTATCCTCGTCTCCATCCCAAAGTAAGGACCGTTGAATCGCTATAATCTCCTTACTGATGGACTTAGGTGCCTTATAAAAAGAGAAGAAGAAAATTGGGATACTAGATAAAATGGAATTCAACAAAACAACCCTCCCAACAATCGAAAGTTATTTGTTTTTCCAACTTCCAATTCATCTTCTTAGTTTGGAAACTAACGGTCTCCACACATCACATCGTCTCGGGTTAATTCCAACAGGTATACCAAGAAACACAAAAGAGGACGAACCGATCTCATAATTAAGAAAAGAGGACCCGACTTGAATAAAGTCTGGATCAAGATTCACATAAAAAATCCGACTCTTGTTCAAATTAACACGCAACCCCGAAACAAGTTCAAAACCTCTAAGAATGGCCTTAAAAGTCCAAAGTCTGTTCCAAGAGTCCTCACCAATCAAAATCGTATCATCAAAAATTGAAGAATCTCAAAATGATTATGCTCATCCATACAAAAAACTTTAAAATCACCTAAAGAAGAAGCCAACTTCACCATGCCCGTCAAACCCCCTGCCACCAACAAAAAAAAGAAAAGGAGATAGAGGATCTCCTTGCCTTAATCCTTTAGTAACCGAAAATTTTCGTGTTGGACTACCGTTAACAATAACGGACATAGAGCTATTGAAAACCAAAGCTTCAATACACTTCCTCCACTTCACACCGAACCCCATCCTTCGTAAAAGGTATCTAAGGAACTCCAAAGAGACACAATCATAAGCCTTCTCAAAATTCACCTTCACCATCATGAAACTCTTCTTATTCCTCTTAGAAAAGTCCAATAATTCATTTACCACTAGAACCCCACCACAAGATCTTCTGGCGGAGTTTTTTCTTTCCATTACTGGGGTGGTTTAGCATGGGCAGGCGGGAGTCTAGGTGTGACTCTCTGATCTTTCAAGAGATTTCTTTGTGAGCTCTTCTTATCTTAAGATTTTCTCTCTGGTGTCGGGGGTAGGCAGTAGGGAGGGAAGAGTGCTCCTTGTGTTGGATAGGGTTTGGAAGAGTTGAGCTCCATCTAAAGTAGTGATTTTCTCTTGGAACTTTTTTGCAGGATAGGTTTCCAACTAAGAAAAATCTAGAGAGGTGTAGGTTTGGGTCAACTGAGATCAAAGGAAGGTGTGAGGTTTGTTTTGGGTAGGTGGAGTCAGTGGATCGTTTTATTTGTTTAATGTGAGGTTGCTTCTTTGGTCTAGTATAAGGTACTTAGGTGGAGGGATGCCTATTTTGTCCCCCCGCTCTATTTTAGGGGTCCTAGAGGTCTTTTTGGGGTTTGGTTAGGGTAAGAAAACTCTGATAGGTTTGCTAGGGATCTAACATTTTGTGGTCTAGGTAATTAGAAAAATGCGTAGTAAAATTATTTTTAGTAAGGGAGTGTTGTTGGTTAATCACTAGGTAAATTTGGTTATTGGCTTGGTGTGGAAGCGAGTCTTGTAACGTCCCGAATTTAATTGATTATTTAATTAGTCGAAGTTGGGATTTATCGTATTATTCTAAAGACGTAATTGGATTAATATGTTGATTTGAGCAGTTAAGTCTATGGTCAGATTTATTAGTTGGATTAGTCGGAGAAATACAAATCGCGAGTTAGTATTAATTAAAATATGGATCGATTGTAGTTGTGGAATATTATTGGGAATAATATTCGTTTATGTTATGTGAATACTTAATTATTTATTTATTTAGTTATTATGTGATATAATAATTATTTAAATATTTGATTATGTATGTAATTGTGCTATTTGGGTTAATTGAGTTATTAGAGAGATTTAATGAATTGGGCCTATATAGAATATGAGATTGGATTGTGGGTTAAGCCCAGTTATGAAAAGAAGGATAGTAAGAGTTAGGGTTTTAGAGATTTAGTTTCATAACTTTCATTAGGGGGGAAGAAGAGAAAGAGAAGAGGGAAGTAGATTCTTGAAGAGGGTGGACTAGAGATTCAAGGTAAGGGTTAGAATCCAAATTATTATAGGTTTATATAATTGGGTAATGTTGTGTGTATGCTTGGTGTATGATCTCTTAACTTCTCAAGTTCATGAATTGGAAAATGTTAGGGTTTGGTAGATTTCATGAGATTTCGTGATTTGTTCATGTTCAATGTGTTGTATGAATGACCCATGGTTAGAAACATGTTTAGGAACCTTATATGTGTGCTAAATTGTTGTCAATTGATGTATAAATTGTATGAGAGTTAGTGGTTGTTGTATGAGGTGAATAGGGAAGAAAATGGTGATTTTTGGGTTTTTACGCAACATGAGTCGACCTATAGAATAGGCAGGGTCGATCTGAGCAAACCCGAACAGGAAGAAATATGGTTTTCTTCAGCATGCGTCAACCTGAAGAAAGTTTGCATCGACCTGAAGACCAGCATGAGTCGACTCATGGGTCGACCTGAGAAAACCCGAAGGGTATAAACTCATTTATGCGTTGACCTGAGAAATGTTTGCGTCGACTTGAGCAGCTTCCATTTTTTGACAGATTTTTGTAAAGGCCATAACTTGAGTTTCCGGACTCCGATTGATGCGTCGTTTGAAGCGTTGGAAAGCTAACCAATGAACTATACCATGATGCAATTAAATGATTCATAGGATATAGTATCCTATTACGTGTATTAGGATTAAATGATGAACTATGTTGTGTTAACATATGAAGTAAGTCTTTTACTATGAATTGACATAACCATGTTGCAGTATAACTTGATGTATGTTTTTCTTATGATGATACAATGCTATTGAGGTGATGATATGTGCTTTCCTTATGATGAGATAATGATGTATTGTGATGAAATAATAAATAAATATGCTTTTAATTAAGAAGTTGAACTAATCATGTTATGTTGTTACTTGAATTGTGTAATGTGATGTTTATTGTTGATATGATGAATTTGTTGATGTTTGCGGTTAACATGATGAATTTGTTGATGTTTGTTGTTAACATGATGAATTTTTTGTTGTTGTCGTTAATACGATGAATTTGTTGTTGTTGTTAATATGATGAATTTGTTGTCGTTGTTGCTAGTATGTAGAAATTGTTGTTGTTGTCATAGATTTTATGGTCAATGTTGATAAGTTGTATCGTGATTGTTGTTGTAAAGTGATATATTGTTGTATGATAATGCAACATAGCAATGTGATTGTAAAGTGACGTATTCTTATAAATGATGATGATTTTGTTGTTGTTGAAGTTCGACATTTGATTGAGAATGATCGATGGTTGTTTAGACGATGTTGGGACGTATTGTTGTGTTGTATTTGTGGATGTGCATCATTGAGTCGCATCCATTGCATATTGCATGCCTGAAACTTATGGCAAAGACGACGGCCTGAAAACTATGGCAAACACGACGGCCTTAATGGCAAATAGCGAAGATGTGCCTAATGGCAAATTTTGAGAAGGTGGGAGTTTTACTCCAAATGGTACCACATGCATATACATAGTATTGAGTCGCATATTGAATTGCATTCAAGTCATTGTGAAGGTGAAGTGGTTGCTATGATGTGTGAATGCATATTGCGAAGTTGAATTCATTTGATATGAATTATTGAAGTGTTATGAATGTGATATGTGTGATTGAAAACAGAAATGATGAGAATGTGAATATATATGTATTAATGATATATGTGTATGTGTGGAATATGTGAACCATGTTTGGTTAATGATGAATACATGTGGTAAGAGACGTGATAACTTGTGTACTTGAAATATGATTACACTTATATACAATTGTTACTTTGTGAATTGTTAGAAGGATTATGTACTTAGAATCTATATGTTGGTGAAATATGATTATGTACATTGTTTGGCAATTATGTTTGATTACTTGGAATTTGTGGAGCTTTGTCGGAAGAGTTGAACATGTAAATCTTGATATGTTGTATATGATGCATGTTTATGTGAAGGATGATGAATTCTTGGAATGTATTTTTGTTGTGTATTACATTTCCTATATTATGTTTACTTATTATGATTTGAATTCTCACCCTTCTGTTGATATTTCCCATACCATGAGAAATGGGCAGGTACTCAAGAATAGCCGTGGATGTTCGAAGTAATTTTATGAAGTATTTATGTTGCACTATAATAAGTCAAGAGGGTCTTGCTCTGATACGTAACACTCGGGGAAATGAACGCTAGTTGTTTAGTTGTTTGGTTTTTTGTTGAATAACTATGTTGATACATGAAGAGTAATTGTTGATGTTATTGTGGTTTGAGTTGAAAAGATGTTATGTCGTCCAAGTTGATTAATGTAGTTCCGTTGCTTAATGTTAATAAAGTGAATTCATGTGGTTTTAGTTTATCCGAGTATTTGTGTTATGTACATATGATAGCATGATATTGTTGTTGAGTCAGATCGTAATACTCCAATTGTTTGTCGAAAAAGAATTTTATAACTTTGATTTTCTGAATAATTATCGGGGTAGAATTGAGGAGTTACAAGCCTTCTCCCATTGCTTCAGTTTTTGTCATTCCCTTGCCGAATAGGGAAGGTGACCCGCTCAAGTGTATTCGAGCTTAGGGGAGTGCTAGGTGGCCAGCTGTTTTTCTTTGTTTCTTGTAGGTGATTTTTTGCCTCCTTTCAGCTCTCCTATTCTGGTGGTGAACTGCTCTGTCGCTCAGAATTTGATAGAGAATCCCCCTTTCAAGTTATATTTTTCGACATAGTGTTATTTTTTTGTCTCTGTGTAGGTCTGATTTATCCAAGAATTAGAAATGCTTGTGATTTTTTTTCTGTTTTTCATGGCTTTTGTTTTTAACTATGTTTTATTTGTAGAGTTTGTCCTTTTGTTGTTTCTTGTATTCTTTTAATATATCATCCTAGTTTACTATTAAAAAAAGGAAAATGTAACTAATGTTTTTGGGGCACTTTTTAAAGGATTAAAGTGGTAAGTTTTTATTAAAATGCGTGTATTTAATGTATTGATAATCTATTGAAAATTGAAATATTAACTTTCATAAAAAAAAAAATTTATTTAATGTGCGTAAAGAGTGTCCTAAAGAATGCCCTTAGGACACTGGTTAGCAATACCCTTAACAAAAATAACAAAACTATTTGTGTTCACTATTTGTGTTTTATGATAAATGTATCTAATACTTGTGATAACATAATTTCATAAACATTTATTTACTACTTTTTTTAATAATACCCTCATTTATATTTTTGCTCCAGTGTCCATTTAAAGTCGCTTTAATAAATTGAAGTGTTCCGTTTGGAAAAAAATATCAAGTTAACACTTAATGCTAATATCAGAATATGCTAGTGCATTTATTCTACTATGTCGGTATTGTACCAATATCTTCTAGAATTATTATGATGTATTTTAAAATGTATTAAATTAAAATTAGGGGTGTTTATAGATTGGGTAAATTCAATAAAAAAATCCAGTCAAATCAATCCAAAAAAGTGAATCAGATTGGATTATTGGGTGAATATGATTTTCAAAAATGAAAAGTCATTCAAAATAATTGGATTATAAGTAAACTCACACCCCACACACAAAACTCATGCGTTATTGAGTAACTATATTTTTTTTTCTTATTTGTAATTTGAAGTGATGACTTAGATGTTTTTAATTTTGTTTGCTTCAATTTCAATTTTTCGAACATCTTTTATTTAATAAGTAATATTTTAACTTATTTAAGATGTTACACTTTCATTATTTTGATGCTAATTCTACTAAGTTGAAAATATTTTATGCAATTCTAGATTTTGCTTTAATGTAACTTTGGTTTTTACAAATATATGTTAATGATAAATTTTATTGTACATTTAGACATTTGATGTTTAAAAAAATAGTAGTAATATGTTAAACTATTTATTAAGAAAAAAAGTGACGTATCATTAATAATTATATAAGGAAAAAAAATATTGGATAACCAACTACCTAACTCAATCCAATCCACGAATTTATGGTTTTACGTAAATCAATCCAATAATATTGTGGATGGTTATTTTACCTCACCCAAACCAATGTACCATGTATGAGTTGGGTTATAATTTTGGCTAAATTCAATCCAAACCGACCTATATACACCCCTAATTAAAATTCACTTGTATTTTTAAATGAGGAAAAACAAAATTTGAAGTCATTTAAAATTCATTTGCGTCTATAAATATCTTGAGTATTTTGGTGGAGTTCTTATTTAAGGAGCTAGATTTTGGTTCGAATACATTGTTCATTTTTAAGAAGTGAAATTATAATTATTAAGCTAATACATGAACAACAATCAAATTTATCCATTAAATGAAGACAACTACGTATTGTCGTAATATTCTATTGGGAATTGCTATTCATATCATAAATTTTGAAATCTTTTTTAATAATTTTACTACGTTTCTATCTATCTCAAACCATCTAAATTTAAATCTAATTTTTATCATCTTTTCTATTATAAAGTATTATCTCAACACTCTTTTTAATATTGTTATTTCTAATTTTTAATTATTTAATTTTACCACATATTCAATAGAGCATTTTCATCTTTACTATAGTTTATTTTTTGTTAATTTTCAATTGTCAAATATTTTACTCCCTCTATTTTAAAATAAATGTTGTTTTAACAAATAAATATTATTATAAAATAAATATTATTCTTACTTTTTAATATAGAAATAATTATTATTTTTTCAGTTGTATTCTTAATTATTACTCTACATTATTTCTAACACATTTATAAGGTTAGTTTACTAAAACTGTATTTTTTATGACAACATAACATTTTTTAATCTGTGTATAAATCTTAAAGAAAAACATTACTAATTTTGTCACTAAGTTAAATGAAAGTCAAAAATATGAATAAAATATTTTTGAAAAATCATTCTTTAAATAAATATTTTAAAAATTTTAAAATAAAATTTAAAATATTTAGTAGGATCACAACTATATTTAAGCTTTTCTACTCTTTTTTTTTCTTCTACTCTACTGGAAGAGTGTCACCGTAGACAGCAAAATAGTAAAATCATTTATAGTACTCCATAGAGTTCTCAGAAGGTAGTAGAGTACTACAATAAAAAAGTGTCATAAATATTTTGATGGTCAGATAGTAACAGAAGCAACCACCAGACAGCAACTACGACCACCCACTTGCCCGTGAATTAAAGCTAATTGAATCACTATCACATAAAAAAAGTCGATCGCATCACATGGAAGTGGAGAATCAGAAACATCTTAAAGCATAAACGATAATATTCCAACTAGTATTTATTGATAATAATGGCAATCATAAGTTAAAGTAACACAAACAGTTATGGTTCTTCCAACCCTATTTTTATGGTAAAAATACACACCACACACACAAACACAGCTGTAACTTTAAAATACTTGATTTTTTGTGCTTTGGACTAACAATTTGCAGTTACATTTCCTATTCACAGCTATGCAAATGTAGAATGTCGCGAATTCGAACTCGAGTTCATGCAATCAGATGTCTTTGCACAATTATCAACCTATCTCATATAACAAACTTTTCAAACTTGTTTTTAACAATACTAAATTAAGGGTCCCCTACACCAAAGTCCTTAACTCTTGCAGCTTTGCCGGGGTATTATTTGGAGTGTGTGTATTACCTTGAGATTCTCAAGTTCCTAACTCTAATAATTCGCATGAAAAACTGCTTCATGATTGACCAAATTTTGTGTTTTTCCCCAATGTCTGCCTTGTTATAAGGTTTCTCCATCACAAAATTAAAATAAAATAAAATAACAGACACATCTTACAATCAATTTGAATGATGAGTTTTGTCAATATAAAATTCTAATAATTACTAATATATTAATAAATTGAAAGACCCTAACAACCATATGTGAACAATTTTTGAATCAATTTTATATTTCAATATCTGCTCACGCCATTGGAAAAGACAACAAAGAAGGAGCAGTTAAAGATATGACTCATAAACCTATCAACCAAAATTAAAAAATATAAAGAAACATAGCAAATTTAATCTTAACAATAGTGAACAAAATACATACATGTTCATGTTCCGAAATCTAAATACAAATGAATTACCATAAACAAGTTGAAGAATCAGTTTTGCGCTTCTGGCTATTACTATTACTACTACTGTTTAAAAGCTGTGAAAAGAACCTTCTTCTGCGGTAATAGAAACCGCATTTAAACCTGGGAAAAAACACCAACTTTCTTAATCCACGAGCATGTCTTAGTTTTAACCAAACAACTTTCTTAGCACGGATTAAAGAGCCTTTGATTCTCTCTGTCAGACTCTTCTTTCTACAGAACTGGTAGCTTCTTAGGAACAACTGTCTCTTCTCCATCATCGTGTAGTTCTGGTCAGGGAAGTTGTTATAATATCCAAAAGATTCACTTCTAAATAATGGATTCATAGCTAAACTTCCCATATCTTCAATTGATTCTCAAACTGTAAACAAAGTAGAGGGAAGAGATGATGATTCTAATGAAGTGTGTTTATTTTCAAAGAGAAAGAGAAGAAGAAAAGGTGGTGTGAATATGAGTATATGAACTGTGAGAAGCTATAAAAGTTCAACGTACCTGAAATTGGTTTGGTTTCTTTTTGTTGCGTTCTGACTAGGATGCCATCAGAGTGGCTAAAGTCTTGAAACAAATTCAATATTTGGTTTCTTCTTCTCTCTTAAGTAATGAGACAGCACATTATTTTAAGGGACTAGTACTATATAACACGTTGACAACTAGATAAGCTCTTCTTCTTTTTGATGGACGGTCACGTGCTTTTTGTGCTGTCTGTTATTTTTTCTACTCCAAACAACACTTCCACTTTCTCTCTCTCTCTTTTGGTTGTTGTTGTTACAAGGAGAGGTGATAATTCAAAGAGAAAATCAAATCAAAATTATTTTGAACCGGTCAAAGATTAAATGACTAAGGTTGAGTTTATTTTAAATTTATTCTATTTGATCTAAGATATAAAATAAGTCCCCAAGTCAAGAAAAAGATATGTTCTCTGATCTTCACTTTTCATTACACATGTCTTAAATATTGAACTGACTTAAGCATCGTGGTGCTAACAATGCAACTCCACCTCGCACAACCGTAAAGGAGGTAAGAGCCTTTGTTCAAGATCATCACTTTTTCCAACTGCATCCATTTATAGTTCTCGAATAGAACAGTGGCGTCGTTTGTAGGAAACGACTTTTGATTCCTACAATTTCCACGAATTCATGTTCGCTTTCCAACTCCATTGTGTGAATATAGAAGTTCTAGGTCTGGGTTCCTGCAATTTCAGATCCAAATATTTGATTTACCATTTCCTAACCTCCTCAAATATTAGAATCGAGAAGACTCATAATCGAACACAGATATTTGTTGCAATCGATTCAATCAATCACCGTTTCGATTATGATTTCTCAAAATTCCAAATCTCCGATTCTCTCGAGAACTCCGCAAAGTAGCAGAAGGAAGGATCTTAGATCCAAATCTAGATTTACGCCAGAGGCTGAAGGAAATTTCCATGAAGATCGGTCTGAAGATTCACAATATATACCTTCCAACCTAAAGTCACATATGCTTTCCGCCGCTACCGGGGTATTTACCGTGGCGATCTCAAAAATACGGCAAGTTCATAATTAATGACGAGTGTTGATTTGGTACCAATGTGCCTTCTATGTGCTACATGATCTTAGACCAGTGGTTAGGACCCCTTAGACCAGGACCATCGGACAATAGCGTAGGAGGTTGAATCTATTATATCTTTTCCTTATAGCTTGGGTTAATTATCGTCGGGATAACACTTGATTCCTGTGACGACCTACTGATGAACTACCTCGTCCCTACTATTCTAAGGTAGTACATCAAGAGGAATAGGCGCCCAGGAACGCACGCGATCGAAGAGCAAAAGTGTTGAACAAACCAACACCTTAAGCGGCCCAACAAACACAATTGTTTCCACTAAGGTCGAAGCTCGAAAACAGTAGTCTGTGAGCATCTTTCTTCGAACTTCACCAGTCTACCCTAAGTAGCCGACCATCAAGCCTTCATGGTCGGAATAGAAAAATTGAATGGGACTCGCCGATCATATGCTCGAAAGAAAAATACCCTGGGTTTTGGCGAAGTGAAATCGTCGATCGTTTGTATGAGAGAGTCAGCCACATTCAACCATCCTTCAGATCTAAGGGGGAGCCAACCACCAGGTCAGATCGCCTATAGGTAGACTGTCGATAACCTGTAGACTACTTAAGGTAGATATTCACTTCGAGTAAGAAAGAAGTTGGGACGTTCGTACCCTGGTGATCAAAAAGCGCCTTGTAGGAGCATTCAATAAAGGTAACTTTGAGATCCTAAATTTTCAACTGTCGTTCTTAAGCCACGTCCCCGGTGAAGCCGACTACCCAATAATGCACCAGTGAGAAAATACAAAGCGGGGAGCTTTAACACCTCGTCCAACCAAAGAAGACGCCTTAAAGAAGAGAAATGCACCCGGAGCCTCGAAAGAGGATAAATACCAAATACTTGGAATGACATCTGTCCACAAAAGGTTGCTATTGAAGGTCCTTTTATCCAGCCATTTTATTGTTTCATTGTAAAAAATTCAATTTATTATAAATACAATTATTTGTACATCTTCCATTTCTTCCTCTATTGTATTCTTTCTTATCTCTTTCTTTTAGAGGGCTCAAGACAGAGATAACAAAGATAAAATGCATAATTGCGTATCTAATACAAACGAAATACATTTCTGCGATTTTAATACGGCTCAAACGCATCTCTTACATGATTGCGTATCCGATACAAATTAAACACATTTCTACGATTCTGATACAGCTTAAATGCATCTCTTACATGATTATGTATCTGTTACAGACTAAATGCATTTATGTGATTCTTATTGTCATGGCCCAATTTTATTCGACATATTTCTAAGGTCATCTCATACATGTCCATTTGCCAAAGTTTTTCATTTTTTAGCCATATGCATTTTTATCATCAAATAAAGTCATCATAATCATACACATGTGCATTTTAATTCATTTCATTCAAAAATCAAAAGTCAACTAAAGTCAACATTTCATGTATTGTGAAAGTTGACTAAATATTCATGCATCATTGATCGTTGTTGAAAAATCATTTAAATCATCACATTATTTCATTTAGAATATTCATTGATTATTATCATACTTCATATTAAAAAGCCAAAGAAAAGTCAACATTTCACATGTTGAAGAAATTGACTAAAGTTGCATTTTTTTCATTATGCATTTTGAAAAATAAATTCATGATCATTTGATTTATCATCATAATATTCATTTGAATTTTATTAATTATTTTTCGTGCATCATAAAACAAAAATCAATGTTTCTAAAGGGTGCAAAATATCTCTCATTTATTACATCACTATTCCATACATATATTACATCATTATTTCATGCATATATTACATCATTATTCACTATTTAATTAAATAAGCGTGTAGAATATACTCACATCATTCTCACCTCCTTTTTCTTAATTCCTAAACTATCATTTTTAGAGCATATAAATAAACTCATTCTAATTCACAAATCTCACCAAGAATCATTCACAAAAATAGAGCAAAAACTTTGCACAAATTTCTCTTCATTTTTCAAGTTACTTTTTATTTTTCTTTATTGAATTTCATCTAGATAGGCTTTTAATGTTTATTATTTATTTAATTTTTTGGCATTATTATTCTTCCTGCACTTAATTTGTTCTTAATCATCACTATTTTGCTTGGAAACTATATTGATTCAAAATCAAGAGTTTAAAGTGTTATTGAACCTCCATGAGGAAAAGTGATAAAAATGTGAATTAATTTTTATTTTTTTAATTTTGAGCATTCTATGGTGTTCGTGAGAGTGAGTAGATGACTTTTTATTATTCATTTGGTTAATTTCATGGAAAATTGAGCAAGTTATGGCCAAAAGAAAAAGAACAATAGTTGATGTCCATAAGCAATACCAGATTCAATTATAGCCTGACACGTGTCCATCCCTTTTTTTTTTTTTGGCTTCCAGCTGGCCTTAGATGCCTTTGGACATTTATTTTTCTTTTGTTTTGCTTTTTACACCATGTTTGGCTTAGCTCCTCAATGCTTCTTATATTTGTTTCTTTTCTTGTTGTACTTATTTTGTTTAGCTATTTTATTTTTTATTTCGATTTTATTTTTTCTCGTGGACCTATTAAATTTCATTTCTTCACATATTAAAAAATCCAAAAATATTTTTGTTTTATTTTTAGTTTAAGTAATTAATTCATTGATATTTCTCGCTCCTTTTACTATTTCTTTTACGTTTTATTTGTTTTCATTTTTGTATAGTGCATCCCTCTATTTATATTATTTATTTTCTGACATTTATTCTTACTCTTGTATTGATAGTACATTCATCTCCCTTTTATTTTTTTTATGATTTATTTGTTTTATTTTTCTTATTTTCTTTTATTTCCTTTAATTGCCCACACCTTGACGTAATAACCTACAACCTTTCCTTTTAGCATCCTTTCTCCAACACTCGTGTGTGTTGGTCTAGGCACTCGTGTGTGTCGCCCAAACCCAAAACATTTAAATTCTCCTAAGAACTACATAAGCTCTGACTTTCTCATTGCACCCGAAAATACGTAGGGACAAGGTTCTGAAATCTTGTCAAGTCCAATAATAAAAAAATTCCAAAAACATTTTCTTTCCTTCTCTCTTTCTCGCTTAATAAGTAAAAGATCGCATGTAAATATAAGCTAACTCTCTTTCGTAAAATTAACTAAATGGGTCTTATTGAGTACAACAGATGTGAGGAATGTTAATACACTCCCCTTTCATAACTGGCTTCCAAACCCTAATTTGGTTGCGGCGACCATATCCCCCGTTCTCTATGAGTTTTATCGATATTTGCCCTTTCCTTTTTGGAATAAATAAACTTTGATGGCGACTCTGTTGTATTTCGAGTGTGCGATTGACTCGAGTATTTATTGCATCGCGACAGTTATATGGCTTAAACACATCTCTTACATGATGCGTATCTAATACAGACTAGACACATTTCTGCAATTCTGGCACAACTTAAATGTGTCTCTCATATGACTTCTCATCTAAGTCATACTACACACATTTCTGCCTGCGTAGCTGGTGCACCCCTTCAGATCTAGAAAATCCAAAGGCGTATGTGGTGAAGCCTGATTCATCTCAACTGACAAAGGCCCAATTCATCTCAAATTCACTTCCTCGCAATAATAACTACATCACTCCATTTCTCATTCATTGTTAGGAATCCATGATGAAGTGGTATCTAATATACCCTGCTTCAATGTATATACAGAATGGCTAATTCTCTTAGCAATTAGGATACGGAAAAGGAAACATTGTCTTTAAATGGATTATAATTACAATGCATACATCTTTTAATTTCCTAAACGGCGTATACAAGATTAAAAGATTTTAAACAAACTAAAGATGGATTAGAGTTCTTCAATGTCTGCAAAAGAAAATAAAGAAGTGTTAAATAAGAATAGGCAATGGCTCACAATTCACAAATATAACTAAGATTTTTTCTTTACCCACCTCCCTATGGGGGTCACCCCCAGCGAAAATCCCACTTTACCCTGCTTCGGAAATGCATTTCCGAAATATTTTTTTTTAAATTTTTCCAGACTTCGGAAGTGCATTTCCGAAAAAATCCCAAAAATTGGGATTTTGATTAATTCGGAGATGCATCTCCGAAAAAACAAAAAAAAAAAATTAAAAATCCCAAATATTAATTTTAGGATATTAATTAATTCATATATCATAAATTTGATATAATTTATGAGTAATAAATAATAATAATTATATATTTTGATATAATTTATGAGTTAGGAATAATAATTATTATATATTTCTATTTTAATTCATATTTTAAAATTTAAAATAATTTTAATTAAAAAACTAAAATAATTTCACTTACAAAATGAGTTATAATTTTTTATTTATATATTTATATATTTAAAATAATTATTATGTATTTAAAAAAAAATTTAAAAATGAGTGTTTTAATTTATATATTTATATAATTATTATATATTTATAAAAATTATTATATATTTATATATTTATATATTTATATATTTATATAATAATTATTATATATTAATTATAAATATATTTATATATTTATATAATAATTATAAAATTTTTAAAAATGAGTGTTTTAATTTATAATAGTTATTATATATTTATATATTTATATATTAATTATTATATATTTATATATTATATATTTATATATTTCCCTTACAAAATTAATAATTATTATTATATATTTATATATTTCTATTCTGATTCATAATTAAAAATTAGTTATAATTTTTTATTTAGTTTAAAAAAATTAAAAAAAGATTTTGTCTTGATTTTATTTAATGAACAAATTTTATATTTAATTCTATATAATTCAAAATTTACTTATGGAATTAAAATGTTTTTTATTTATATAAGTTAGTAAAATAATTTTTAACTTTAAAATTGTTTAGGAAATTTTGATTCACCTTGATTTTATTGATTCACCTTCATTTTATACCTATTAATTGTATTGATTCACCTTGATTTTAATTTTTTAATAATTATTGAATTATTTCGGAAGTGTATATCTCAAACATTCCATGACCAATTTGGTCTTGGAATATTTCGGATATGCATCTCCGAAGACACCCCCTCCCAAAAAAAATGTTTTCGGAAATGCATCTCCGAAAATCCAAAAAAGGGGTGTTTCCGGAAATGCATCTCCGAAAACACCTTTTTTTCGTGTTTTCGGAAGTGCATTTCCGAAATAAGACAAATTTTAAAAAAAAAAAAAAAAAACGTTTCGGAAATGCATTTCCGAAGTGAGGGTATTTTGGGTTTTTCGCCAGAGGTGACCAAGAAGATAGGGAGGTAGGTAAAGAAATTTTCTATAACTAATAAACACTTCAATTCAAAAGAAACATATTTTAGGTGACCCTGGTTCTTTTAGGAGAACTTCTTAAACTATTTTGATTAGCTATAACTATATAAGTTAGTTGAAATATGAGTAAACTCAATTAACATTGCAAAAAAACAAAATAGCAGAAACACCAAATAACAACTAGTTTGTTTTAGAATTTCATCATTTTAAATTATTTTTATTATTAAAAAATAAGCGGGCTACCTGCTACTCGGTCGGGCTAGCCCAAATAAACATTAGATTTTTACTTAAGAGTCTGGATAATAAATAGGTCTTAAATTTTGGGAATTTCTCTGTATAACCATATAGGATAAGAACACACCTAAAAATCCCAAAATACCATTCATGTATGCATATCCGAATACACCTAATTTTTTTAGATATATTGATTAATTCGGATATGCATATCCAAGCTCACCCCAACGGAAATTTGGAATATTGGTTAATTCATATATGCATATCCGAATTAACCAATATACAAATTTCTTTTGATTTTATTTTTAAAAAATATTTATTTATAATATAGTTATAAAATAATTAAAGTGAGTTATTATTAATAAAGAATAACTTAAATACAAATTGTTATAAATAAAGAATAAAGAGATTAAATAAAATTTTAATTTTGTAATAATTTATTTGTCACAAAATTTTTTAAATTATAAAAGTAATTATTTTTTAAATGACTATAGCATTATTTTTAATTAATGAAATTATCATGTTAAAAATATCCTCCTATTAACATTAAATTTTTTAATTTATATTAACTTTTTTTATGTAATTAATTTTATATGAAAATTATGTGTTGATTTAAATATTTAATAGGTTGATATTATTATTATATCTCTATTATAATGATATGTATTTAATTATATATTTTGGTTAATACAATTAATTATAGGCAAAATATCCTTTTTTTCGTCCTTTAACTTTACTTCGGGGTCCATTTTGATCCCTTAATTTTTAAAAAAGCCAATTTGATCCTTTAATTCTATAAACCGTCTCATTTACATCCTTTCCATCTATTTTCAACTAACAGTGTTTACTTTTACATACGTGGCACTCCGATTTGCATCTAGTCATCATCTTCTTCCTTTCAATGCCACCAAAAACTAAAAATTCATATTAATCAACCCAGAAACTCATGTTGTTAAAAATAAAATTAGAAATAGGGTTGTGATTGAAAAAATCTTTTTCTTTCCATAAACATCATTTTCTTCTCCATAAACATTCGTTTCTTTCTCTCTGAACTCTTCATCTGGCTTGTCGTGATTGCTCGGTGTTGGTGATTTAGGGTTGTGATTGAAAAAAATCCCAATTTGATATTCTGTATTATTGACTTGTACATGCTTTATATGAACCCAATCAAGAAAAACCCATAAAACACTACTTCATCACATTCATCAACCCAGGTTTGGGGAAGAACACAGATTTGTGAAAGAACGTAGATTTGGGGAAGAACACAGATCTGGATTGTCGTGATTTCTCGTTTGATTCTGTAACGAAAGAAGAAAAGTTTTCAAATGGTAACCACCGACCTGCTGAAATTTTCCATTTTTAAAGTTCCAACTTCTCATTTTGTTGTTTTGTACCTTCTGAGTTGTTGTTACTGCGCATTGTTTCTTCAAATATTCTATAGGTTTTGGTTTTTTGAGTGAAGGGAAATTTTCCTTGTAATCCACTTCGGTTTTATTTGGATCTTTATTTTATACTATATTTAGCTGAAATTTTGAAGGAAATTTGTTTTAGGATTTCATAATAAATGGCAAAATTGAATTATTTCCAAGGTTTTATTGTTTATAGAGAAAGAGAGGAAAGATTGTGGAAGAAGATGAAGAATCATTATCAAAACCCAGAAAAAAATTAGTGATGGATTTTGCATCGCTAAATCCGTCATAAAATTGATCTAACCCATGTGTCATCCACGTCAGTGCCACGTGGTCTTACAGATTGACTTTGACTAACATAATGGATGGAAAGGACTAACATGCTCCATTTTTAAGACTTAAGGGATTTATTTGAACTTTTTAAAAGTTAAGAGACCACAATGGACCCCGAGGCAAAGTTAAGGGACGAAAAAGGGTATTTTCCCCTTAATTATATTATTAATTGTATTGATTCACCTTGATTTTAATTTTTTAATAAATATTGAGTTATTTCGAATATGTATATCCGAAGAAAAAAATTTTCAAAAAAAATGTGACTTCGGATATGCATGGAGATACATGTGCGAGTGCACATTTTTTTCCACAAAAAAGGTGATGTAATACCCCGTATTAAATTAAATGCTCTAATGTTATTAACTGACACTGAGGTTTCATTAATTGGTACATTAGAGATACTTTTGGACACTTAAGTTATAAGTACTAACTTAAGGTTTTGTTGCTTATATTCTTTCCTTTCTATTTCTTTCTCATTTTTGCAAACAACACAAGATTCTAGAGAGAAGGGGTAGAGAGAAGGAGGAGCAAGAAGAGAAAGAGGAAAGCTTGGATTTCGATCATTTCTCCGCCGATTCAACTCATCTTCGACATCAACGACTCTTAATCGAGGTGGGTTCTAGTTAGAAACTTATAGTTTGTATATGGATGAGAATCTTAGTTTGGATTGGGGTTTTTATGGAAACCTAGGTTTTGGACCAAATTCATCAATGTTCATGAACGAGTGCTTATAATCCATAAATATATCATCTATAGGTTGTTTCTATGCTTAGGTATGATCTGGAACAGGTTAGGATGGTTTTAGATGGTTTTAAACCAGGGGAAAAGCAAGAAAACAGATCTGGAATTTCTGATTTCGCGCGCTTCGCGGCGCGAACAGGGGGTGGCGGCGCGAACCTTGCAGATAATTCTGAGGTTTGGTTCTGCCATCAGTACGCGGCGCGTACAAGGGTTCGCGGCGCGAACACCATGAGATTTTGGTGAGGTTTGCTACTGCCAGAGGGTTCGCGGCGCGACCTAGCTGTTGCGCGGCGCGAACTGAAGCTTTCTTAGCCAAATCTTTAGTTTAATGAGATAAATTGTTTCGATCGTAACTTTTGAACCGTAACTCTGTTTTAATCGCCGTTCGAAGCAGTAGTAGGCTAGAAGCGTGTACTTTCTAGTAGTGTATGTTTTGGGAACAAAAGGAGAATTACTTAATCGAGAGTCGGGAATTTGCTTGTTTTCTTGGGTTGGTTATCGTTCGGAATCATGTGAACGTTATGCTTTTGGTACGATGCTTGTGTACTCTAATTGTTGGTTAAGTTCTATTGCAGGTGGATTGGTATACCTTTGTTATATATATATTTATATCAGAGAGGTTTGAATAACTTCATTGTTATGTAAATAAAGGTTAAGTGAGGAAACTAGGAATTGTTAGGTTATGTAGCTTAACAAAGAAACCTAGGATGAGACATTATATGGAACATACGTGTTTGGAATCTTATGAGGAAAGGCTAACAGGCCTAGTGGTTTACGGGAGCGATCACCATTGTATGATGTATTAATCGGAACCATTGTATTTCTTTATTTCTTTATTTTTCTTTTGAATGCTAACAGGCATTCTTCGTACAAAGAGGCACTGTGCAGAGAGGCACTAATAATCTTGGCAGGTTTGATTCCCGCTTTTGTGTACGAATGGAACCTATGGGTAGAGACTTGTGATGGTGTACGGGCCATGTGAAGTGACGATTCATAGGGAAAGGCTCATGAGTCCGAATCCATTTCGTATGTCAAGATTTTCCAAAGGATCCATGACTCGTGCCACCTCCTAGACGTAGAAGGGGACGGGAATATAGGGATGCCTTGGTATTGGTTTCCGATTAGTAATCTTGTGTTTGAGTTGTTGAACTCTAAGTATGATTCCATATAATGTTAGTATGAGAACTCAAGGTCTAGTTCCTTTTATGACTTGAGACTTATAGGTTAGAACCTTGTAAAGCCGAGAGGATCCATAGGATAGGGAACTCACTGAGATTTTGTATCTCACCCCATTATATATTGATTTCAGGTACCACAGGTTCCGTGAAGGGTAAGGAGAAAGCAATTTGATTCCTTATTTCTTATGTTCTTTTGGTATGGCGAAGCTTCCGTTGTGGAGTTCTTTTGAGATCATTGTTTGATCTAGTTCTTAGTATTTTCTTTTGAACATCTTGTATGTATTATGCCATTGTATAGAACTTTTGTATTAGGGCATTAATATGTATAATGTATTGACTAGGAACTTATTGGTATTTCAGTACCAAATACTTGGATTCATGTATATTTATATGATTTGATGCATGTAATTATATATGGGTGTTACAGTTGGTATCAGAGCAGGTCGTATCCTCGACCTAGCCATGAGATATTATAAGTATTTCTTTCTGTCTAAGATGTGTTGTGTTCCCATGATTTTTGTTGTGTTATGACTATGGTATTAAGCCTGATCAACTTAATCCCATTTTCATGACCTCCAGGAACATGGTGGACGGACGCAGGACTCGTGGTTGACCCCCACACTCAACCCCCACAAGTGAATCAACCGAATGGCGGTGAGAATGTTCCGTGGCCCCAGTTCATGCAACAGATGCAACAGCAGCAGAATCAGTTCATGCTGCAGATGATGCAGCCGATGAATGGCGGTCATAATATTCCCGTGGTTGTACCCGAAGCTGCAGGTGCGACTTATAAGGATTTCATTCGCATGAATCATCCGGAATTTCATGGCAGATTAGATCCTGTTAAGGCACACGAGTGGGTGGCCAATGTGGAAGGGATCTTTGAGATCGTGCATTGTGGTGAAGAGGACAAGGTGGTGTTGCTTCTCATTCGCTAAAAGGTCCAGCTATGAGATGATGGAAGAGTGCTTCTGCGTTGATGACTATTCAAGAAGTACATAAGGAGTGGGTTAATTTCAAGACCACTTTTATGGAGAAATATTTTCCTAGTTCCCAGAGGACTAAAGAGGAATTGGAATTCCAACAGTTAAGGCAGGAGAATATGTCGCTGGCTACTTATACTGAGAAGTTTGGAATTCTGGCTGCTTATTCTAGGCAGGCCGGGTATGCTCCTGATGAGAGTTGGAAGGTGGACCAGTTTCTGTTTGATTTAAAGGCTGAGATTTCGCATAGTGTGTCCTAGAGGGAGTTCACTACCTATACAGAGTTGTTGTGACAATGTTATGTGGCTGAGACCAGTTTGAAGAAAGTTCAAGCTGAGGAAGATTTGAAGAAGAATCAGAATGAGAGATGAAGGCCAAGCCAACAATTTCGACCTAGGCCACAAGCTTTCAAGGGGAAGCAAGTGCAAGGTTCTCGGTCTAGTGCACCTCCGGTGTGTCGTAGCTGTGGTAGGAATCACCTTGGAAAGTGTAGCTTTGAAGGGGTGAAATGTTTTCATTGTCAGCAAGAAGGGCATGTGGTGAGGAATTGTCCTCAGAATAGGAATCAAGTACAAGGAAGGGGTACTAGTAGGGTTTACACCTTGGATGCTAAGAAGACCAAGAGTGATAACTCTTTGATTGCGGGTACGTGTTTCATTAATGGGCATTCTTGTTTTGTTTTATTTGATTGTGGAGCAACACACTCTTTGTGTCATTGCAATGTATGAAACGACTTGGGTTGCAAGCTACTCCTTTATTTCCTCCTATGGCAGTTACTACTGCTATGGATGAGATGGTCGAGACACCGTTGGTGTGTGAAAAATTGTGTGTTATCTGTGGGTGGTAGGAATTTCCAGATTGATCTTGTTTGCTTACCACTTAAGAAGGTAGATGTTGTTTTGGGAATGGATTGGCTTTCTGTTAATTCGGTTTTCACTGGGTGTGAAGAGAAGTTAATCATTATTCCATCTGAAGAAGCTACCCCGAAAGATGTTTTGACTACTATACTAGAAGGTACGGTAGGCATGATTAATTTCTTGTTTGAGAAAGAGAAGTTTGTTCTGTTGGTTCTTACTAAGGAGACGGGTGACAAGTTAGAGGTTTTGCAAATTGCTGTTGTTAGAGTTTTCCTGATGTTTTTCCCGAGGATGTCACTTCTCTTCCTCCGGAAAGGGAATTGGAATTCTCTATTGACCTGATACCGGGAACGGCTCCGATATCCGTTTCTCCGTATCGGATGGCACCACTTGAATTGAGAGAGTTGAAAGGGAAATTGGAGGAGCTGATGGATAAACACTTTGTGCGACCTAGTGTCCCACCGTGGGGAGCTCCAGTGTTGTTAGTAAAGAAGAAGGATGGTGGGATGAGACTATGTATTGATTATCGTTGGTTGAATAAGGCCACCATCAAGAACAAATACCCTTTGCCAAGGATAAACGACTTGTTAGATCAATTGAAAGGAGCCTGTGTGTTCTCGAAGATTGATTTGCGGTCAGGTTATCACCAAATCCGTGTGAAGAGCTCAGATGTGCCAAGACTGCATTTAGAACTCGTTATGGCCATTATGAATTCTTGGTGATGCCTTTCGGTGTGACGAATGCTCCAGCTGTTTTCATGGATTATATGAATCGGATATTCCAGCCTTACTTAGATCAATTTGTAGTAGTCTTTATTGATGACATTCTTATTTATTCTCGTACTCCACAAGAGCACGAAGAACACCTGAGGATTATTCTGTCGGTATTGCTAGAAATCAATTGTTTGCTAAATTGAGTAAGTGTGAGGTTTGGATGACGGAGGTAAATTTCTTGGTCACGTTATATCTCAGGGAGGTGTGGCGTCATTACTTGTATGGAGTTCATTTTGAAATGTTCAGTGACCACAAGAGTTTAAAGTACCTTTTCGATCAGAAGGAGTTGATTATGTGTCAGAGGCGGTGGATGGAATACTTGAAGGATTATGATTTTGACTTGAAGTACCATCCAGGCAAGGCAAATAAAGTGGCGGATGCTTTGAGTCGGAAGGTGTTAAAGAGGGCCGAATTGATGATGTTAGAGTATGCGTTATTGGAAAATTTCGAGATCTCAACCTTCAATTTGTTTGGACCCAAAATGGAGTATTGATGGGAGACTTGAATGTAAATTCTATTTTGAGAAATGACGTTCAACAAGCACAAGTGTCAGATGCTAAGTTACAAGAGGTGTTGGTTCAACCAGGGTTTACTCGAGCTACGGATGGAGTGATTATGTTTAATCAGAGGATTTATGTTCCGGACGATGCGCTATTGAAGAAAAGGATTTTGGATGAAGCTCACAAGGGTGCTTTCACTATACATCCGGGTTCTTCAAAAATGTATCAAGATTTGAAAGGAGACTATTGGTGGTCCGGGATGAAAAGAGATGTCGCGGTGTACGTATCGGAGTGTGTTGTATGCCAACAAGTAAAGATTGAACATCAAAGACCAGGTGGATTGTTACAACCACTAGAGATTCCAATATGGAAGTGGGATGGTATTTCAATAGATTTTGTGGTTAGTTTACCTCGTACTCAAGGTGGATATGATTCTATTTGGGTGATTGTAGATCGGTTGACGAAATCTGCACATTTCGTAGCCGTGAAGACTACTTACAAGGCAAGTCATCTTGCACGGTTATTTGTCGCAGAGATTGTGAAGTTGCACGGAGTACCCTCTAGTATTGTGTCGGATAGAGATCCAAAGTTCACTTCGAGGTTTTGGAGAGCTTTTCAGCAAGCGATGGGATCTAAATTATGTTGAGCACGTCGAACCACCCTCAGACGGATGGTCAAACGGAACGAACGATACAAACCTTGGAAGATATGTTAAGAGCTTGTGTGCTTGAAAGTAGAGGAAACTGGAAGAAGCTATTACCGTTGATTGAATTTGCGTACAATAATTGTTATCATGCAAGTATCGGTATGGCACCTTATGAGGCATTGTATGGGAGGAAATGTAGAACACCGTTGTGTTGGTCAGAAGTTGGTGGTGATAGAATTCTGGGACCCGAAATTATTCAAGAGACCACAGACAAGATTAGAATGATTCGTGGGAAGGTTAAGCAAGCACAAGATCGTCAGAAGAGTTATGCGGGTAACCGTAAAAGGCCTTTGGAGTTTATAGAAGGTGACCATGTATTCTTGAAGGTTACTCCGAGATTGAGGTTGAAGGGACCGTTTAAGTCGAGAAAGTTAAGTCTGAGATACGTGGGACCGTATGAGATTCTAGCAAGGATTGGTGAAGTAGCTTATCGTTTAGCTTTACCACCTTCTTTATCGGAAATGCATGATGTCTTTCACATGTCTCAACTTCGGAAGTTTATTCCCGATCCTCTTCAGCCAGTGTTACCAGATACAGTTGAGTTAGAATCAGATTTGACTTTTGACCCCTTACCGAGCCGCATAGTGGGAAGAGAGACCAAAGTGTTACGAAACAAGGAGATTCCTCTTGTTGAGGTTCAGTGGGATGTGACGCATCCGGGTAATGCTTCATGGGGACTTGAATCGGAAATACGGGATGCTTACCCTCGCCTTTTAAGGTAACTCTTAAATTCGAGGACGAATTTCTATTTAAGGGGGGAGGATGTAATACCCCGTATTAAATTAAATGCTCTAATGTTATTAACTGACACTGAGGTTTCATTAATTGGTACATTAGAGATACTTTTGGACACTTAAGTTATAAGTACTAACTTAAGGTTTTGTTGCTTATATTCTTTCCTTTCTATTTCTTTCTCATTTTTGCAAACAACACAAGATTCTAGAGAGAAGGAGTAGAGAGAAGGAGGAGCAAGAAGAGAAAGAGGAAAGCTTGGATTTCGATCATTTCTCCGCCGATTCAACTCATCTTCGACATCAACGACTCTTAATCGAGGTGGGTTCTAGTTAGAAACTTATAGTTTGTATATGGATGAGAATCTTAGTTTGGATTGGGGTTTTTATGGAAACCTAGGTTTTGGACCAAATTCATCAATGTTCATGAACGAGTGCTTATAATCCATAAATATATCATCTATAGGTTGTTTCTATGCTTAGGTATGATCTGGAACAGGTTAGGATGGTTTTAGATGGTTTTAAACCAGGGGAAAAGCAAGAAAACAGATCTGGAATTTCTGATTTTGCGCGCTTCGCGGCGCGAACAGGGGGTGGCGGCGCGAACCTTGCAGATAATTCTGAGGTTTGGTTCTGCCATCAGTACGCGGCGCGTACAAGGGTTCGCGGCGCGAACAACATGAGATTTTGGTGAGGTTTGCTACTGCCAGAGGGTTCGCGACGCGACCTAGCTGTTGCGCGGCGCGAACTGAAGATTTCTTAGCCAAATCTTTAGTTTAATGAGATAAATTGTTTCGATCGTAACTTTTGAACCGTAACTCTGTTTTAATCGCCGTTCGAAGCAGTAGTAGGCTAGAAGCGTGTACTTTCTAGTAGTGTATGTTTTGGGAACAAAAGGAGAATTACTTAATCGAGAGTCGGGAATTTGCTTGTTTTCTTGGGTTGGTTATCGTTCGGAATCATGTGAACGTTATGCTTTTGGTACGATGCTTGTGTACTCTAATTGTTGGTTAAGTTCTATTGCAGGTGGATTGGTATACCTTTGT
Source organism: Vicia villosa (assembly GCF_029867415.1). Lineage (NCBI taxonomy): Eukaryota > Viridiplantae > Streptophyta > Magnoliopsida > Fabales > Fabaceae > Vicia > Vicia villosa. Next base: position 424,963 of record NW_026705161.1, on the reverse strand, counting down.
TATATATTTATATCAGAGAGGTTTGAATAACTTCATTGTTATGTAAATAAAGGTTAAGTGAGGAAACTAGGAATTGTTAGGTTATGTAGCTTAACAAAGAAACATAGGATGAGACATTATATGGAACATACGTGTTTGGAATCTTATGAGGAAAGGCTAACAGGCCTAGTGGTTTGCGGGAGAGATCACCATTGTATGATGTATTAATCGGAACCATTGTATTTCTTTATTTCTTTATTTTTCTTTTGAATGCTAACAGACATTCTCCGTGCAGAGAGGCACTGTGCAGAGAGGCACTAATAATCTTGGCAAGTTTGATTCCCGCTTTTGTGTACGAATGGAACCTACGGGTAGAGACTTGTGATGGTGTACGGGCCATGTGAAGTGATGATTCATGGGGAAAGGCTCATAAGTCCGAATCCATTTCGTATGTCAAGATTTTCCAAAGGATCCATGACTCGTGCCACCTCCTAGACGTAGAAGGGGACGGGAATATAGGGATGCCTTGGTATTGGTTTCCGATTAGTAATCTTGTGTTTGAGTTGTTGAACTCTAAGTATGATTCCATATAATGTTAGTATGAGAACTCAAGGTCTAGTTCCTTTTATGACTTGAGACTTATAGGTTAGAACCTTGTAAAGCCGAGAGGATCCATAGGATAGGGAACTCACTGAGATTTTGTATCTCACCCCATTATATATTGATTTCAGGTACCACAGGTTCCGCGAAGGGTAAGGAGAAAGCAATTTGATTCCTTATTTCTTATGTTCTTTTGGTATGGCGAAGCTTCCGTTGTGGAGTTCTTTTGAGATCATTGTTTGATCTAGTTCTTAGTATTTTCTTTTGAACATCTTGTATGTATTATCCCATTGTGTAGAACTTTTGTATTAGGGCATTAATATGTATAATATGTTGACTAGGAACTTATTGGTATTTCAGTACCAAATACTTGGATTCATGTATATTTATATGATTTGATGCATGTAATTATATATGGGTGTTATAGGTGACTTCGGAGATGCATCTCCGAAATATGGAGTATTTTGGGGATTTTACCAGAGGCCCGTGAGAAGTCATATGAGTGCATAGAAAATTTCCCTGGACTTTTTTATTTAAGTCCAAAATTTTTTATGAACTTTCGGGCCAACCCAATTGATACGGCCCGTTTTGACAGCTATACGCGAGATGCATGAATCCGTCCAATTTACCTTAGGTTGAGATTACTTGCTTCCTTGTCGAGAATAGTACGCCGGTTGGTTTGGCGAAAATTATACCCTGTACCCCAACAATTATCCCTATACCCCTACAAAATATTTATTTGGAAGAATTTACCCCTGTATAAATAGTTAAAAAATTTTAAAAAAAATTCACTTTTCACTCATTTTGCATAAAGTTACTGAGAGAGTGTAGAAGAGTGCATAAATCGAACAACCAGAAAGGCTGAGATCCGGTTTTTGATGGCACAACCGGACAACCCACAAGCAGGTGTTCCGTTTCTTCTTTTTTTGAAAAATTAACAACCGGACAACACAAGGTTGGGTGTTTCGGTTTTCAAAATTTTTTAAAACACCAACCAGATAACCCATTGTTGTGTATTCCGATTTTTGCTTTCTTACAACCGGACATCCCAGCTCCCAATTGTCCGGCTCGCACTTTTTTTTATATTTTTTTATATTTTAATTATGTTTTATTTATATTTTTTAGTGGTTCGTAGAAGAGAAGTATCGCCGAAGAGGAAGACAACATCGACAGACTGATAGCGAGGGACATCAGGGAGCTGCACCGAAGACTGCTCCGCAGCACCCAGGATTTCCCGAAGGACTGAGCGATACTTCTCTTTTGACTAGGTATCAGGACCGTGTTACCCGCAATTTATGGTTCAGTGAGGTACGTTAATATCTCGTTTTATGTTGAATAATTTGAAATTTTTTGTCGAATAATTTTAAATTATATGTACATATATGTTATCACATATATTACAAATTGTTTTCAAGAAAGACGACCAAAGACAACCTTAAAGGTTGTTGCACATGGCAGCAAATTAATAGGATGGGTTCCGCACAGTCTCCCAAAGGTGATGAATGATTGGTTAGTTGGCTTTGGTCTGTCATTTTTGCAGCATACTAGTTTGTTTAGGGTAAATACCCATCTTTTATCAGCTTTTGTTGAGAGATGGCATCTTGAAACATCGTCATTTCATATGGTGTTCGGCGAGATGACCATTACGCTAGATGATGTTTCATGTCTTCTACATATACCTATTCGGGGTGAGTTGGTTGACCCCTATAATATTGTCAATAATTATGATGTTATCCATCTACTTGTTTAGTTGTTTGGTATTTCATTGAGTGATGCATCTAGGGAGGCTTCTTCCGTAAGGGGTCCTTATTATAAGTTGGATTGGTTGAAGCAAGTATTTGAGCAACAAAGAGCTACTGATAACTTTATCGGTGCTGCCATAACCTACATCATGTTGTTGTTAGGTTGTACTATTCTTGCCGACAAGACTTTTACTCTTGTCGAGGAAAAATATTTACCACTATTGAGAGACCTGGATGGATGTGGTAGATATTGTTGGGGGGTAGCTGCACTGGTCAATCTATACAGATATTTAGGGGATGTTTCCTTCTATTCATGCAAGCAGCTTGGCGGTTATGCCACTCTTCTTTAGGTACAAAGTTTTAGTTATGATTTATTTATACATAATTACAATGTTACTTAATTATTTAAATTATGATTTAGTTATACTTAATTATGATTTAGTTTAATTTATAATATTAATGTTTTGTTACAGTGTTGGATTCATGAGTATTTTCCAATTGTTGGGAAGAGAGGTACTTCTGGGATTTTTGGCATTGATAGTCCACTGCCTAGGGCGATGAGATGGGAATATAGGCAAGGGACACAAAAAGTTGATGCCATTCGAGCTGTGTTAGATCAGTTGACCCCTCGCGATGTCATTTGGCATCCTTTTGAGGATCATAAGCAACACCGTATGTTTGATGATATCTGTTTGTTTAGGGGTGGTTTGAAGTGTTATGGTACTGTAGTGCTATATTTACCTGATAGATGTATGTGGTAGTTTGGATACAGACAATACATACCGATTCCTCCTCCTAATGTAGGCACACTTGATGTGGATGTTGAGTGGGTTGCATATGTGCAGAGTGTGTTGCAGGTGATCCGGGCCCCAGTTGGTACCCCAGACGTTTTTGTCCATCATACCAAATGAGACAGACGATGATTATTTGGCGTGGTATTATACGGTGTCACATCTTCGTTTGATAGCACCACCACCTGATCAGGCGAGGGAGGTACCAGTTCCTGTCTATAACGAAGGACCGTCAGACCAGAGGTTATTTTTTATTTCTAATGAGCTTCATTGTTACTTACAGCGTCATCAGGCACATCCTGATGACGAACAGTTTGTTGAGATATTCCGGGCACTCAGAGTTGCACAGGGAAAACCATTACCTAGGGAAGGACCAGTTACGTATGATAATTAGTCTGATTGATTCCATGTTTTCTGTTTAGAATTATATTTTAGTTTGAGACTTATGTATTATTATGAGACTATTGTTATATTATGAGACATATTTTTTATTAAGACTTACACTTAAAATCAACAAAATAGTATATTATGTTAACAAAATAGTATAATCCAACATATTTTAATCCAATATCTCATAGTCTGACATATTAAAATCCAATATCTCATAATCTAACATATTTTGGCAGTACAGACGTATGACGTTGCCAATGTTGTAACCGCCCGACAAATCCTACCATCCAAGAAGTCGCATTTTTTGTGCGATATTTCTTCCAATTAGTTGTGACAGGTGGCAACGGGAATCCTTCATTCATGTTTACTTGTATATAAAATAAATATCAGAAGAAAGTCAAACAATAATTGAATGTAACAAAGTTGTGTTATTAATTGGAGGATTGTTTCTCTGAAAATTCCCCAGTTGCCTATCAGCACCAATCCCTGCTCCTACAGTCCCTCCTCCAAGCACACCAGCAATCATGCCCAGAGCCTCAGCGAGAGCATCATCGTTTCTTCCTCTTCCAGCCATTGTTCTGCTTAATCACAAATAATCCAGTCAGAACAAAAGTATCGACAATAACTCGTATTAGTCGCATACACAAAAGACTGACACAAGACTCTGGTCACAACGACCGACTATGCTCTGATACCACTATTGTAACACCCCTCTAATAACCCGCGGCAATTAAACAATTAATAAATCAGAGTAGACATGCAAGGGGTATCACAATTCATAAATAATAAAACACACGTCGGTACCTGTCATGCATTCACTGAAAACAACTGAATTTATAACTCATTAAACAAGATTATGTTTTACACAGCGGAATTAAAAACACAAAGAGCCCACATTCATCATTAATGTGTCTGACTCATTCAACAACCAAACAGAGTTATAATCAAACTCATACACAAACGTGTTCCCAGTGTTACATCTACCAGAGCATGACACCGACACTAAAACCAAAAACAGACTTATGAGCTAATCCTCATCAAGTCACGCCGCTATCCTCAATCTGAAAAATGACAACAAGTAAGGGTGAGTCTCATCACAGTTAACCAATGTTATCACATCATAAATAATAACATATCATAGTTATATCATTCACCCAACCGTTTCATATTCAGACAATCACCAATCATATGTCCACAGACAAACAAACAATCAATACATAACATACATAATCATGTTATAGCAAATCATGCACATGTATGAAACTGACACTATGCATGTGGTACCAATCATCACCAGTGGAATCATCCACCGACCGATCTATCATCAATTCAGAAACGGCCCTGCCAGCACCAATTCCACACAATGGGAATTCTGCCCCTCGATGAATCCTCTCATCATATAGGATTCAACTCATGTTTATGAATGCATGTAACATATATATAACATACTTTCATCATTACCAATCTATGAGTAGCATCAACTATACTCATTTCATCATCATCATCATCAATAACAAGCATGTTCATATATATATCACATCATTCAACATAATCAATCATTCAGTAAACCACAGAATCACATCACAAGGTTTACACAGCACTCAACAGTACACAAACAGGCATACCAATCGAAAGTTACACATCATCGAACTTTCCAGAAAAATCACAAAACAGAAATTTCACACACACGCAGCCATACGCGTATCACATGACACATACGCGTCCATACGCGTATCACCTTACCTCATACGCGTATCATACGCAAATCACCAGAACACAAAATAGCCTGTAAACCAACTCATACGCGTATCAGCTCTCCATACGCGTATCACCAGAACCATTTTCCTCTTTCCACAATTCCATACGCGTATCAGCCTTGCCATACGCGTATCACCAGAATAATTTTCCTCTTTAAATATTCCCATACTCGTATGAGCATCCTCATACGCTCTCATACGCAACACACCAGTACATGGCTCTTGGGACAGGGCAACTGCGTATCATACGCGTATAGCCCCTTGGGAGTGTCCCCCATACGCGTATCAGCCTCATGCCATACGCGTATGGTACTGTTTCATACGCGAAACACCAGAAATGCCCAGTAACCTGCAGAATTCGACACAGTCCAAAAACCCATTCGTTCCCACTCATACCAGTCCACGAAATTGAGTCCAAAAACCAGAAAAATGCATCTAACAGTGTACGAATTCATCCACAAACCATAGCATATGATTCTCTAACCAATTCTATTCATCATACCCTAAATCTATCAATTGTTAGGGATTAACAGTTCAAACCCAATGATGAACACAGATGAATATTTTAGAAATTAGAATCAATCAACCAAACAATATTCCTAATCAACATTACTACTCATAACACGATAATAGAGATTAAATGGAGAGTCCCCCCTTACCTCAGATACTTGATCTTGATCTTTGGTCTCTCCCTCTACAGATCTCCTTCAGTTCTTCGTGTGCTCAGTCCCTTTGCTCTTTCACGTTCTTTCTTCTTCCCAAATCCCAATTGCTTATGAAAATAATAATATTTTAGTAAAAAGGATTATAAAACCACCCTCCCTCTTTTACTAATTACTCATATGGCCCAAATGCCATAAACCATCATTTAATCATTATTTTCACAAAACCCCTAATAATTCTAATTATTAATTCAATAATCCAATTAAATTAATATTAAAATTATACGGGTGTTACAACTCTCCCCCACTAAAAGAGTTTTCGTCCTCGAAAACATACCTCAGGTAAAAAGTTCTGGATAAGAGTCCTTCATCTGACTCTCAAGCTCCCAGGTAACATTTCCCTCAGCTGGTCCTCCCCAAGCTACTCTGACCAAAGCTATTTCCTTGCCACGCAATTGCTTCAGCCTTCGATCCTCAATTCTCACAGGTAAAGTCTCAACCGTCAAGTTATCTTTCACCTGTACATCATCTACTTGGATCACATGGGACGGATCTGAAATGTATTTCCTCAACTGAGATACATGGAACACATCATGCAAATTCGCAAGCATCGGCGGTAAAGCGATACGATAAGCCACTTCTCCCACCCTTTCAGAAATTTGGAATGGTCCAATAAAACGCGGAGTCAACTTCTTTGACTTTAATGCCCGACCAATCCCTGTCATAGGAGTAACTCTCATAAACACATGATCTCCCTCTTGAAACTCAAGTGTTTTCCTCCTCTGGTCATGATAACTCTTTTGTCGACTCTGAGAAGCTTTCATCTTCTCTTGAATCATTCTAATCTTCTCTGTAGTCTGTTGTACAATTTCTGGACCAATCACAGCACTCTCACCAGATTCGTACCAACACAACGGCGTCCTACATCTCCTACCATATAAAGCCTCAAACGGAGCCATACCGATACTCGAATGATAACTGTTGTTGTAGGTAAATTCAATCAAAGGCAGATAACTATCCCAAGTACCTCCTTTTTCCAACACACAAGCACGTAACAAATCCTCTAACGACTGAATCGTCCTCTCAGTCTGTCCATCAGTCTGCGGATGATAAGCAGAACTCAATCTCAGCTTAGTACCCAAAGCTTTCTGCAAACCTTCCCAGAATTTAGATGTAAACCTCGGATCTCTGTCCGACACAATACTCGATGGAATACCATGAAGACTAACTATCTTCTCAATATACAACTGAGCTAGCTTCTCCATCGGATAATCCATTCTCACCGGTATAAAATGTGCAGACTTCGTCAACCTATCTACCACAACCCAGATAGCTTCACAATTTCTGACAGTTCTCGGTAAACCCGAAACAAAATCCATTGATATGCTATCCCATTTCCACTCAGGAATAAACATCGGTTGCATAAACCCAGATGGTTTCTGATGTTCAATCTTCGACTTCTGGCAAGTCAAACAAGAATACACAAATTCAGCAATTTCTCTCTTCATTCCCGGCCACCAAAACAACTTTTTCAAATCATGATACATTTTAGTAGCACCAGGATGAATACTCAATCCACTACGGTGTCCTTCTTCCAAAATACGTTTTCGGAGTTCATCAACATCAGGAACACAAACTCTGTCACCAAACCTTAGTATACCATTCTCGTCAACTCTGAATTCACTAGTCTTGCCTTGATTAACCAAAGTCAACTTATCAATCAATCCAACATCAGCTTTCTGACCTTCTCTGATTTCTTCAAGAATACCACTGGTCAACTTCAGCATACCCAATTTAACACTAGTAGGAGTACCTTCACACACTAAACTCAAGTCTCTGAACTGTTCAATCAAATCCAATTCCTTCACCATTAACATAGACATATGCAAAGTTTTCCTACTCAATGCATCAGCCACGACGTTTGCCTTACCCGGATGGTAATTCAAACCAAAATCATAATCCTTCAGAAATTCTAACCACCTTCTCTGTCTCATATTCAGCTCTTTCTGATCAAAGAGGTACTTCAAGCTCTTGTGATCACTGAACACCTCAAATCTCGAACCATACAAATAGTGTCGCCACAACTTCAAAACAAACACCACAGCTGCCAACTCCAAATCATGAGTCAGATAATTCCTTTCATGCACTTTGAGTTGTCTCGACGCATAAGCGACCACTTGTTGATTCTGCATCAATACACCACCTAAACCCATCAGTGATGCGTCACAATAAACCACGAATGATTCTGTCGGATTTGGCAAAATCAAGATAGGAGCACTAGTCAATCTCCTCTTAAGCTCTTGAAATCCTTCTTCACACTTTGCATCCCAGATAAAGGCTTGTCCCTTCCTGGTCAGTTTAGTTAACGGCAATGCTAACTTTGAAAATCCCTCAATGAACTTTCTGTAATAACCTGCAAGACCAAGAAAACTACGAATCTCTGATACCGACTTCGGAGCTTCCCACTGAGACACAGCTTCAATCTTTGTAGGATCCACAGCAATACCATTCTTAGAAATCACATGTCCAAGAAAACTGACTTTCTCTAACCAAAATTCACACTTCGACAGTTTGGCAAAAAGTTGCTTCTCTTTCAACAATTCTAACACAGTTCTGAGATGCTCCGCATGTTCCTCCTCATTTTTAGAATATATCAGAATATCATCTATAAATACCACCACGAATTTATCGAGATAAGGATGAAAGATCCTGTTCATATATTCCATAAAAACACCAGGTGCATTAGTAACCCCAAACGGCATTACAGAATACTCGTAATGTCCATACCTCGTTCTAAAAGCAGTCTTCTGAATATCGTCATCTTTCACACGTATCTGATGATACCCAGACCTCAGATCAATCTTGCTAAATACACGCGCTCCAACCAGTTGATCCATCAAATCATCGATTCTCGGTAATGGATACCGATTCTTGATAGTAACCTTGTTCAATTGTCTGTAATCTACACACAGCCTCATTGAACCCTCTTTCTTCTTTACCAGTAACACAGGCGCACCCCACGGCGAAACACTAGGACGAATAAATTTCTTCTCAAGCAATTCCTCTAACTGCTTCTTTAGTTCAGCCAATTCAGACGGCGACATACGGTACGGTGCCATCGACACTGGACTAGTTCCCGGAACCAATTCAATCGAAAACTCCACCTCTCTTTCCGGTGGTAATTCATTCACATCTTCTGGAAAGACTTCTGGAAACTCACACACCACAGGCAATTCGCCACTCGCTACTTTTTCCTTCACATTCATCAATGCAAACAACATAAACACTGCTGCACCATCACCGATAGCCTCATTCACCTGTCTAGCGGTCATCTCCAGATTACCATTACTAACCTCTTCAGGAAAAATTACCGTCTTTGTAAAACAGTTGATATGAACGCGGTTGAACTCCAACCAGTTCATTCCCAGGATTACATCAAGTTCTTTCAACGGAAGGCATACTAAATCCATCCCGAATTCTCTACCAAAAATGTCAACCGGACAATTCAAGCATGCAGACGAAGTAGTTACTGAACCCGACGCAGGAGTGTCAATAACCATACTTCCATTTATATCAGATATCTCAAGATTCAATCTCATAGCACAATCCAAAGAAATAAAAGAATGAGTTGCTCCAGTATCAATAATTGCAACTAAAGGTGTGCCATGAATGAAACACGTACCTTTAATCAACCTGTCCTTTGGAGTAGTCTCTGACCCGGTCAAAGCAAAAACCTTTCCTCCTGACTGGTTCTTCTTTGGCTTAGGACAATTAGGACTGATGTGACCTTCTTCTCCACAGTTGAAACAAGTCACAATCCTCTTCTTGCAGTCAGCAGCAATATGACCCACTTGGTCACACTTGTAACACTTCCTCTGATCAACCTTGCATTCATTCCTACGATGTCCCATCTCGCCACAATTGTAACACCTGATACGAGCACTGGAATCTCCCCCACTGGGTTTCTTCCAATCAACAGGTTTACCCCTACCATATGGCTTACCTCTATCCATAGGCTTCTTACCCTTTCTGTCAACCAACTCGCGAGAGTGAGATGACTTCAGCTTGATGCTATCTTCCTCAAAAATCCTGCTACAATCCACCAGGTCAACAAACCTCCGGATCCTCTGGTACCTGATACCTTGCTTGATCTCGTCACGAAGACCATTCTCAAATTTGACACATTTCGAGAACTCACTGGCTTCGTCCTCATTATAGTGCACATAGTACCTTGCCAATTCCACAAACTTGGCAGCATACTCCGGCACCGACATATTGCCTTGCACCAGTGCCAGAAATTCAACTTCTTTTCTTCCCCTGACATCCTCAGGAAAATACCTCCTCAGAAATTCCCTCCTGAATACAGCCCAGGTAATTGCTGTATTACCAGCATCCAGCTCAGCCTTAGTTGACAACCACCAGTCGTCAGCTTCCTCAGATAACATGTGAGTACCAAACCTCACTTTAAGGTTCTCAGCACAGTCAATGACTCGGAAAATTCTCTCAACCTCCTTGAGCCATTTCTGAGCACCCTCTGGATCATGCGTGCCTTTGAACATTGGAGGATTGTTTCTCTGAAAATTCCCCAGTTGCCTATCAGCACCAATCCCTGCTCCTACAGTCCCTCCTCCAAGCACACCAGCAATCATGCCCAGAGCCTCAGCGAGAGCATCATCGTTTCTTCCTCTTCCAGCCATTGTTCTGCTTAATCACAAATAATCCAGTCAGAACAAAAGTATCGACAATAACTCGTATTAGTCGCATACACAAAAGACTGACACAAGACTCTGGTCACAACGACCGACTATGCTCTGATACCACTATTGTAACACCCCTCTAATAACCCGCGGCAATTAAACAATTAATAAATCAGAGTAGACATGCAAGGGGTATCACAATTCATAAATAATAAAACACACGTCGGTACCTGTCATGCATTCACTGAAAACAACTGAATTTATAACTCATTAAACAAGATTATGTTTTACACAGCGGAATTAAAAACACAAAGAGCCCACATTCATCATTAATGTGTCTGACTCATTCAACAACCAAACAGAGTTATAATCAAACTCATACACAAACGTGTTCCCAGTGTTACATCTACCAGAGCATGACACCGACACTAAAACCAAAAACAGACTTATGAGCTAATCCTCATCAAGTCACGCCGCTATCCTCAATCTGAAAAATGACAACAAGTAAGGGTGAGTCTCATCACAGTTAACCAATGTTATCACATCATAAATAATAACATATCATAGTTATATCATTCACCCAACCGTTTCATATTCAGACAATCACCAATCATATGTCCACAGACAAACAAACAATCAATACATAACATACATAATCATGTTATAGCAAATCATGCACATGTATGAAACTGACACTATGCATGTGGTACCAATCATCACCAGTGGAATCATCCACCGACCGATCTATCATCAATTCAGAAACGGCCCTGCCAGCACCAATTCCACACAATGGGAATTCTGCCCCTCGATGAATCCTCTCATCATATAGGATTCAACTCATGTTTATGAATGCATGTAACATATATATAACATACTTTCATCATTACCAATCTATGAGTAGCATCAACTATACTCATTTCATCATCATCATCATCAATAACAAGCATGTTCATATATATATCACATCATTCAACATAATCAATCATTCAGTAAACCACAGAATCACATCACAAGGTTTACACAGCACTCAACAGTACACAAACAGGCATACCAATCGAAAGTTACACATCATCGAACTTTCCAGAAAAATCACAAAACAGAAATTTCACACACACGCAGCCATACGCGTATCACATGACACATACGCGTCCATACGCGTATCACCTTACCTCATACGCGTATCATACGCAAATCACCAGAACACAAAATAGCCTGTAAACCAACTCATACGCGTATCAGCTCTCCATACGCGTATCACCAGAACCATTTTCCTCTTTCCACAATTCCATACGCGTATCAGCCTTGCCATACGCGTATCACCAGAATAATTTTCCTCTTTAAATATTCCCATACTCGTATGAGCATCCTCATACGCTCTCATACGCAACACACCAGTACATGGCTCTTGGGACAGGGCAACTGCGTATCATACGCGTATAGCCCCTTGGGAGTGTCCCCCATACGCGTATCAGCCTCATGCCATACGCGTATGGTACTGTTTCATACGCGAAACACCAGAAATGCCCAGTAACCTGCAGAATTCGACACAGTCCAAAAACCCATTCGTTCCCACTCATACCAGTCCACGAAATTGAGTCCAAAAACCAGAAAAATGCATCTAACAGTGTACGAATTCATCCACAAACCATAGCATATGATTCTCTAACCAATTCTATTCATCATACCCTAAATCTATCAATTGTTAGGGATTAACAGTTCAAACCCAATGATGAACACAGATGAATATTTTAGAAATTAGAATCAATCAACCAAACAATATTCCTAATCAACATTACTACTCATAACACGATAATAGAGATTAAATGGAGAGTCCCCCCTTACCTCAGATACTTGATCTTGATCTTTGGTCTCTCCCTCTACAGATCTCCTTCAGTTCTTCGTGTGCTCAGTCCCTTTGCTCTTTCACGTTCTTTCTTCTTCCCAAATCCCAATTGCTTATGAAAATAATAATATTTTAGTAAAAAGGATTATAAAACCACCCTCCCTCTTTTACTAATTACTCATATGGCCCAAATGCCATAAACCATCATTTAATCATTATTTTCACAAAACCCCTAATAATTCTAATTATTAATTCAATAATCCAATTAAATTAATATTAAAATTATACGGGTGTTACACCACAGGTCTCTTCTCTTTCTTCTTCACCCCTTCTTTGGTTTTAATTTTTTCAGGCGGTGGACACATCTTTGTTGTAATCGGATAAACAATTTCACACACTCTGCTTTTTAATGCTCTTTTTCCGACAACATCTCGTCACCTGAACCTTTTCCAAATTTCATCGATTGCATTGGTCATGTCTATTTCTGATCCATCATCTATATCTACATCTTGATTACCTTCCATACTTAGATTTCTCCAATGAATGTGAATATCCTTAATTGGTATTGGATCACCACTTAATGTATATCTCCCTAACTCACAATCACATGGTAACCCATATACTTTTATATGAGTACACCCGCACATTAGAGTGTTTATACCCACCATGTCAATCCTCAACCACTCTTTAGCCATCTGCGTCAATGCAGTTCTTGATACTTAACCACGTAAATTCGCATAAAAAGGACTAGTATGTGCATGCTCAACTTCATAAAAACTCTTCTGAAATGAAGCTCTAATGTTGCCCACTTGTATCTTGATATTGTCATTCATAGCCTCCCAACATTTGCATAAATCACCTAAGTTGTTCTCTAACATTTGCTTAAGTTTCCAATGCGCAGACTCCACCCTTTAAACAAAACAAAACAACTAATTATCCGTAATATTAAGATAAAGAAACGATGTCAATAAAATCATATAAACATACCTATTAGTTGTGGTGTTTCCCAAATGTAACACTTGATTGATCCATGCTTCGACAAATCGATGTCTATGCAGAGTCAACCATGTGTCATTCACATAATCAATAAAATCTTTGGAGTTAACACATGCATCCTCAAGTTGTTTCAACCTTTGATGGTACTCTATCTCATCACTAGCCCTTATAAGTTCATACCACATTTTCTCCACAGTTTCTTGCATATCATCCACAACATATTCCTGACACTTTGATTTCACATTTTTATTGATGTGAAATCGGAAAAGCAAATTAGCTGTCTTTGAAAATATTGTTTCAATAGCTTTCATCAAAGCAAGATCTCTATCAGTCAAAATTACTTGTGGACAAAAATCCTGCTTAATAAACAACTATTTCAACTTATCCAATACCCAACAAAAAGTCTCTGTTTGCTCAGATTCCATATAGGCAAATGTAACAGCAAATGTTAACTTAGATGATATCATACCAACTCTTTCAAACAACAGTTGCATGTACTTGTTTGTCTTGTATGTGCAGTCCATAATCAATACAATAGGAAACATATTCAACAACTTCACTGATTTCGGATGAGCCCAAAAAATATCTCTCACAACTTCTGACTCGTCTTTTTTCCTGCTTCAGTAAACATAACCTGATTCTTCAACCAACTTGAACAATTGTTGCATTTCTGTTCTGGGACCCCTTATGTCTTTCTATATCTTACTCTTATGTTTGTATATTTGCGTGATCCGAGTGACATTCTCCGGGCCACGCTCTTGCAATGACAATAATATGTGTCTTGGTGGAACATGGCGTTTTGTCAAATCAACAATATGTTGTTGATCATTTGCATTTAGTCGACTTACGAAAGCATGACCTTCAAATCTATCAGGTAAGCCATGGTTGTGAACTCCACATTTTACATCGATCTTCCATCCAGAACCATCTTTCGACGATGTTGACCTAATTTTGAAAGGACAACCACATCTCTTACTAGCACTTTGGGTTTCACTATTTTTTTTTTGTATTTTCCACCTTTATCACAACCAAATATTAATTTGTCACTTCTTCCTCTCTTGTTTGTTTTGGTATCTGAACGAGTTATTATAACTCACTTTATTCCTGATTCCAGCCTCCCTAATCCAGCTTATCACCTATTCTCTTGTAGCAAATTTTTGACCAATTACAAAAGCATTTGTTGTATCCACGCATGTCTGATTTAAATCACATATCATCAAAGGAGGATCCACACTTGTGAATTAAAATTAAATAAACTTAATAATTAATAAAAAATAAAATAAAATAAAAAAACAAACCGGAATACCCAAAGATGGGTTATCCAGTTGATAAAATGATAAAATCAAAACATGCGCCACTGGTATTTCCGGTTGGCAAGACGTGAACCGGATATCACACAGTTGAGTTATTCGGCTATGAAAATTATACGAACCGGAATTCTACATGATGTGTTATCCGGTTGGCTGACTATTAGTTTCAAATTGCTCAGATAAACCGTACAAACAATAAAAGTAAAAAAAAAGTAAAAGTAAAATTAAAAAAAGGACAAATTTAAATATTTTTTTTAAAATTGTAGGAGTATCGGGATAATTGTTAGGGTACATGGTATAATTTTCTGTTTTGACTAACCATGATACTTCTTGGGCCGTTGTTATTAGGCCCCTGTGCGGTGCGGCCTAGAACACAAACCATAATAAACATAACCATTCAAAATATTCTATTATTTCCTTATAAGCATCTCATTTGTGACCAGTAATTAAAAAATAATTAACTATATTAATTTAAATAGTAAAATAAATTTTATTTATTAAAATACCCTTATTAATATTAATACAATCATTATATTTATAGTTGGAAGTTAGTTTGAGACATTCTAAACAATGATATATTAGTGCAATTTTTTTCAATATTCAATAATATTCTAAAATGAAACTGACAATTTATTTGAAACAAATAAACATCAGAACAATTTCATAAAAGTATTATCATCTTTTATATTTATAGATAAATTTAGTTTGTAAAACTTTGGACGGGAGAGATTATCTTACAAAATATCTAGATTATTGACAGTTAAGAGAACCTCACTCACTAACATCACTAACAGCGTAATTATAAGACAGCCACAGAAGAAAGAAGAGCATAGAAACAAAGACGTGGAGGTTTAAAAGGCCATCTTACTCTCAACTTCCACACTCTGCGGCCTTATCTCCTTTCTTGCCGCTCCCTCCTCTATCCTCTCAAACCCAAACCCTTCCATTCCAACACCAAATGGCTTCCATTTCCGGTGCCATTGGAACTCCTCCCTCTCTTCAAATTCCCAAAACCCCAGCCTCCTTTTCACTCCACAACACTTCCCGTTTCAACACCCTTCTCCGTCTCCGTCCCAACCACAAAACCCCCGCCGTTTCTTTCGTTATCTCCGCTATTGCCTCTCCCAACACTTCCACTCTCACCGCTCAAGAAGCCTTCAAGGGTTTTAACGTTGATGACGGCTCTAATGACCAACTCAACAACCTCCCTGTTGCCGTCAGCAAAGACGAACTCGACGTTTCCAAACTCGGTTTTCCTTCTCGGCTTGTGGACTCCCTCCGAAGACGAGGAATTACCAGTCTCTTCCCTATTCAGGTATCGAACTTTGTTTTTGTAGTTTTAATTTCGACGAGTGTCAAAAGTTACGTGCTTCCGTTATGTTATTGGTTTGAAATTGAATTATTATAAGTTTGAAAAATTAAGCTGGATTAAACCTTATCTCGCAAAATTAAGTTTGCTTAAACC
Source organism: Vicia villosa (assembly GCF_029867415.1). Classification (NCBI taxonomy): domain Eukaryota; kingdom Viridiplantae; phylum Streptophyta; class Magnoliopsida; order Fabales; family Fabaceae; genus Vicia; species Vicia villosa. The sequence continues at coordinate 408,731 of NW_026705161.1, read as the reverse complement.
TTATCTTGCCAAATTAAGTTTGATTAAACCTTATCTACACCTCTAGAAATGCTTGGACGATGGAAAAGTATAAATGAAATGTACTTTGCCAACTTTAAACCAAACATTGTTGTTGTTAATTGTTATTATTAGTAGTAGTATATTTACACATGTATGCCTTTACTGTGGTTCATTTGCCTCTTACAAAAAATATTTGTTGGATTTGACTTTGGTTAAACTTAATGCAAATTTACCTTTTTCTTGTTGATTAGAGAGCCGTGTTGCTGCCTGCAATGGAAGGTAGAGACATCATTGCTCGTGCAAGGACTGGGACTGGGAAGACACTAGCATTTGGAATTCCAATTATCAAGGGTCTCACTGAGAATGAAGAAAGCACCATGAGGTGATTCATTATCCGTGTGTTGTAATTCATAAAACCTATTTGTTAATTACTAACTTGTGTTATGTGTATTGAGACATTTCCATGTTCTTTTTATCTCAGGCGGGGGCGGCTTCCTAAAGTACTGGTCCTTGCACCAACTAGGGAGTTAGCAAAGCAAGTCGAGAAGGAGATACAGGAATCTGCACCTTTTCTGAACACTGTTTGTGTTTATGGTGGTGTTTCTTATGATATTCAGAGGAATGCGCTTTCACGTGGTGTTGATGTTGTGGTTGGAACACCTGGGAGACTAATTGACTTGATAAATGGGAAAAGCCTTAGACTTAATGAAATTCAGTATTTGGTACTTGATGAGGCCGATCAGATGCTTGCTGTTGGGTTTGAGGAGGATGTGGAATTGATTTTAGAAAAGATCCCTTCTCAGCGGCAGATCATGCTTTTCTCTGCAACCATGCCGGGTTGGGTGAAGAAGTTGTCAAGAAAACATTTGAACAATCCTTTGACTATTGATTTGGTAAAATTTCTGTTACTTTTTAATATCTATTATCTCCAAATATACATGAATGAAGTATAATTGAGTGTATATCTGTTAGTTTGTATAAAGGGATAGCTTGCATCCCTTTCAAATCAATATCTTCTAATTTGCATTTTCCTCTAATTATATGTCAAGAAGACATAATTGTGCTTACCGATCTTTAAGTGATTGCAATTATGATATGTTTTAATTCCTACAAAAATGGTAATGATGGCTTTCACTTTTCTTTTTTACAAGGTCGGTGATAGAGAAGAAAAGCTTGCTGAGGGAATCAAACTTTATGCTGTATCAGCCACTGCATCATCAAAGCGGAGAATTCTTTATGGTCTTATAAATGTAAGCTTGTTGTCACTTGTTTGGTAATATCTACAGTTGGCTTCACTGAGGTTTTGTTTAGTGGGTGTGGTGGTGAGTAAAACCCCACACTATTCAAACTTATACAATAAAAAATTCTTGTTCAGAAGCAGGTTACCAACTGTTAAAAAGAAACTCCATGGTTTGGCAGGCATGCACAATGAACTAGTTTTTATCATCATTTTGATGTTAAGTAGTTTGTGTTGATTACCTGACACAAACTTATGGCTGTCTATTCTCCGAGACTCATTTTTCTGTTGCAACATACACACACACATTAAATCTGTTAGTTATATGTTTTCAAGTGACTTCAAGTTACTCTAGTCTTGAATATAAGAGAAGGCAGTTCAATAATTCTGTTGTATGTTATCATGTCATTTAGGAATATGGAAAGGGTGGGAAGACTATTGTTTTCACACGGACAAAAAGGGATGCTGATGAAATAGCACTGTCATTATCAAATAGTATACCTTCTAAAGCACTGCATGGTGATATCTCTCAGTATCAGAGAGAGAAAACATTGAACGGTTTTCGGCAAGGGAGATTCACAGTGCTTGTTGCTACTGACGTTGCTTCTCGTGGACTAGATATTCCCAATGTTGATTTGGTAAGTTCAAAGTGATGTTTTTTTACTCCATGTCCAAACTTCTTAGCTTCAGTCTCGGTTCTATAAAAAATGTCTCAAATTCTAGCAGATTTTAAAATCCTACCATGCATTTTAATACTGAATGCCAACTGAGGCTTTAGTAATAAGCCCAACCATGTGGATTATTGTTATTTGGAATTTAGGGCTTTAATTGAAGATTTTGGTTTTAACTCGTTTAGTGAAAATTTAGTGTATACAAATTTGATCTTGAGATAATGTTATCTCTAAGGTTAGAGTAAGAATGTATGCGTATTCTGAATAATGATATTTCAACTCTTAATTTGGGTTGCCTGTTGTATGAAATTTGTAAGGAGATGTTTGATGTTTCTACTATGTTTGAGTCTGACTTTATTACTCAATCTTTGTCAATGTGAGTTAGTTAATCTGACTTGCCAATTATAAATGTTTCGTAAGATGTGTTTGTGTAAACATTCCAGGTTTAATTCTTTTGTAGCAATTTTGATTTAGTATACCATCACACAAGTTTAATGTATCTATTTGTAATACAAGGTTTTTATGGTTTGGCCTAATACTGAACCGCTGTATAGTCTCAACTCAACATATTGAAAACTTTGTTGACATTTCATATTTTTTTTCCTTCAGATTATACATTATGAACTTCCCGATGGTCCCGAGACTTTTGTTCACCGCTCTGGTCGTACAGGACGTGCTGGAAAAGAGGGTGCTGCTGTAGTAATGTACACCGCTACCCAGAAAAGAACTGTTATGTCCTTTGAGCGTGACATAGGCTCCAGGTTTGAATTTATTAGTCCACCACCTATGCAAGATTTACCAGAATTACCTACCAGGCTAGGTGTTGATACACTCGATAGAGATAGAAGTATTCGGAGAGGTTCTAGGGATCAGAGAGGTTATAGAACTGGTGGGGATGACTGGTCAAGTGGTGTTAGACGATCAGGTGGGGATGACTGGTCAAGTGGAGGTAGGCGATCAGGTGGGGATGACTGGTCAAGTGGAGGTAGGCGATCAGGTGGGGATGACTGGTCAAGTGGAGGTAGGCGATCAGGTGGAGATGACTGGTCAAGTGGAGGTAGGCGATCAGGTGGGAATGACTTTTTAAGTGGAGGTAGACGGTCAAGCGGATATTCGTTATCAAACAGAACTTCATCGCCAAACAGATCTTCATCGCCAAACAGATATTCATCGCCAAACGGGTAACAGGACTTAAGTTGTATAGTAACTGTTTTGCTCTTGTTTGATAGTTTTTTTAAAAATCCGTTTGCTTTATATTTGGGGTATACGTATAACTTATGGCATCTGAATGTACGTTGCAGAGGGGCTTGTTTTAATTGCGGAGAATCAGGGCATCGGGCGTCAGAGTGTCCCAGTAAACGAGACTTATTTTAGTTGGAACATGTTCAACTTTGGTTTCACCTTGTCCTAGAATTGAGCTGCCATTGGTGATGGCCTAAAAGGTTCAAGAAATTGAATGCGCTGTCTGAAAGATCTACAGAATCAAAGCTGCATTTACAACATCTTTCCTATTTGGTTATATCCACTCCCCATAGAAGTTCCCGCTTTTGATCTCAGCTTTTTTTTTTCTGTCCTTTTTTTTCTCATTGTTGTAAAATCGATTGATCGGTTGTGTTGCGGCAGTGATATTCTGCCAGAATGTTAACTGTATGATGCTAACTTATCTGTATGTCCGCCATGTTTATCACCGGCTTGAACCTCCACATTTCAAAAAAGACAGGAGTAGTTATATAGAAATGCCTTCTTATTACTATCCCCATGAACCATGTGTTTATTTCAAAGCATACCAATACTATTTGAGTGAGTTTGTGAATGCGCTCTTATATTATAGTATATTATTCAAGATAGACATCATAGATTCATTGGCTGTCCTAATTTTTTTATATGCTATTTTTACATTATCGATGTGAAAATTTTGAATTTCCCAAGAGTAAAAACCATTTAAAACTTAAGCAAACTATAGATTTCACTTTAACTACCTTATTCTTGTGGCATTTTTTTAATAAAGCATGCTAACTTATACTTTAAAAGGACATGTTAGAATTTTAGTGATTTTACAAATAATAATTATGATTTGAAAAAAGTAATTTCTTATTTTTAAAAGAAAAATTGAATGTACAATTTTTAGTACTCCAATTAGTGTTTTTAGGGTACATATTAGTATTTTTTTAATCACGAGTAACTTATGTTTTAAGGGTAAACATTAAGGATTTTAATAGTAGTAATTATGTTTAAATTTTTTTAAAAAAATTGAGCACACAATTATCAACACAATTTTTTATTTGTATTTTTAAGTACATTAACAAATGCTATAATGGCTCATATTAGCATTTCTCTTTTCTTAATTTTATTTTATCAACTAGTTGATCCAACAATTGGTATAATGTTCGATCAACAATAGTGTGTTTATATTGAACTAGATATACATGATGGACTCCATGTTATGATGTTCTATCAACAATATATGTATAAATGATGGATCATGCAGAGTTTGATTGATATAAGCTTTGGTTGCTGTTGTATCTTTAACTAACAAAGAATTATTACAATAATAAATTTATCAAAACTAGTTGTAGATTATAGTGAGAATGATATCAATGGTCATGAAACAATAAACAAAATGAGCGTATATTTTTCACTACCCAAAATGAAATGTTCCAAACCAGTCATGCTACACAGAATCACATAAATTTCACTTGTGTGTAGCTTTAGCTATTTTCCAAAGAGAATGTTTATAACAGTCCTACAAACTGGTCCCCTTTTGTTGCTAAGAACCTCCTTTACAGCCTTCTCATCAGGAACAAACCCCTTCCCCTTCATTTCCTCCATCAACTGCACAGCCTCATCCATCTTCTTCTCTTTAACCAACCCCTCAAACACAGAAGTATATGTCTCAGCATTAGGTCTCATCCCTTTCTCAAACATTTCCACTACATAGTTCTTCGCATCTTTCAAAAACTTACCATTCCCCGCAAGTCCCTTAATAAGAACAGCATAGGTATAAGCATTAGGAAAAACCCCAGAAGCAAGCATTCTCATGTAAGCTTTATGAGCCTCTTTTGGTTGGCCAGCATTGGCATAAGCCTCAATTATGGCCGTGTGGGCCACCACATCTGGCATTTGGCCTTTATCTTTGATCTGACCGAAAAGTTCTAACGCTTCGTGCGTTAGACCCTGCTTGGACAAAGCGTCGAACATCTTGACTGCATGATTCAACAACCCGTCACCGCTTCTCATTTTGTGGAAGATTTCTTGTAAGTCTTTTGGGTCTTTGGGTTCTTCTATTGCTGGCTTCTTGCTGAATGGGTCATAAGGCGGTGGTAGTTTCCTACAGGTGGTGGTCGGTTTAGTTAATGCGGTGCTTTCGTCGTCGGAATCGGAATCGGAGGGAGAGAAATTGAGTTTGGTGTCTATGTTTTTGTTGGAGGAAGTGAAATGACGTAGGATGGGATTGGAGTTGGGAGAATGGGAAGGGTTTGAGGAAATGGGTATGGATGTGAGAGAGGAGAACAGTGACGTATATTGGAGAAGTTTGGTGTGGGAGAAGGGTGAAGGGGAGGTGAAAATGAGAGCGCGAGATATTGCTGATTTTGCGTAGAAAGCCATTGATAATAATCTGTGGTCTGCGTCTAAGTCGAACAGTGGAATAACAAGAGGGGGAAGAATATACAGTCTCTCCTATTATTAAGAATCCTTCTAGAAAATTCCAAGGTGGCGCCAAATAATTTTTTAATTGAATTGTAATATAGTATTGGACTGGACTCACTAAAGGAAAATTTGACTTCTTAGTACCACCCCACACTTAAAGTTGTTACCCCTTAAATTTTATAATTTCATTTTTTTTCTTTCAAATTTTTAGTAAAAAAGAGCGTACAAAAAATCTAATAGAAAAATTAAGAGAAACTCTTATTATACCTTTGGGTTCTTAGGCACCATGTGTGTTTTTAAAATTGCCTCTTTGTTTTCATAGATGTATTTTCGGAAATACATTTTTTTATTCAATATTGGTTTGTTCCGTAAGTACATCTCCGAACCATTTAATTGTGATTTTTTTTAATTTTAATTGTGGTATTCAATTTTGAAAACAAATTAATTGTGGTGTTATATTTTTACACAATCAAATCAAATATAATTAAAAGTTTTTTCACTAATATAAAAAGACTCTTCGTCCTATTGATAAGTTCGTGATTATAAATTCACGTACCAATTATTAGATGTCTATTTGCATGTAGAGAAATGGTGCTCTGGAAGAGTGTAGTTGTGTTTCCTTGAGTCACTTATCACTCATTTATATTTGGTTATTAAGAGTGTAATATTTGTACTTTGACAAGTGGTTGGTTAATGTTATTTGAATTTATTCAAACCGATAGATTCGGCCAGTCCCTTTATGTTTCCTTTTCTCCACTTATAATCAGATGCATCTAACCTTTTTAAAAACACAATCTTATCCAAACTAGTATTCTCTTTTTCATAAGAAACACAATCTTATACAAAACTAATTATTATTATTTTAATTGTGATGCTGGGTTCATGTTTTGATGTATTATTCTATTGCAAAAAAAGTTGAAATTTATAGTTGGTTTAACATATAGCAAAAGGTTTCATAGGTACATCTACGGAACATTCTAGCGTTAAGATGTTCGGAGGAGCTGTATTTACGGAATATTCTCTGAACTAAATTAATTTAAATTTTTCTCATGTTTACCATTATAAACCACCTCCGTAGATGCACCTCAGGAAAAATTCAAATTTGAGCAAAATAAAAAGGTGCTTTTTAATGTGCATCTACGGAAGCAGAGGGCATAAATAGAATTTCTTCAGGTACCTAAGAGTATCAAGGGGTGGATTGAGATATTCTATAAATTAAAATATTTGATAGTATATTTAAAAGTTTAATATGCATTTATGTTAATTTTTTTATAAAAAAAATCAGTGGGTGGAAAAACTTAATGCTTTCTTAAAAAATACCTTGGTTTACCGTTCTAAACATTGACAGATTCGGTAGTGTAAAATCATCAGTTTTTACAAAAGCTCATGTATTTATCAAACTTTTTAAAGGGCTTTAAAAATTTTGGTGGTGTAATTTTCAACAGTTGAGATTTTGTCGACAGTTTTGTACGACTGTGATTGCACCGACTGTTCTATGTGATCCAGAATAAATCCAAACTTGTATAAATAGGGATCATGCATAGTTAAAAATATCATCTTAAAATGTCTCACTATTCGTTTATGACTTGGAGGACATCACATGTATCGCTCTTCTAACATCCAAATTGAATACTATGTTGCCTGACACCATGAACAAAAAGGTAAGTAAAATCGAGTTTCGTGCACCATGGATTGATAGTGATGGAAAGGTGAAATGCGGCCATATTGAGCTGAAGACTTATGAAGTGAAGATTATGTGGAGAACATATCACTGTAGGCTAACAAAAGGACTAATCAAGTTCGATGTGAAATTTTCTAGATCTGTCGACAATATAATCAAGATATTAAAGCGTCTACAATTATCAAGTACTGTCTATGTTTTGTTATTTATATTGTTTTGTTAAGTTATGTAATTGTCTGTGTTAAGTTATTTTAATCGTCATGTGCTAAGTTATGTTATTTGTCAAATGTTAAGTTGTGTTTATGACAAATGAAGAGCATGTTGATCATTTGCAAGTTGTGTGGAAGTTGTTGCAAGAGAAGAAATTGTATGCTAAGTTGTCTAAGTGTGAGTTTTGGTTAAGAGATGGGAGTTTTCTCGACCATTTGATTTCTAGCGGTGGTATTATTGTTGATCCGTCGAAGGTTGATGCGGTGTTCTAGTGGAAAGCTCTGAAGTTTGTTACTGAGTTCATAAGTTTTGTTGGGATTAGCTGGTTAATATAAGAGGTTCATCGAATGCTTCTTGAAGTTGGTGTTGCCTTTGACTCAGTTAACTCGAAAGGGTTAAGCTTTTGTGTGGAGTGTACAGTGTGAAGACAGTTTTATAAAGCTCAAGAAGAAGCTGATGACCGCGCTAATGTTGATTTTGTCAAATCTAAATGAGTCCTTTGTGGTATATTGTGATGCTTCAAAGATGGGTCTAGGTAGTGTGTTGATGTAGAATGGTTAAGTGGTGGCTTGTGCTTCTAGACAATCAAGAATTCATGAGGGGAATTATCTGATGCATGATTTGGATTTGGCAGTCATGGTCTTCTTACTAAAAGTTTGGAGACATTATCTATTTGGCTGTAGATTTGAAGTGTTTAGTGACCACTAGAGTTTGAAGTATCTTTTCGATCAAGTGGAACTGAATATGAGGCAGAGGAGGTAGCTCGAATTTTTGAAAGATTATGATTTTAGTTTGAGTTACCATCTAGGTAAAGCAAATATTGTAGCCGACACATTGAGCATAAAGTAATTGCATAAGTCGATGCCGATGGTTTGAGAATTAGAGTTAATCAATAAATTCATAGATCTGAGTTTGTTGTGTGAAATAACTTCTAACAATGTGAAGATGAATATGTTGAAGCTGACTAGTGGTATTCTTGAAGAAATTCGAGAATGTCAGAATATCGACTTGGGATTGATTGATCGGTTCGTGCTGATCTATAAAGGTAACGATGGTGATTTCAGAACCAATGAGAATGGTGTGTTGAGATTCTGAGACAGAGTTTATGTACGAGTTGTACCCAAAATTAAGAAGAGAATTCTTGAGGAAGGTCATAAAAGTATTATGAGTATTCATCCCAGTGCTACGAAGATGTATCAAGACTTGAGGAAGATGTTTTGATGGCTTGGAATGAAGAAGGAAGTTATTGATATGATGCCTAGAATGAAGAAGGAAGATGTATACATCATTTCAAAGGAGTTTGTGTCTGGGATGCCACAGACAGTGAAGGGTTGTGATACGATTTGGGTTATTGTGGATAAGTTGACTAAATCAGCTCATTTCATCCCAATTTGACTTAACTATCCGTTGGAGAGGCTAATAGAGCTATATATTGAGAAGATTGTTAGTTTGCATGAGATTCCATATAGTATTGTATCTAACAGGGATCAAAGGTTTACATCGAGGTTCTGGGAGATTTTGTAGAAATCCTTGGGTACGAAGTTGCGGTTGAGTCCTGCTTACCATTCGCAGACTGATGGTTACATAGAGAGGACTATCTGACCCTTAGAAGACTTGTTGAGAGCTTGTGTGCTATAACAAGGAGGTACTTGTGACAATTTTTACCGTTGATTAAGTTTACCTACAACAATAGTTTCAATTTGAGTATTGGAATGGCACCATTTGAGGCATTGTATAGTAGACGGTGTAAGACACTTTTATGTTGGTATGAGTTGGAGAGAGTGTTATGACTGGACCTGATGTTGTTCAGCAAACCACAAAGAAGATCAAAGTGATCAAAGAGAAGATGTGAGTTCATAGAATGGTCAGAAGAGCTATCATGATAAGCAAAGGAAAACATTTGAGTTTCAGGAGGGAGATCATGTGTTTTTTAAAGTTACTTCGGTAACTAGTGTTGGTCAAGATTTAAAGTCTCGAAAGCTCACTTCGCATTTCTTTGGTTTGTACCAGATTTTGCAAAGGATAGGAGAAGTGACCTATTAGATTGCTTTACCACCGTTGCTTGTTAATCTTCATGATGTGTTTCATGTGTCTCAGTTGAGGAGAAACATTTTGGATCCATCTCTGAATGTGTTTTCTTAAGGTAGTTTTCTAGGGCACAAATTCTTTAAGTGGGGAAAAGTTGTAACACCCTATTTTGTGAGCTATTATTTTAAATGATTTATTTATATTTTAATTTAATTGTTATATGCTATAATTGAATTAATTTGGGTGATGAGGGTGTGTGACTTCGAGATGATAGTGTATGAGTAATTAGAGATTGGTAGAAGTAGTCTAGAATTATTAGGAATTATTTTAGTAATTACAATAATAATATGTTATTTTAATTTATTTAATTAAATGGAAAATAGAGAGTTTGGGATTAAATTGGGAATTATGAAAAATAGAGGGGAGGAAGGAGTGAGACTGTTAGTAAGTGAGACGTGAGTTTATAATTTTAACTAGATTACCCTAATTATATAAATTAGGAGATAACCTAGGTTTAAGAGAGGCTTCTAAATAGTACGTGAAAACAAATTTGGAGAGTATATATGACCAGTGGGTTTCACACGTATATTCACAGTTGTTTTAATTGCATTTGAAGTATTTTGTCTAATATTTTATTTCTTTATTCCGCATATTATGCTTTGGTTGTGTGTTATAGTGTTTGCAGACTCAGATGAATGAAGTGGGAGAAATCAGTGCAAAAAGGTGAAAAACTGAAGAAAGCGTATATACTGCCCAAACGCGTGCTCAGACGCGTCCTCAGTCAGTCAGGCAGGAAGAATAATGACCCTCCGGTCACACCGTGCCCAAACGCGTCTCTCAAGCCTAAACGCGTGCCCATATGCATGTTTGACGGAGGAAATCACAAATAAAGATCAGCTTCTGCTCACACGCGTCCCTGGACGCGTCTCTTTGTCCCACACGCATCCACACGCAATATTTTGGGCTTTCTTATCCAAACAGCCCAGAAACTCAGAAATAAAAGAACCAGAATGCATTGGGGCAAGGGTTGGACAGTTTTTGGTGCAAAAATACATTAGAGAAGGGAGAAAACTCAGATTTGATGCAAGGATTGAAGGTTTCTACCAGGTTTTGTCATTGAAGATTTGATTCCCTTCATTTATCTGTAATGTCTACAATTAACACTATGTTTTCTATTATTTTTATAAGTAGCTAAACCCCCCGTTGCTAGGGGGTGATCTTGATTCTGAATGTAATAACTTTATTTCTTTGATGCAATAACAATTTGGTTTTCATATAATTGGTTTGTTCTACATCTGCTCTGTATGCCTTAACCGTCGAAAAAACGGATAATGAATTTGTATGAATAAGTTAAGCTGGACAGCAATTGTTCATTGACCTGAGTAAGAACATAGGATAATAATTATCACCTAGAGATATTTTATCTTAAACGGAAATTCTTGTTATTGGAATGCTTGATCACAATTATAATTATCTATGGACATAGTAATTAGGTTGTGACGTCAAAGATCTTTTCACTAAGGCCTTAGGACTAGATACTCTTGAGAACCGGTAACCAATTGTGAAACTATGTTGTTGCATTGAGAAGGTAAGTTGTTACAGGAAGAATCATTCACCGACCTCTAGCAACCTACTCATCTCTATTCATCGTTCTCATATTTTAGTTATTTAATTTAATTGCAATTTTCTAAAGAAACTGATCAAAACCTTTTATAACTTTTGTCTAATTGAAATTATTGCAAAACTCCGTGTCGTCAAGTAGTCCTTGAGATTGGGATTTTCCCATTACTACTACATCAGTGAAAAATAGTACACTTGCTATTTTACCGATCAAGTTTTTGGCGCCGTTCCCGGGGACTGCCGAAGATAATTGAGTTTTGATTTATTTCAATTAGAATTTTGTTGCTCTGCAACTAAAATTTTAATTTCCGCATATTTTTGTTTTTAATTATCATTCCTCGATTTAATAATTGTCTAATCTTTAATGCGAGGCAAGACCTCAGCTGAATTTCCCTTTGACGCAAAAATTGAAAGAACGTTGCACGAAAGGCGTAGAAAAGCTCGATTGGCTAAACTGGAATTAGAAGAGGAGAGTAACTCATCTCATTCAAGTTCGGAATTTGAAAGTGAACCATAAATTATGGGTGAAAATCCTCCTCCTCTTGAGAGGCTCCTTGGTGACTACGGTGCTGCAAACACACAGGGGGAAGACAATTAATTGTCAACCAACCAGTAAATGCTGCCAACTTTCAATTGCACCCAAGCACCATTAATCAGCTTGAAAGGAAACCTTCCACCGGAAAGGTTAACGAAGACGCAAACAAGCATCTACAGAGATTTTTGACCATGAGCACCACTCTAAAAATTTGACGGTTACACTGAAGAAGCAAAGAGGCTTAGGATGTTCCCTTTCACTCTAGCAGAAGAGGCAGAAAAGTGGTTCTATTCTCTACCAACGGGCAGTATCACATCGTGGGAAGAGATGGAAAAGACTTTCCTGAATGAATATTTTCCAGCGTCAGTCTTTCTACGAAAAAGCTTTGAAAACATAACCTGAAAAACTTGAAAAGTGATGATTTTGTTGATGCCAATCTATGATATTGTTAGCTGGAGATTTCGACATGATATTTATGTTCTTTGAAGTCATTTATTTCAAAGAGAGAATGGCTTTTAATGGCTATTTTTAGAGTTACTATATGTCCGAAGTATTTTCTAGGTAGTACCAAGATATAAATGGATGCTCTTCGAAGTATAAAAGACTTAGGATATTTCGACATATTATTTACAAAGATACGTTGCTTCGCATGAAGAGTTTCGAGCGGGAAGATTTGAATTTCAAAGTGTTTCGTTTGAATCAAGAAGGACGCGTGGAACTCCAGGAATTTGAAGCACATGCAAACGAGCAACATGGCATCTCATTAGAGTAATACCGCTAGTGTTGAATTAGTATAAATAAGGGTCTTAGTGGTAGGATCCAGGGGTCTTCATTTTGTACAAATTACTCACAAATCACTCAAGTACCAAGCGTAAGAGAAAAAGTTTTCGCTGAGAAATGTACATGTAACACCATTATATTTTCAATATTTATCCTTTGTTTTATAAACACTAGTCATTAAAATACATTTACGTTTCCCGTCGAATCATTTACGTTTACACTCCAGTCATTTCAAATTACTTTCTGCCATTTCCTTCGTTGCATTGTATTTTATATTGTTTTTTACATCAAGTCATAGATTATTATATTTCTCTTAGAAGTAAAACCCGTAAGCATGAATTCAACTATCATAATAGACTCCTTTTCGACACATGTCCTAGGATCAATCTAGTCGATACTGCGAGTAACCAAAGTATATTTAATAATTTGGAGGACTAGCGGTTGTTTACTGGAAATTACCGTAAACAGATATATTGTGAATTTGATGTTTTAATTGTTGAATAAATGTTGTATGTCGAATTATGAGATCTTGGCTTTTTACGGAATCAAAATCGAAGGTTCGGGAGGCCTCAAATGGTGAAAAATTGCATTCTTAGTTGTGCAAGTTCAAGTGTTTTTTCCCGGACCAGAGGCTCACCTGGAGAACTATGTAGAGAAAAAGGGGTTTTGGATTTGAAACCTTGCCAGGCGATACCGACAACACAACGTTGCTTGAAAACAGCGTATATGGAGTTATGTAACTCCATTTGATGCACAGTTTGGAGTGTTAGAAAGCTAATGTGAAGCACTATCTGATGATGATGGTTTAGGGGTTTAATTAGGTATGTATGATGAATGGAGGTGAATAATTTAGGATAATTTTGTGTTGATTGTGTAAACGGTGATGTTAATATGCTACGGTATGAGTATGAATAGTGAATTATATGATGTTGTTGTGGGATAATAGTTTGGGAGGGGGACTATTATCGTTGAGTCAATGCATATTTTGATTATTGTCAGGAGAGGACTTTAAACTTTATGTTGTTGTTGCATTGACGTGTATTGACTTAAAATTATTATGTCGTTGTTGTTGATGAAAGAGACAAGTTGCAAACCGAGCAGGGTGGATTGGTGAACTGTCCCAAATCCGAGCAGGGTGGATTCAGGGTTTGAGTAGGGTGAATCTGATTCCTGAGTGAACCAATTGTTGATAATATGGTACCACATGCGTATGAGTTTTATTGACATTGTGAGTCACATTGCATCATTTAAATGATGAATATGTGGTTTGTATCGAGTATGTTGGTGGATTGGGTGTGAGAATGACATTGTGTGAATGTTGTGATATATATGTAGATGTTTGTATTCTACCTTCCAGCTTATACCGTTTAATTATTGAAGTGAATTCTCACCCCTTTGCTTTGATGTTGTCCATCATGGACATCTTGCAGATAATCATGATTAGAAGTTGTTGTTGTGAGTGGAAGATAACTTTTGGAGTTGTTTCTATTTAGTTTCATTGTTTATTTAGTGGATATGCTCTTATCATGTAACATCGCGGATGAGACGCTTGTTTTAATTATTGAATTCAAATTAATGTTTTTGAGGAGTTTTTACAATGTTTATTTTAATGTGGAGAACAAACATGATTGTGTCGAGTATTTTAATTTGATTTTCCTCTACTGTTTTAATAAAGTTGAGATGTTTTGAAGTTGGTAACACTTTAATCAGCGTATAACACTTTTTATATACATTTTCAGGGTTAGGGCGTTACATACAACTCACTAATTTACACAATTATTCCCTAATTCTTTAGGCCAATTTAGAGTTAAACTGGGCGTTTCTACGTTCGTCAATTCAAAAGCCACAACTTATAATTACATATTCCTAGTTAATTACCAAGTTGAATAATTATCCTAATTGGATCGGTAGACTTGCGACCAATAATCCATACTCATCTGATATTGATTTGTACACTCGTTAACACATAAAAAACATTAAAATCAAGAACAATTAAATAATGAAAATAACATAAAAGCATTCAAATAATCTCAAACAGTCAAATGATCCAACAAAGTACAATTAGGTTCATCTCAAAGACCTAATCTAAAATAACTTAGCTACTCATTGGGAAATTAACGATTACCGTGAGTTGATAAGAAGTATTCATCAAAATCTATGGAAAATAAGCTCTCTAATGACTCTAATGCTCTCCAATTTTGCTCCCAAAAGCTCATGGTTGTCACTTTTTCTATCTCAAATTTGGAACCCTAAAAAAGTAGCAAAATCCCTATTTATAGCAGCGTGTCAAAAACGCGCATATTAGAAACATGCGTCATCGCGACCAAGATGTGACATCATTGCGCCAATGATGTAAGTGTCGCGAGCGCGAGAAAACCGATGGCGAAATTCCTCTTTTTCTTTAAATTCTTACTAAGTCATAACTTTGTTCCTCTTAGTTATTTTTGCTCACTTCTTCCACACTCTGGCTTCACTTTTGCTCACAATTACACCGATTTGTCTGATTTTTGCTCGTAAATATTACGTAAATATTTAGTGTCAATAGTCATTTAATCTATTTAAACTAAATATTTTATATTTATTATAATACCTAATTAATTAAAAATTAAAATTAAGACATAATCAATAAATTAATCAAACACTTAGATAAACTAGTAAAAATATTGACTAATTAGTTTGATAAGTGTATGCATGTGTAGGACCGATAACAATACAAAAATATGAATAATAATTTTGATATGTTTACTGATGTTGTCTCTTATATTGTGTGAGTATGGAAAAATTGTTGGTGAACAACCAAGATACATGCATTCAATTATCATAACATGCATCAGTTTACAGAGAGAAAACTAAATCTTTTATCGTCAAAGGTATAAAGTACAGTCCATTTGTGATGAATTTTAACAACAATTTTCCACAACTTTTTTCAATTACTAATATCTTTATACACTCAAAGAGCCGTACCATTTATTTGTTCTATAAAATGAATAGAAATCAAAATCATAAGAAAGGTTGTAAAAAGATAAAATGAGTATCATTAAGCGAAATAAAATAAACCGTTAAAATATACTTGAAGTTGAATAAAACCGAAAGCTTCTATACAATGAAGTAGAACTTGTGAATGAAAGAAGATTAAACCAGAAGTTGTTAAAGAAATACGAGTAAATCCTAAACAATAAATTGATGAAGCAAATGAAAAAATATTGAAGTAGCGGAGATGAAAGAAGAAGAAGAAGAAGGAGATGAAAGAGGGAGAAGAAGACAAACGTAGAGTATAGTGAATAGAAGAGCAACATGAATTGGCATTACAAGTGATGTTCCAAAATAAATCATGATTATAAATTTGTGTTGATTTAACAATGTAATTGGTGAGTCAAATGCGTAACTAAATGATGTTAGACAAAATGCAAACATAGTGCATAAAAGTTGATTGAAAAACAAACATGATGCATAAGACAAAAAGGAAAGGGTTAATAGTAATTCACCCCCTGTTTACGGTGATTTCCGGTAAACAACCGCTAGTCTTCCAAACTATAATAAATATGATATGGTTACTCGCAGGATCGACTAGATTGATCCTAGGACATAGTCAAAAAGATTGTTATTGATGGTCATTCGAACCATATCTATGATTCATCTTGTCAATAAGAATTACTTCGAACGAAACAAACAAAATTAGCAATCACTTCGTTATACACGTGAGTATAACTTCAGCGAAAGGTAAGTCAAGATAAAATATGAGACAAAAGTGTAAAAGTGCAGAAATCTTAAAGTGCAGAAATGTTAAATACTTCAAAGATAAATGACATGAAAATAATGAGTACGAAAACTTAAATGGCAAGAAGTAAATGGAATGCAATAATATTGAAAGATACTAGAAAATAAAGGGAAAATACACATGTATTAAAATGGTGGTGTCATACGTACATTTCTCAGCGAACTCTTTCTCTTTAACACTTGATACTTGAGTAATATGTGAGTGATTTGTACAAAATGAACACACCGAATCCTAACATTAGAACCCTTATTTATACTAGTTTCGAGCTTAACGGTCCTACGCTAATCTAATGCCACGTTTCTCATAAGACCCTCGGGAACGCCATCTGTCTTTAGACAGTTACGAAACCGTCTTCAAATTTCAAATCCTCCCGCCTAAGTCCTTCTTCGACGCGTGGCAGTGTATTTAACATTAAAACACTACAAAAGCACGCTAAGTGTCAATACTTAACATATTTCACGAAATCTGTCTAAGTCTTTGAAGACATATACTCCTACTAGCTTCAGCATTCACTATCTTCGTTATAACTTAGAAATCTTCGTTCTCGAAGCATGGCCATCAGGAGCCATTTTTATCTTCAAAGATGGTCATCAGTAACCATCCTTCCTTCGATTTTTTATCCTTCGAACCATGTTTGCAAAACAAAATCTTCAGCTAACAAATTGCCCCCAATAAATGCCTGTTTCGAAAAACAAGAGAAATAGGCGTTTCTTGTTGTAATAAGATTTCGTTTTTAGAGTTCCAAGATCATTGACTGACGTCATAATCATTGATGACCTTATTTCCAAAACGTCTTGTCATTTTCAAAGATGTCTACTCATAACTTACATTCCCACGTTCTGGTCTTACTTTCTGATCATTACTCCTATATACTAGGAGTAAAGCTAATAACTATTCGACAGCCGTTGGATGAAATCAACGCCTGCCGCGTGTCTCTTGGTTTTTACCCAAAAGATTTGAAAGGGTTTCCGTTAGACCTTTAAATACTGAAACTTTAACCTTCACATAACTTTCACCTCTTATTTCCTTATTTCTCCACAGAAAAGAACACTCCTGATTATATTCAAAACCCATTCCAAAAAATCAAACTTACTCATGGCGTCTTCCTCAAATGTTCTTCAACCAGCTCTGAAACTTCAGCAATCTACACAGATGGGGGATCAAGAGTGCGTACCAAACCCAAACTCTGCGGAAGTGCGCGCCATTTACGCTTCTCAGGTAATCATCCCTTTTGAACTTTCTGGAAAAACTCATGCTTTCATGGGTCCGTTACCAGGAGAAACTAACCATTCTCTGAATAAATTCTTTCCTGCTTATTATAAAACTAGGCCGTTAGTTAGTAAGAACAAAATAGATGAAGATGGCCGTCCTATTTCAGCAAAGCCTGATGATACGGAAAAATCTTCGACCGAAAACCCTTCAGCCCTAGAGAAAATTAGGTTAGACTATGTAACCAATTTTGTGAAAGTTTTTAGGTCAATTCCCTTAGCAAAAGACCCTGAACTATACTATGCCTGGTTGGCAAGAGTAGAGAAACACAAGGCTGCTTTCTGGAAAGAACTGGGCATTTATGATTTAATCCAACTGTCCAAGACTGGTTTAGAATACAACCAAACCATGTTAGTTGCGTCAGTTTATTTTTGGGATGCTTCTCACAACACTTTCCATCTTCCATGTGGAATGGTCACCCCCACGCTTTTCGACATAGCTGCCATCACGGGGCTTCGACCAATTGGAGAACCCTTTGACCCCAACGTCATGGACACTGATACTATTAACTTCAATGAAGAAACTGTCACTTATACTGCATTCATTCAACAATATCATGACGAAAATAATGAGGTAGTCTCAGACGAAGAGCACATTGCTTTCTTAGCCTTATGGCTTTCGAGGTGCGTCTTCTGTTCTAGGTCCATACAAGTAGCAAAAAGATATCTCTGTATGGCTAATCAACTCCATGCCGGAACAAAACTAAACCTGAGCCAGTTAATTCTAGGGTTTCTCTACGAAAACCTAGGTGAAGCAACAGACCTTGTAAAGAATTATAAAACAGGTTCTTTGCTTTTCGCTGGCCCTTTCTGGCTGTTACAACTATGGCTCAATGCTACTTTCGAGACTCAGCTCCCATTTCGAGGTGTTGTGAACAAAGAAGATCCGAATATTATAAATCGAACTGTAGAAGGAACCAGGTTGGCTTCGCTAACTCCAAAAGAAGAGACTGGTAAACTTCGCGAGCATTTTATAGCATATATCATGATGTTTGCTCGGTGTCATCAATTCAGGCCTTCGATGGCTCCGTTCGTAAACAGGACAGTGGGTCCCGAATGGTTCACTCGAAAGTTCCCACCAACATCTCAAGATCAAGAGACTGAATCCATGACTATTTGGGAAGCTTTCCTTACCCCAAGATTATTCTATCACCGTCTTCGCCCCTCCAAAAGCCAATATGTTCTCCTCTGTTACCAACCAAATCTGGTTTCGAGACAATTTGGACTGGTTCAAATAAAACCCAAGTGTCTATACGAGAAAAGGAACCACATGTGTTTGCACACTTTATATCTGACTGAAGAAGAATGTGAGTCGAAAATTGCTAGATATGCTGATGTGACCAATCTTTCGCCTATCCCTTTCAATCCCGTATTTTACTCTACTCCAGATTTTCAACAATGGTGGACGGACTATTACACCACGCAAATCTTTGACGCCGAGAGCCTTACTCGCGAACTAACTGAAGCTTTTACTGATGTGCAGGAAAAAATTCAAAAAGGTACTTCGACTCATATTAAAGAAATACAAGCCTTTCAAAAGTTCTTTGAAACCATTTACAGGCCTGATGACCTTAGTCGGACCGTTCGTGAAGCTGCAGTCACTTTGCGCGAAAAGTTTTCTGCTAAACTGGATAAGTTGAAACTACCCTCGTCTGTTCGACCAGAACTGCGTTATGAAGTGGCTTTCAAACTTAATCCTCCAAAATTCCCTCCACTGCCAAGCGCTGATTTTGGTGTGGCTTTAAGCCCTCCTTTCCCAGACTGGTTCGTGTGTGGGAATGCTTTTAAAATTCTTCAGGAAAGTACTAAAAAACGCACTGAACGAGTGGTCCCGACTAAGCATACCCTGGATACTTTCAAAGGACATCTCCATATAAATCTTGAACATGTTCGTGTCTTGACTCCAATACCTGAAGGTTTGGATTCAGACAAAATTCTTTGACTAACGTTCCTTTTCTGCTGAAATACTAATTCCAGTTCCAACTACAGCTGTCGCTCGAAGGAGAAAGATTAAACAACTCCCTACGCAGAAAGCTTCTGAAGTTTCGCAGAGCAACAAGCCCAGTGAGAGTGACTCTTTCACTGCTGACAAGAAAACCACGGTATGTACATACTTTATCTTTCATTTGTATGAATCATCCTTACCTTACCCAATTTATATTTTCAGAGTTTGAAGCCTCCACCACATTCGAAGCGAAAAACCTCTCCAGTAGTTGTCTCAGATGAGGAAGACAAATCTCCACCTCGAACCAGACAAGCCCAAAAGAAAAAGCAGAAGGCCGCTACTCCTTCAAGAAAAGAAAAGGGATCTGGGTCTTCGAAACTTACTTCACCGGGTGACAAGGTATCTTCTGAAGAATCACCTTTGAAAGGTGGTAGTACCGCTTTTGTTGTCGAGAGCCACAATTCGAGCCCGGATAACATCCTAACTAAGGTATTTGGATTTCCCAACCTGCTCATCTTTATAAATTTTTAACTTAAAATAATTAAGTTAACGTTTTACCTTATGATTGTAGGATGATGTTGGCACAGCCACTTCCGACCTCAAATCCTTCACTCTTAATATTGATCTTGATAAACTCCAAGGTAAATGCATATTCTTTTTACAGCGAAGAAATTTCTTGCAACTTTCCTTACCATGACATGTTCTAATTATTCCATGCAGGTAAATCTCATGTGCTTTCACCAGTGATCGAGGACGCTCAACCTCTTGCGACTATCATTCCTAGTACAGCAGTCGAAGGGAGCCATTCAACTGATGATTCTCCACCTACCCACAAGAGCGAAAAAGCAGACCAACAATGTTCAGGTAGCAACAATGCAGCTGGTCATCCAACTGGTAGTGAGGACACTTTATCTGAACAAGATGTCATGGAAGAAACCTCCAAATTAACCACAGTAGTTTCTCATGAAACCACAACTTTTGGGACTATAGTTTCTCCTGAAACTACTTCGACTCCTGCCCCAACAAAGCCTACTCCTTCAGAATTGGAGCAGCTTAAACAAACCGATCCTCTCAGCTTCCTCAAGGCTATGATGGATATTGATAATACTTCACCTTCTGAGCTCGAAACTTCTCCAGCTGTACAGCCAGAATCTGGTAATAAAGAGGATACTTCTGTCCTTCTTCATCAGATAAAGGAAAAGTTCTTCGAAACCAACCTCGTCGAAACTCTTAGCAAGGATCCTATCAAAAGTCACAGCTTGAATCAACTTCTGAAAAAGGTGGATCTACTCCTAGTTTCGAAAGAAGTCTCAGAGGTGATTGTTTTGCTGGGTTCCCTGATCGAACAACTCCAGGCCAATATTCTTCGAAAACACAATGTCGACGAACAGCTGACTGCAAAAATGGCCTCTCATAATTCTTCATGGAAATCTGCTATTGATGCAACCAAACAAGGTGAAGCCCTTAAGCTTAAATATTCGAAGAACCAGGAAGCATATGACGAATGTGAGAAGAACATCAACTCCTGGAAGCAAGAGATAAAACTGCTCGAAGAGAAGATAAAGGAGGCTGAATCTCGTAAGGCAACTCTTCAACAATCCAGTGAGCAGGAATTGACTGAAGTTGCACGTTTAGGAATCCAACATTTTGAGGCTGCAAGAAAACTAGTTCCTGAAATTGACGAACTGAAGAAACAAAGGGCCCTGATTGAACTTCGCATGTCTTCCTGGGAGATTCAATATTCGAAGATAAAAGATAGTCTCCCTAAGGATTTTAATTAGTTATCTCAAACCTTGCACTTCATTATCATGCTGTACTTTTGCTTTGTAATCAAACTCTTCGTAGAATATATATGTGTGCTCAACTTTTATCTTAGCTTTTATCTCCCACTTTGTTCATATTTTTGCAATCCTCGCAAACAGTAATTTTAGCAAATCTTCTAGATTTCGCCAAAATCTATTTCCTGATTTGCCACAGTAATTTTAATTAATGTAAAACACGTGATCTGACCATCCTTCGCACCTTTTAGCTTAGACTTGATGTTTCCACTCCCTTAGCCGTAATCATTATTAAGTGATGACATCACTTTCTCCAAAACATCTCTTTAAGACGTGCGTGCATCAGTTTTTCATGATTGCATCTCAACTTCCAAGGGCGGGAAACGGCGGAAGCCATAACTCCTCTTTGGAATACCAAATGCAGTCTAATCACACATTAAAAGTTAAACCGTTCCACTCCTATCCCCAGGTCTATATAAGAGGTTAACATCATACTTCTTTTCTTCACCCTTATTCCACAGAGCCTTATCTTGAACCTTCGTTGCATCCTTTTGCATTTTCTTCAACACAAAACCAGAAAAACATTTCCAAATTTTTCTACAAAATGGCAGTACCCCTCACTTATAACAATATCAGAGCTTGCATCAAAAAAGAGTTCAAGGTTTCTGAAGAAGACTTTGAAAACAACTCCATAAGCATTAGTGCTTTCCTCAAAAAGGGTATAGTGAGAAGGATGCGCAGCTCTGGGTCCATGGATATGTTCGAGGCGGAGAGCTTGGCCCTGCTGGCTTTGGAAGGTTTAGATCAAAGGATCAATTAGCAAGTGTTTGCCCTAGGTTTTCATTTTTTTTTTGTAATCTCAAATGTTGTTGGGTCACGTTCTTAGATCTCTATTGTAATGCATGCACTTTTGCCTTTTAAATGACAAATATTTTGGTGTTTCTCTGTCTCTTTACTTTACCTATCATATATTTTGATTATAAAGCCATTTTGGTAATGGTTTGACCATCTTGGCTTTCGTAGTACCTTGAATATCTACGTTTTTGCAATCTTTACTTCGTACATGCTTGGTTTATATCTCTTCAGATATTTCCCGTTTACTCTTAAGATCCTACGATCTTCTGCTAATTCTTCAATTTCGTAAGCATTATTCGAAAATACCTTTAAGATTCGAAAGGGTCCTTCCCAGTGTGGGGACCATTTACCAAGTGCCCGATTCTTTCGATCTATAGGTAAAATAACTTTCCAAACTAGGTCATTATTAATAAACGTTTTACCTTTCACCTTTTTGTTGTATGCTCTGGATACTCTTTCCTTTTGTCTTTTTATCATCTCCAACGCTCGAAGTCTGTCTTCGTCCAGATCTACTAATTCATTCATCATTAACTCCCAGTATACGTTGGGAGGAATATCTGCCTGTCTTTGTATCCTTACTGACTGCAGATATATCTCGATTGGGAGTACTGCGTCATGACCAAACGTCAGTTGGAAAGGCGTTGTATTTGTAGCTTCTTTTGGAGACGTTCGACAAGCCCAAAGTGTTTGGTCCAAAGTTTTATGCCAATTCTTGGGTTTCTTCCCCACATGTTTTTTGATAAGGCCAATTATTATCTTGTTTGCTGCTTCAACTTGTCCATTTGCTTGAGCATAGTAAGGTGTAGAAGTAAATAATTTGAAACCTATCTCTTTGGCGAAGTCTTGCATTTTCCGCCCAGTAAAGACCGATCCTTGATCAGTAGTTATACTTTCTGGGATTCCAAATCTGTATATAATATGTTTCTGAATAAACTCAATCACGGCCTCTTGATCCACATTCGCCAGTGGTATTGCTTCAACCCATTTTGTGAAGTAGTCTATTCCTACTAATATGTATCTTTGACCTTTAGACGACTTGGGGTGAATTTCTCCAATCAAATCTAGTGCCCATCCCCTAAAAGGCCAAGGTTTCACTATTGTACTTAATTCGTTTGCTGGGGCGTGTTGGATACCTGCATGTTCTTGACATTCTTGACACCCTTTCGCAAACTCTATGCAGTCTTTTAACATGGAAGGCCAATACATTCCATAACGAAACAGAAGCCATTTCATTTTGTGTCCTGCTTGATGTGCACCACATGCTCCACTGTGTACATTCGAAAGAGCTAAATATGCTTCTGCTTCACCCAAGCATTTCAACAATACACCTTCAGGAGTTTTCTTAAACAATTCGTTTCCCATCAGGAAATATGACAGGGCTCTATACTTTACCTTCCTGTCTGTATCTATCGAAGGATGTTTTAGATAGTTTATTATTGGACTCCTCCAATCTGTATCTGCCAATGAGTCTATATTTAGTATTTCAAACTCTTCTTTGTTGGCGTAACCTAATTGTGAATTCTCCAAATCTCTTGGGGAAAGTTTAGTAGACATTGCTCTCCCTCTTACTTCAATCAATTCTTCTAACTTCTCTTTTGATACCTTGTATCCTGAAGCTAGCTGTGCCAAGTCGTTTGCTTCTTGGTTGTTGGTCCTTGAGACGTGTTTTAATTCCACATATTCGAATTTCTTGAGCAACCTATTTGCTATGACAAAGTACATGATCAAATTTTATTTGATGCACTTGTATTCCTTTTTCAGTTGTTTAATGACCAATTCAGAGTCTCCTTTAATTTCGACTCTGGTTGCCCCCAATTCTAACAAAGCTTTAAGTCCAGCGATTAATGCTTCGTATTCAGCTTCGTTATTGGAGCATATAGGGCCTTCGATTTTATACTTAAGCTTTGTTGGAATTCCATCAGGAGAAATTATTAGTATTCCAACTCCGGTTCCCTCTCTATGAGTTGAACCATCGAAATATAATTTCCAAGGCTTTAGATCCACATACTGTTGATGACTCTCAACTACTGCATGGTCGACAATGAAATCTGACACAATTTGACCTTTCATCGCCTTGAGAGGCTGAAATATCAGTGAATATTCAGTAAGGGCTAAAGCCCATTTACCAATTCGACTATGCAATATTGGCTTAGATAACATATGTTTAATAACATCACAATGAGACGAAACGTAAACATCAACTGGCTTTATATAATACTTAAGTTTGATACAAGAGAAATACAAGCAAAGGCAGAGTTTTTCTATCGCGGTATATCTAGTCTCTGCATCATTGAGTACTCTACTTAAGTAATAAATGGCTCTTTCGATGCCATTTTCATCTTCTTGTGCCAACATGCTGCCTATTGTTTTATCTGAAGCTGAAATGTATAGGCGCATGTGTTTCTTCCCATTTGGGGGAGATAGGATTGGTGGATGAATTAAGTATTGCTTGATTTTATCAAAAGCTTCTTGATGTTCAGCACGCCATTCAAAACTTCCCTGCTTAAGTCGTAGTAGAGGTGAGAAAGCTTGCGTGCGTCCACTCAAATTAGAGATAAATCTCCTTAAGAAGTTTATCTTCCCCAATAAAGATTGCAGTTCTTTCTTCGTGGATGGAGACTTGGTTTCCATTATAGCTTTTGTCTTATTTTGGTTGATTTCTATCCCTTTCTTGTGGACTACGAAACCCAAGAAATCACCTGCCTGCACAAAGAAAGCACATTTGAGGGGGTTCATCTTCAGGCCATGTTTCCTCATTCTTTCGAATGATTGGCCCAGATGATCGAGATGACTGATATCTGAGGTAGATTTTACTACAATGTCATCTATATATACTTGCATGAATGTTTCTATAAAGTCATGGAATATAGAATTCATTGCTCTTTGATAGGTTGCCCCGACATTTTTTAAACCAAAAGGCATTACGACCCATTCGTAAGTACCTATTGCCCCTGGGCAACGAAATGCCGTTTTGGATACATCATCTTCTGCAATAAAGATCTGATTGTATCCAGAATATCCATCCAACATGCTCAAATACTCGAAGCCTGCGGCTGAGTCTACTTGCATTTCTGCCACAGGCATGGGATATTCATCTTTAGGAGTGGCTGCATTGAGATCACGAAAATCTATGCATACTCTTAATGAATCATTCTTTTTAATTACAGGTACTATATTAGCAATCCATTCAACATACCTTGTAGTTTGGATGAACTTGCAACGTAGAAGCCTTTCGACCTCTGCTTTAATCTTTGAATGAATATCCGGCGCGAACCTCCTGGGAGTCTGCTTTATAGGTTTCTTCCCTTCTTTTATTGGTAATTTTAGTTCGACCAAATCTCTTCCTAGCCCAGGCATCTCATCGTAATCCCAAGCAAAACAATCTTTGTTTTCTTTTAACATTTTGATGATCGTTGCTTTTAGTGCTGGTTTTAGTTTCGCGCTGACGTACGTTATCCTCTTTTGACCTTCGTCTCCAAGATTTACTTCTTCGAGTGGATCTTGGGCTAACATCTTTATGTTTGATGCCATTGGGTCCTTTTCGAATCCCAGAGGCTCTTCATCGTAAATTGCGTCTAACCTCTGACTCGATTCCTCTCCTATGATCTCTTCGACTTGAACCGGATCTCCAAAGGATTTAGAACTCGTATGTATCTCTGGATCTGTCACTTCTTTTTTGGTTAGAACTGTGTTAATCATTACATTTGATAATTCGGCTTCGAGAGCCGCCTTTCTTTTGTTCTCGGCTACGTAAGCCGAAATCTTTTCGAAGAAGGAGGACTCAGACATTATTAATGTCATCGTCCCAGCCTGTTGGCCGTATTGGTGGATAATTCTCCAATGGTGTTGTATCTGTTGGGCCATCCATGATCTCTCTGTCCCACTGGAATCCATTTGGGTGTAGAGTTAAATAGTACAACGCATTCTTATTTGGGGTATACATCTCCTCCGCAGCATGACAAGGACCTATGTTTGCCAAGTTTCTATCGAAGTTAGTTTTATTAACTTGGTTAACTTCAGCCATATAGTAACTCTGATCCCCTTCGATATTCTCTATTATACCATCATCTCTCCAAATGGTTACCCTCTGATGCATTGTTGAAGGCACAGCTGCAACTCCATGGATCCACTCTCTCCCAAGCAAAAGGTTATAGTTTGCTCTTGCTGGTATAACCATAAACATAGTTGGCCTCGTGACTGACCCCACGGTTAAATTCACCTGAACAACTCCTAGTGTTTGTCCTATCTTGCCTTCGTAGTTAGATAAAACCATATTGTGTGGCCTTATATCAGTATCGAACATACCAATTCTTTTCAGCATGTATTGGGGCATTAGGTTCACTGCTGCCCCCCCATCGACTAGGACTTTATTAATGCCAACATTTTCAATTTTAGCCCTTATATAGAGTGGTTTCAAGTGATTTCGCAAACCTTCATCGGGCCTCTCGAAGAAAGCGTTCTGCTCTTCAACTGCACCATTATTCAGCACATAGTAACACACAGGTCTGTGTTTCGCCATTTCTTCGATATCAGCCTCTTCGCAGTCTTCGACTTCAGTTTCCTGATTAAACTCATGAGGGAGCACAGATACAACGTTGCAGTTGAGGTTTATAGATGACACGCCATCAGAATCGAAATCATTCGTCATTCTATCTTCTTCTTTCCAAGAACTGGAACGCATCTTTTCTTCTTCATCCAAGATCTTTTCAGCTTCGAATAACCTGCGTTCCACCGGAGGTTTGCTTGACTTTGCCCCCTGATGTGGGACTTGGTTGCTACTAGACTCTCCAGCTTCTCTTGGCCTATATTCTCTTTGAGCTTTTTTCATTCTCTGGTGCCTTCTCCATTGGGATCGGGACATAGGATTTTTTCCTTTGTAATTCTCCAATCGATACATCTCTCGATTTGGTTTTTGGAATTGCTTCCTATATGCCATTGCAGTCCTTCCTCCTTGGTCCCAACTTCGCCATTTGTTGGTTCTTGCAATAGCTTGCACCCATCTGTCCCTGGGTACATCCGCAGGAACTTTGAATGTTACCCTTCGAGCTCTAGGATGTGGGCTATCAGGTCTTTTCGTTGGGGTCCAAATGTCGAAACCGTATAGGTTAGGACGCAATCCCTGAGTTTCTCGACCCATGTAGCAGTACACACGTTCGAGTGATCGTGCCAGCATTTCATCATAGACTGCCCCACATCTGGGACAGAGTGCAACTTCAGTGTTTTCCCTGTGACATCTGACCAAAAATCCCACTAAGCTTTCCTCCATCTTTGGGTACACTTGTAGCAGAGGGTTTGGTTCTCTCCCAGGGTGTTCCCATCTTTCGCGTCGAGCCCTTTCGAAGTTAGCTTCTACCCTTCGATTCAGCATGATCGAACATCTTGGACACATCCATTGTTTTCCGCCATTCCTTTCATGGCAATTCCAGAGGTAGTCCTTGAGGCTTTCTCCTTTTGGAGAAATTTCAATGCCCCCCTTTTGCCTTGACAACCATGTCTCCAATTCGCCAAATTCAGACACTGGACGTCTGGCGCTGACCATGTTAACAACTGCTGGAGGAACTTCAGAGATCTGGATTTTCTGGAGCTTCATCCTGAGGTCTTCAGTGGCCTCGCTGTTCTCTCCCCTTGAACCTTCAGTTATCTCTGTCTTGGAAGATTCTTCAACATCAGTATTGAAGATTGCGTCATCATTTAGGCTTTCAGTGGCCTGCTCTCCATTGAACACCGTTTTAGTTTCCGTAACTTCGACTTCAGATGCCTCTACCATGTTGATATCCAATGGCTCACAGAGGCTAGCGTCAGCAATGTTCAGAGGATTTGTGTCGACCCTCATGTGGCTCTTGGTCTTGTCAGCAAATTTCAACCTCCCATCTTTGATAGCATTTTGAATTAGATCCCTGAAAAGAAAACATTGTGAGGTTTTATGGCCCAAAAAACCATGATATTTACAAAAACCTCTCTTCTTCCGTTGTTCTAACGGAGGAATTTTGGAATTTGAAGGCAGTATCATTTGGCCATCTTTTACTAGTAAATCAAATATTTCATCACACTTGGTGACGTCGAATGTGTAAGTTTTCTTAGGGAATCTATCGTTCTTATCGCTTTCTACTGGGTTTTTTCCATTTGCAGGGTTGAGTAGTTTGCAGGCATAAGGTGGTGCTTCCTTCAGTTCAGCCAAATCTATTTCGACTTCTTCAGGGTTGTATGAGTCGTTAAAAGACTCGTCATCAGCGTCCTCCGCTTCGACGTACGCTACCCTTTCCTTTTTATAGTTTTTATTTGCCTTAGCCTTTTCTGCCTTCAAGCGTTCGACTTGTCGAACCCTATCTGCCAACTGGGCCATATCCCTAAGGTATTGAGTATCCAATTTCTTCCTAATTGAATAATCTAGACCACCCGCAGCCATTTCGACTAGTTCATGCTCTGGGACTGTTGTGAAACACCTTGATTTCAACAGTCGGAACCTATTTAAGTAGTCATCAATTGGTTCTGTAAACTTCCTCTTAATACTGGCCAATTCTTTTAGACTTATCTTGGTTTGACCCATGTAGAATTGTTCATGGAACAACCTCTCTAAGTGTGCCCAAGCATCTATCGAATTTGGTGGCAAAGTTGTGAACCAAATGAAAGCATTCTTTGTTAGCGAACTAGGGAAATATTTGATCCTTAAATCCTCGTTCCCCGCTAAGTCTCCTGCCTCTGTCAGGTATCTGGCAATATGTTCCACAGTCGACTCGCTAGTTTCGCCTGAAAACTTTGTAAACTTGGGTACTTTAGTGCCTCTAGGCAACTCTGTTTGCATGATATAATCTGATATAGGGGATGTATAATTTGGACGTCGAAGTCCAGTACTAAGGCCATTATTGGCCATAACCCTTTTTATCATGGCAGTTAGGTTATTTTCTGTAGCCAGATTTTCTCTTCTGACTCTCTGGACGATTTCATCTGGGTGTTCGTTCCTACCCACTATCCTTAATCTGGGTCGATCTTCCTCCATTTCCTGTTGAACAGGAACAACTCTTTGATTCGAAGCCTCCAAATCTATTACTTGGTTCCCTTCGATTGCCGCTGTCCTTTGTGGGGCAACTACATTATTAGTAGTTGTCCTAGACGGAGGGACCACATCTTGAATACGTTCCATAATGGGTCCTTCTTCTCGATACAAGGGCTGCTTGTCTCTTCGTCTAGGTGGTGGAACTCCCATGAAATCTGCCATTCGATTCATTTGAATTGATATCTTTTGGAAAATCTCCACATTCTCTCGATTCGTACTAGTAATATTTGTTGCTAGCGGATTCAAAATTGAAGCCAGTTCCTTGGCCAAGACCCCTAACATATCATGGTTGCTTGCATCCATTTCTTGTCGGAATGCTGCTTGATTACTTGTGGTGAAATTGGGTATTTGGGCAGAGAAGCCAGTATTTTGCGCACTTCGACCCACTGTTAGTTGTAGTATATGTAGGTCCTGCTCCTCGTACGCCTGTTCCGTATGGATATGGCATTCCGTATGGGTAGTTTGGCCTCCATTCGAACGCAGAGTTCGACCCTGGGTTGAATAAGTTATTTGCAGCATTTGTCGAGAAAAGTGGTATCTTGTTTGCGCTTGTAGATGCAGGTGCGGTAGTCGACACTGAAACTGGAATAGTCCCTGATGGTTCTGTATTATTCTTAGGTACAGCCTGGGAACTATCCGTGGGTCTCGATCCATTTGGACCCGGTGTATCCCGCGCTCCTTGAGTTGAAGTCGAAACATGCGCAAAATTTGCCGCTCCTGATCCTGAGCCTTGTGGGGGATCTTGATTTCCCCCTGCATTGGTCGTGACGACCATTTTCCTGTTGTACCTTCGTTTGGGAATCGGTTGTGCACTGTTTGTTAATTTACCGTTCCTAAGGTTCATACAAGGTCTTGATATTGTCTAGACAAAAATAAAACAATTGATTAAAAACAATTTGCTTGACACTGTCCCACTGGGCGTGCCAATTTGTTTACGGTGATTTCCGGTAAACAACCGCTAGTCTTTCAAAGATGGTCATCAGTAACCATCCTTCCTTCGATTTTTTATCCTTCGAACCATGTTTGCAAAACGAAATCTTCAGCTAACACCCCCCTGTAATGTTAGCGAATTTTGTTTATCCCCCTCCCTACCTTTTGGCAACGGTTTTTTCAAAAAAACCGTTGCCAAAACCTGCCTTTGCCAACGGTGTGGGGGGGGGGGGGGTAAATCGAAACACGCTCATATTACAGGGGGGTAAACTACTATTGACCCAAAAGGAAATATTTGGAAATCATCCGGATGAGGTCATTAGTTGGAATAAATAAATTTTGGACAACACTACCCCCTTGTTTGATGTCGTGGCAGAAGCATAGGCAATGGCATAAACGAGCTTTTTAGAGCATTGAATGTTCTTATATTATATATACTTTGTATTTTTTGTCTTCTTTTAGAAGTCAAACTCTTTTAGCCTTTTAGTTTTACCAAATTTTCTCTAATTTGAGGTTGATATCCACATACTTTTCAGCATCTAGACTCTCTTGAAAGCTCCAAATTGTTGGAATTTGTTTTCTAAGTTTGTCAAGGTTCTCTTGGACCTTCTTCACATTTCTTTGGATATTTTTATGGATTTTCTTATTTCACCCTATGTAATTGAAAATAACCCTATGATTTCAGGAAGTGTATTTTCGAACGCACTATTTTTTTGTTAAACTTTAGTTTATTCCGAAGATGCATTTACAGGAGGGAACCACATGCGTATTTCTGAAATTTATGCAGACAACATCATACCATAATTTCACTGTTTCACATATTTTAACTACAAAATGAATATAAATACCATAGTTACCATTATAAAAAAAAAATGATCATTGATCGTAAAAATAACCTTACTAAAACGTTTATTTCTACTTCTAAGCTTGCAAACACTAAAAATACTTTGATTATCTAACATAAAACTCAATTTCTATATGCAACTACATTAACTCAAAAAAGTTCAAAAAACACTTACAATTTCTGATTTTTGTTGGTTGATGAAGTTTTGAACAATGATGTTTGATTGTTGCTTGTTGATTTATGATGAAATTTTTGCACAATGGAAATATTTTTGCACAATGGAGTTTTAGGAGGGTTTTGAGTTTGAGAGTTTCAAAATGACCTTCTGAAAAGAGAGTGTGGGAAGAGACATCGCATATTTGTGTCAACACATTCCAGAAATACACCTACAAGTCCCTCCCTCAAGTGCATTTTTGGAATACTATTGCATGATATCTAAGGTTTCTTAGACAAATCTATGATCTACAGTTGTATGCTTCCGGCAATACATCTACGGTTCCCTCCCGTAAATGCATTTCCGGTTAGTTCCATGCTCTTTTATAGAGTCTTGTTCATGAAAGGCCTAGTTAAGGGTATTTCAAGAAATACATTTTAGAAGTTGGGAACACTTACGTATTTTCGCGCGGTGCGCTAAAAAACATAAGGTGTAATAAAAAATTTCATATTTTCAAATTTCTCATGACCTCATTTAGTGATATGTTATTATTGAGCTTAGAGATTTAGTCCTCTTTAGTAGTATTTCAAATTTAATTAACCATATCATACAATATAATAAAGCAAAATGAGATTTTTGGCAATTTTGACAAGTGTCACAATTATAAAGAGCTTACTATTTTTAAATTTGCTATTAATAGAAAATTTTCTATAATTAACAATATTTTTATTTATAATATTTAAAATATTATTATAATATTGAGGCATTGATTACAATTGTATTGTTTAATTTAATTTTCATTTTTAATTTAATTTAATTTAATTTATTATTTGTTTTACTCTACAATGCAATTGGACCATGCAAAACTAATAAAGGTTAAGTCGTTCCAAATTTTTTTTGGCCTTTGAAACAACCACTTCATGTGTCGGTTCAAATCTTTGGTATATGCATAAGCTATATTTTCTCAGGAAAGTTTATTTTAAATTATAATATAATATAATATAAATTAAAAGAACTCTTTGTTGTCCTACACGTTTTCACAAATTAACTCTACTTGAGCAATGGGCTGCTTTCAACTGTCTCCTACCTTTCCTCTTCCCTAGCTATTCTATGTTGCTTATACCGCTTCACATTCCAACATTGATTTCTCAGCCATTAATTATTTCCATTGTTCAATACAACTTCACACTGCTTTCGGTTAATCTTTAATTTCATCATCAATTTCTCTTCTCCCAATTCAATACTTCTCATCTTCAATGTCATCTTCTCCACTCATATCTACACTTTTCCATTCCCCTTCCCACATTTTCTCTCTCGCTGAATCCCAACTTCTCTTTTCTCTCTCTTTTCAACACAAAACCTAGCACTACAGTCATTACTGTTTTGAGTTTTATTAGTGTCTGAATGTTTAATTTCGAGTTTTTCAGATTCCAGGCGGAGTTACTGTTGCGGAGGGGTTTAAAGTTGTGGGAATACATGGAGGATTATGCGCTGCATGTTAGCTTTCTCATCTTAATGATTATCTTAGTTTTAATTTTGTTTTTGGTATGCGCTTTAAGTAACATATTTCTTTGAGAGTCATTCACAACTAATGTGGTTGTTGCGGCTCATAAGGACGCTAGAAATTTCAAACACTGTAAGTGAGTTTCGTGTTCCTTGATTGCACTCTAATTTGTTTGATTTCCCACTGATGCGTCAATTTTATAAAATTTTCAGGAACGCGTTGTGTTAACTAATGGAGGTCAAGATAATGTCGCCACAAAATCTCTTTTTACCTCATGTGCATGTATGAATTGAATAATAATCAGTGGATAGTATACTGAAGTGTAGTTTCACTATAGATGCTTCAGTTTGATGAATGTTTTAGATCATTTAACAGGTTTTTGCGTGTTTCAGAAATTAAATAAATATTTTAGTGGTTTAATCATTTCAGGTATCCAGGGCGAAGCAGGTTACCGTTATACGATACGATAAAGTGTGTAGAAAGCCTTGCAAAGGTACGCAATAAAATAACTTTTTTTAATTGTAAGAGAACTTAAGTGATCCAGTAAGTTATGCATTTGATTTCATTTCAGAAGAAATGATTGAAGTTAAGGTATCTTGCAATAAATGGTTTTGTACCATGTTGCAGATATGGCTGGTGCTATTATGCAACAACATAAGGAGCTAATTATAAATGAGCATTGTCTTGGTCTATTTTACATTCTTTTTTAAAACTGGAAGAATCAAAATCCGATCCATATTTTGATGGGAACATTTTTGACTTATTTATTAAGTGCTAATTATTTTACTGTTCTTTTTTTCTTTGTAGAATGTTGTTAAAATATTGAAGGGGTGGAAGTTGTGTAACATGTTTGATTTTGATTGAGCTGGGCTGTCATTTATATTTCGTTCCATATTTTATGTATTTTTCAATTTCTGTTAGGTTTTTGAAGGAAAGAATTCATTATAGATGAAGGTTTTTGAAGGAAAGAATTCATTATAGATGAAGTTCACATCTTTGCTTGATACCACTGTAATCAGATATAACAGCACCAACAAAAGCTCTAGGGACTTAAAAAACTTCACCAACAAAAGACTATGGAACAAACTTCATCATAAAGCGTGTGCGGTGGCTGTTATCTCCGTGGATCTTCGTCAGACGATGGTTTCATAGAGAACAGCGACGACATCATACTTTATTTCCTTTTGGATGAATCTGAATGTTCTTTAAAACTGTGAACTGTTGGTGTTGTTGGTGTTGTTATGTTTTTGTTCTCTGACATTTTGATGTTTGGTGTATTGTTAATGGTGGTAAGAGAATTGGCTGCTGGAAGATAGCTTATTGTAAGGTTGGATATGTGGGTGATTTGGGTGAAGGGTATTATTTTAGGGTGACAAAACAAATTGATGGTTGATGTTAGGGTGTTTGACTTAGGTGTTTTGTGAAGGTAACATGGTAACTGTATTACAAAGTTTGTGTGGATTATTTTTTTTCGGTTCTTTTGTTTCCTGTCTTCCCTCTGTTCTAATTTTCAATGTATTTTTATAAAGAAAAGAATTAGGTGACATAATTGAATATGAAGTTTGTTTTAAATGTGATTGTGATTTTGTGTGATTTTTGGTTGCGATTTGATTTTGTTTTTAAATTGGTTTTGAAATTATGGAGATTTGATTCATCATGAGCTCAAGTTTATACATATAGAAAATTAGATGTAATTGTAAATATTATATATAATAGACTGCTAATTTATGAATGATTAAGGGTGCATTTGGAAAGGTTTTTGGTGTATTTTTCTTATAGTTAATAGATAGAGACAGTTGTAAATAATAACAATCAATAATACTAATAATAATCCTACAACTTAATAATATAATACTTATAGACAAAAAAAATAAAAATAAAAACTAAAATAAAATTAAGGAAATAGTTAGAAATTAAAATAATTAAATAAAATAAAAATAAAAAAGAATTTAAAAATGAAATTATTGATTTCTCATCAATAATTTTCTAAATAAATATTTTTTAACAAACATTTTTTTTAAGAAATGAATTATGTAACATTTTTGTTAACATCCAAAATTATATATTGTTAATATTGTTTTATTTATTTTCTATTCATTTAATTTATTTTGTTAATAAATTATAATTTTTGATTAATAAATAAACCATATTACGTAGGGGTGTAAGCGGATCAAAAAAACCCAATTAAACCGACAAACCAAACCAAACCGAAATAAAATTGATTATTATTGATTTGGTTCAAAAACCAAACCAAACAAATAAAAACCGATATGGTTTGGTTCGGTTCTCGGTTTTCGTTTTTAGGAACCGCCAAATCGGTGAACCGAACCAATAAAAGCTCTAAATATTTTATTCAGCTCAAATATTTTATCAGTCCAACCATTATCCATCTTTATTTACATTTTCTTCCTATAAGCAAAACATGCCTCTAGAACCAAACTCTAAAGTATAGAAAGTAGAAACGATAAGTCACAAAACATATGCTTTCACAGAACTGCTGCTCTTGCTTCCCACAACCATTGTTTCTTTCACTATCGTCATTCTGATATATTATGGGTCTTCTTCGTGTTCAAGTTCTCTTTGTTAATTTTCATATATAACATGAAATAAATAACATGTATTTTTTAAAAAATAATCGCATAAAATACACCAAAAGACACGATAATGGAGAATATCCCGATGAATATAATGTTTTAAAAATTAAACATTATAAACTGATCAACCAAACTAAACCAAACCGAACCAAACCGGTTAGTTTGGTTTTGTTCCATTTTTGAAAAATGATAAAAACCAAACCAAACCAAACCGATAAAAATATCATTGATTCAGACCTTTTTTTAACCAAAAATTGGTCAAAACCGATCCGATTACACCCTTGATAATACCTTTGAATTAAGAAATAAAAAAGACCAAATGCTAAATAGGTAGTATTAATTAGGCGTGCATAACGTATTAACTTCCAAAAAAATAACATTTTGTATTAACAATATTTTATTTAACATCATATTTCTTAGACATTTATCATATGGTAATAATAAAAATATTAAAATAATAAAAAATATTAAATTTATTGATTTATTTAAATAGTAATTACGGGGTCTATTTCTAGCAACAACAAAAAAATAGCAAAAATTCAAATAAAATGCTCTCATGAACAATTATAAAATATGTTTGGCATATAATAATTTTTGTTAAAAAAACACATTCATATCCCCTTAAATCATTATTATACTTAAATGATTATTTGTTATATTCAATTAATATATATATATATATATATATATATATATATATATATATATATATATATATATATATATATATATATATATATATATATATATATATATAATTCTTGAATAATAAGACAACTTTATAATAGTTGAAAATATGTATCTTAAAAATTTTCTCTCTATTTTAAAATATTTCTCTTACTAATAACATCTAATATTGATAGAAAAAAATATATCTCACTCAATTTTTTTAAAAACTTTACTTTTAACGTAATATTTCTATAATATATTATTTTATAATCTCTTCTTCAAAAATATATTATTTGTCATAATATCTTCTTTCAATAATATATTATTTTATAATATCTCCTTCAAAAATATATTATTTTTCATAATATCTGCTTTCAATAATATATTTTTATTTTTTTTACATTAATAATAAGTAATTCTTAGAATTTTATCCATTAATGAGAGAAT
The DNA here is from genome assembly GCF_029867415.1 of Vicia villosa. NCBI lineage: Eukaryota > Viridiplantae > Streptophyta > Magnoliopsida > Fabales > Fabaceae > Vicia > Vicia villosa. The sequence goes on along the minus strand of NW_026705161.1, from coordinate 372,501 downwards.
AATTATTCAAATTTCTAATAAAAAGTCTTAAATATTTTTTTAAAAGTATTCTCATATCATTATTATTAAAATTTGTATGGATTTTTCCTATTAAATGTATGTTTATTTTTATAAAAGGAAAAAAAATTGTTGTGATAGATAAAAATGATTATTGACTCTGATCACTCTAAAATGCATTGTTTCATAATTTTTAATTTTACTTGTGAATTAGTTATATTGAATTTTTTAAATTATAAATGTGTAATAAATTATATTAAATATATTTATTATGCATTATCACAATATTTTGTATTTGTGTTTATTAGGGTTTAAACATTCCTATTATACATAAATTAATTTTTATTTAATTTTTAAATGGACTATGGTGAAAATTTTAGTGCCATTATTGTTATTGTTAAGATAATATGTTGCTGAAATTAAAAAATTGGAGAATAAATATTATGATTTAAAAATTTTAAATTAATTATTATCCACATATTATGTATGAGTGATTTTATATATAAAAAGATTATAATTCTTAAATATTTAGACAACATGCTCCTAAAATAAATATATTTTTAATAAATAATTATATTGTTGATTATAAAATAACTATATCATAGATAAAAGTCTTAAAATAGAAACAAGTAATAATATTGTTAAAAGTCATAAATAAATATATTCTTAAAAGTCATAAATATATTCTTAAAAGTTTTAAAAGTCTTAATATTGTTGCTTTTCATATTTTATATTTTTCAAAATGTAACTCACACAATCTCTCTTTATTTCAAAAAAATAGAAACAAGTAATATGATTATTGCATATACCAATTATCTAGGTTGATTAATATAATAATCACATTCACCGATTAACTAGGTTGATTAAGTAACTATCGATTAATATATTTTTTTTAGAGACAGTAGTAAATAATAACAAACAGTAATACTAATAATTATACTGTTTGATAATATAATACTTATAGAAAAAAAAACTAAAATAAAAATAGGAAATTGTTAAAATTTAATAAAACAACAAATGTGCTTTTGATTTGGTCTTTGTTTTTTAAGCTAAATAAATAAGATAAAATCTTAATTAAAAATTGAAGTCATGGAGCGCTCTCTTTTCTTTTTTGTAGATTTAATTTTTTTTTATTTTAATTTTATTTAGTTGGGGATAGTCATTAATTTAATAATAATGAGTCAAAATAATTCTTTTTTACCACTGCAGTTTTGTTTTTTTGTTAATAAATAAATCATAGTTTTGAATTTTGGATTTTGTTTTCCTTTTAAAAAATAATAATAAAATAATAATTAAACTATTTAGAACCCTGAACTCTCCATCCCCTTTTGTCCGTGCTTCGCACGGGTATACACACTAGTTCTTGCTTTATTCCTAAGTGGTCCATATCTTCTCAAATTTAGGCCTTATTTTGTTGATGTTGTTTGCTGACCTAAGAAATATTTAAAAACATGGTTATTTTTTTTGATACGCAAAGTTATTTGATTTAATTAAAGAGTACCTGGGGTACTCTCACCCCATTACAACCAATAAAAAAAAAACAAATTACACATAATTGAAACAATCCAATGGAGAATAACCAAAGTTAGTACTATATTGAAGTAATATAGGGTCATGATATAAAAATATAAAAATATATCTAAAAAGATGGTTATTAGAATAATTTTTATATATTTTATTCCACTTATCAGTCGCTAGGAATTTATCCAATCTAGATTGAATATAATTGTTATCAAGTTAATTATTAGCCCAAGTAAAAATATTGTCTAAGAAGCCAACAATCATCAACCTAAGTTACTTACATTGAAATCACCACAAATTAATCTAATCCTCCTTATTATAGGAGAGTATTTTTTTTTACGTAGGTTGGAAATCATAGAGCACCTAGTTTGATTGGGATAACCATAGTCATAGAGGCCGCTGAATCATCACACACCAGCAAATATATAATAATTTAATTATTTAAATTGAGTTGTTGATTTTTTTGGATTTGATGAATTGTTTTAAAAACTCAAATATATTTGTTTGGTGAACGTTACGATCATATGATAGACATTACCCATATAAATTTTTGTTCGTTTGTTATGAAATGGGAGATTACTCATATCTTGAATATAAAGTTGGATAATAATTTGTCAATCACGATCAACCAATGTGGTATAATTTTTTTTGGACAATAACCATTTTAACATAAACACGTTTTATAAATATTATTCCAACAGTGTTGATAAAAATATTTTCTGTGGTGGATATTGATAGATACTAACATTTGATTTTAATTTTTAACACGTGAACCAAAAAATGAAAATATTTTGAAAAACAACTCCAAACGACCCTATCCAAACCAAAACTGACTCTGTGCTGTGCTGCTGTGCATTCGAAATGGAATAATAAAGGGAATAAAGAATAATGCTAAATATTCATTGCTTTGAACTTGAAGTCCCATTTCATAAAAAAAATTATTTGAAGGGTTAAATAATAAAAATAATAATCAATAACAAAAAAAACAATGTGAATTATATATACATTTGGTCCAATAGAAATGAAAAAAAAGCATTAACACCGGTGCAAATTCTCAACTACGAATAGCAATCGAATATTAAAAAAAAATCACATTACGCAAAATTGGAAGGTAATCGCAACAGAATCTGTAGCAGTGAAGAAGACGAAGAAGAAGACGAAAACGAAAACGAAGAAGAAGAAGTGAAGAGCAACAATAACAAGCTATAGAGAGTTTTTCAAGCGCGAAAATCTTCGGAATCGGAACAAGATGTCGATTCCGAAAGAGCCAGAGGAGGTAATGAAGTTGCGAGGAGGATCTGTTCTTGGAAAGAAAACCATTCTCAAAAGCGACCATTTCCCTGGTTGCCAGAACAAGCGATTGCGTCCGAATATCGACGGAGCTCCCAATTATCGTCAGGTTTTTGTTATCTTTCATCTCTACCACTCAGATTTTATCACTTTTCGTAATTCTTTTTAACGATTTCGAAATTTTAACTATAGGCTGATTCGTTACATGTTCACGGTGTTGCGATTCCGACGATTGATGGAATCAGAAATGTTCTTAAGCACATTGGTGCGGAAACTGAAGGGAAGAAAGTTCATGTTCTTTGGATTAGCATGCGTGAAGAACCGGTATCTTTACTTTCTTGTTTAACTTTCAGTACTCTTGTTATGCATGTAGTTAACAGTGATGGCGTTTTTTCGGTATCATATTCATTTTCTTGTAATTCTGTGGTTTTCAGCTTTGAATTTAGGTTTTAGACATCTATGCTATGTAAATGAAAGTGGATTGAATTCTCTAACACCTCTGAAAAAAAGTGTAAAAAAGTGTGTTAACAGTTGTGATTATGTTTAATTTATTCATTTTTTCGAATGATTACCAGTGTCGTTGTTCAGATGTAGCATTTCCAGTGTGTGCGCTTCATAATTTTCACTGTAATTTGCAATTTATTTGTGTCCGAAAGTCTTGTTAAAATTATGATGTTCAATTCGCCGTAGGTAGAATATCGAAAGTGATTTTACTTCATTATGTCTTACTGAAATTTTCGGTTGCTTGGGTCGGGAATCAGAATAGACGCTAACTACAAACTTTGGTTTGACTCGAAGCAGTTATATGCTTTTGTATTAGATTGAAAAAATTGTCCTAACTTTTCCAATAAACTTGCTTTTAGAGTAAAAATGTTCTGACGCAAATAACTGAAATTCAAACTAAATTTTTATTTTTACCAAACCAATTTTTACATAACCGCGTTTGTTCAAAATTATGTTTGTTAAACACTCAACCAAAAAACACGTGTTTCGTTCTGGGTCTGCAAATGATGATTGATGGTCCATTAAAATTCTACTTGACATCTCTTCTAAATTTTAACTCTCTCAAAATCAGGTTGTGTACATTAATGGGCGTCCATTTGTTTTGCGTGATGTGGAGAGACCATTCTCCAACCTTGAATATACGGTATGATATTGTGGAGTTCTTGTTGCTTTATTTTGCTCTAGTCTTTTCTCTTTGAGCCTGAGGGGGTATGTTTTGGTTCCGAACTGTCTTTACTATTGGATTATAGTAATTGAGTTGAATTGAACTCGTTAGTTTTCAACTGAAATTTGTTTGGGTTCTAATTGTTTTGCATTTTGTACTCAATCAGGGAATTAATAGGGAAAGAGTTGAACAAATGGAAGCTCGTTTGAAAGAAGACATTCTGAATGAAGCTGCAAGGTATATCCATGGTCCCCTTCAGTATTTTATCCCTAATATTTATCGTACGATAAACAATCTTATTTTCAAAATGGCATAACAGATATGGAAATAAGATTCTTGTGACTGATGAACTGCCAGACGGTCAGATGGTGGACCAATGGGAATCAGTGTCGTGTAATTCTGTGAAGACACCATTAGAGGTATAGGTGAAACTTGTCTTTAATGTGTGCGTGAGGCTATTTAGCCAGTTTTCTGAACAAAATGCCGCAAAGTTGTTTTCTTGGCTGTAGGTGTACCAGGAATTACAAGTGGAAGGATATCTTGTTGATTACGAACGTGTTCCTGTAACTGATGAAAAATCCCCAAAGGAACAGGATTTTGATATTTTGGTAAGTTTGTTAATTTTAAATATTTCTTTTAATAAGAAAGCTTCTGAATGAGATATTTCTTTTAGATTTTATTTGGTACGTCGCAAAAGTTATCATGCATAGAAAACTCATTCAATTTTCTGAAACTATTGGCTTCACATCTTAGATACTCTTCATGTTCATTTTAGGTTCATAAAATTTCACAAGCTGATGTAAATACAGAGATAATTTTTAATTGTCAAATGGGGCGTGGACGAACTACAACTGGAATGGTCATTGCGACTTTGATTTATCTGAATCGAATTGGAGCTTCTGGTACGCATTTTATTTTGTTTGATTTTTTCTATATAGACTTCCTTGTTTAATGATTTAAAAGTAAAATAATTAAGACGCGCTTTGCTACACCAATACGATAGATATGACCAAGCTTTTCAGCATTTGCTTAAATAAAAATGTCAATAGCTTTTTAAGTTTGTGTAGCAGTTTTAATTTTATTTGTCAACGAGACATCAGCAAGTCTGTCTGTCCTGTCTGTATTGGGTATGTCTACCTGGGTTCTGATTTAGTTTATTAGCTCAGTAGAAGATCAGCTAACTATTTCTCTAGCTTCTTTCTTGTAAAATGTACAAATATGGAAATACAGCCTTTCAGGTCTTTTCTGAAGAGTTTATTTCTTTTTCATATTACCTCTAGGTTACGGGGTCCTTGTCTAGCTAATGAGAACAGGGTTGTCATCTGCATCAGCATATATGACTATGAACAGGTCTAACACATGACCAGAGAGCAATTACCTATTATGCACGTGAGAAAAAACTCAACCCACCCATTGGATTCAGCATTGATGGGCTGGACTAGAACAATAAGTTAGGACTATTTGTTTACAAATCTTTACCCATGCATACACAATACATTAGTTCCAAGAAAATTTGATTACTGAGGGGTATGTACTGAACAACCGTTGTTTAATTAGAAAGATATTTGAGCTTATGCTCAATGATTCTGAATTTCTTTACTAATTTCAATACATTTATTTTTACTCCGTCATTCAGCTTAGATCATAGGATTACCAGTTGAATATCCAATAGCAAAATGTTTGAATCTATCTTCCATCCAGCTCTGCTTCTTGAGTTGGATATATTGTTGTGCTGGAAAGCTTGCTTCTTTTTGCTTTTAGCCGCTCAAGCTTCACTCGGTGGGATTTAAATCCTATCTTAATTAATAAAAATTTTGGTCATTGCAAACTTGATCTTTCTAGTTTGAGACTTTTTAAAGCTTTATTTTGTGTCCCTCATGAGTTCTGAGCTTTGTTCTCCCATGTCTCAGTTTTTTCTTTTTCTTTCTTCAATATATTTCTGATTTATAAAATTAAAATTATAGGGATTTCAAGAAGCAACTCAGTTGGTACAATTTCTCAATATCTGGCTAATGTCCCAGACCATATGCCTAACTCTGAGGAGGCAATTCGAAGGGGAGAATACACTGTCATAAGAAGCTTGATTCGTGTGCTAGAGGTATTAGTATAAACTTTAATATTGCTTTTAGGTGATGCAAAATATGTTCTATTTGTCCTAATTAGTTTACTTGCTTCCAGGGTGGTGTTGAGGGGAAAAGACAAGTTGATAAAGTCATTGACAAGTGTGCCTCAATGCAGGTATCTGTTTCGATCCCTCCAAGGAAGTACTTTTAAGGAGGGACAGCCTCAGTACCCTGAGCGAGGATTAGTCTCACACCTTAAGAATGTGGGGACACCTCGCAAAAACAAAAAAAAAGAAAGAAAACTCCTTGGTTGTTTAGACTGCTTCTTAGATGTTGCAAATTTCTTTTCTTTGTATGTGGCAGTTGGATTTTTATATATTAACTGACGAGTCATCCTTTAATCCTTGTTTGCTTTTGTTCCAGAACTTACGTGAAGCAATTGCCACTTATCGTAATAGTATTCTGCGGCAACCAGATGAGATGAAAAGGGAGGCATCACTTTCTTTTTTTGTAGAGTACTTGGAGAGATACTACTTTTTGATATGTTTTGCTGTATACATACATTCAGAAATGGCTGCACTGCGAGCTAGGTCTGCTAGCCACAGTAGTTTTACTGACTGGATGAGAGCTAGGCCAGAGCTCTACAGCATTATTCGCAGGTTGCTTATTTTTTCCCTCCCAATAGTCGGTGTATAGTCTTAAGTTTTTTTTCTTTAACTTTTTTTACATAAAAGTTTTCTTTAGGACAGTGGGTCCCATGACTCCCATTTATATTGGGTCAAACTGGCTATGGCTAGGGAGCAGTTTTCTGCCATATATATGCAGCATTAAAAAGTTGAAAATGCAACTGAGATTGCCTCTACTTGGAGGCATGATGTCTTGTTCAATACAAGGTCCCAGTTTCCCTGTACCTTGCCATCATCACTGGTATTAAAGAAATCCCTGATATCAATATTGCTCTTAGGCTAAAAACTTTTATTAATCAACTGAGTCATACCACCAGGGATTATGTATGTGCTAGCGTAGTTCTCAGATTGCCATTAACTTTTCTGAGTGAAGACCTGTTGATTTATGAGGAAGTATTTGGTAAGTTGAAAGCTTATTGGTTGTCTCAAAGTTACCCTTTAAGGATTCCAATGATAAGTTGGCTCCAAAGAAGGCCTTGGGCTAGAATTTCTATAGGAAAAGTTGCACCAGGGGTCCTTTAACTTGATTTATCATATCAATGTAGTCTTTTATCTTCTTTTTTTCTCGTATCAAGTTAGTCATTTTTTTTGTCAAGTTAGCCTTTTATATTTTAAAAAAATGTCAACAGTGCTGGACAAAAAGTAAGTCTTGACCAGTCAAAAATGTAAATTACACCCATCTAAATTACTTTCAAATAGCAGTTACATTCCCCAATCCATTAAAATTAACAAAAGTAGATATTTTCTCAGTTTTTTGTCTAAGGTTGTGGGCTCCTTAATCTAATATTGATATTGAGGGATGAAACATTCGTTGCAGTAGATCTTTAATGGTCATCAGGTACACAAATCTATAACAAAAGTAAATGGGAAATGATGATCTGTCTAACTGTGTAAACATTTTGTCAATCACTATATATTAGGACTTTACACTATGATTCCATAATATTCTGTTACCCAAGAAAGAACTGGGCCACTTTTTCTGTTCATATTGTGGCTTATATCAATTATCGGGAAACGGTCTCGGGGGAGACTTCCTTATAGTTTAGAGATTTCGGTGGTCTATATTCACCGAAAAATTCCAGATATATAGTGCATTTGCATTATAGTCTCTTGCTAATAATATAGTATTATTCACCCTCACCCATCATTACTTTCTTAAACACTCTCTTCCTTCATATAATTGAATAACTATTCCCCAATTGGATTTTGATTGCAATCTGATTTGGATGAATTGCTGATTTTGCGCTCTTTAAAGATATACACACGTAATTTATTTCATATGCCGTCTATTTGCATTGCAGGTTGCTGAGGAGAGATCCAATGGGTGCACTTGGATATTCCAGTTTGAAACCGTCACTAAATAAGATAGCTGAATCTACTGACGGCCGTCCTTCTGAGATGGGCGTGGTTGCTGCCTCGAGAAATGGCGAGGTACTTGGAAGTCAAACTGTTCTGAAAAGTGATCATTGCCCTGGATGTCAAAATCCAAGATTGCCTGAAAGAGTGGAGGGGGCACCTAATTTCAGAGAAGTTCCTGGCTTTCCAGTTTATGGAGTTGCAAATCCAACTATCGAGGGTATTCGATCTGTCCTTCGAAGGATTGGCAGCTCCAAAGGTGGACGCCCGGTACTTTGGCATAATATGAGAGAAGAACCTGTTATTTACATCAATGGGAAACCATTTGTTCTCCGTGAAGTTGAAAGACCGTACAAAAACATGCGGGAATACACGGTAAAAGTTACTTTTTAGTCTTTGGTATCTCTTCAATAAACTTTTAAATTGAGAAAGGGGTATTGCTAACTAGGAACTGAATTCAGAACAATTTACTTTTCATCTGGCTTACAATCCCCTGGTTCATACATCACCAATCAGCCTTCACAGTTTTTCCTGTAGTGTGTCAATAGGATGTCACAGCTGTGCTTGTTGTACTGTTAGAGTATATGACACCATCTTCGAAAAGAAGGTACTAGTTGAAGTGAGAAATATTGTATTTAGATAAGTAGTGTAGTTTAATGGATAGTGTTGGTCTTGTTCACACACATGGAGATCACGCATGCTTAGTGTGCTGTTTTTTCTTTTTATAGTTTTTGGTGTGTTACGAATCCTACGTTGGACGAATTATGAATTATATCTATATTTACAAGTGGTGGGTATTCCTCACTTTACATAAACCCATTAGGCCACCTGCTATCAAGTTACCACCATCGAGCACTCGAGTCAGGTGTTCAGTCTTGGGTGTGGGGGAGATGTGTTAAGAGTCCCTTATTAGATGAGAAATGACTGAACATGTGTTTATAAGTGGTAGATACTAGATAGTTCTCACCTTATGCTGGAAAGTTCACCTTCGTTGTGGTCCGCCCCTAGCCGCCTATTATGGCATTTGGGTTGCCTTTATTGTAGGCTCCATCATCTTCAACTGTGTTGGGTGTGAAGGGGTGGATTTAGTCCCACATTGTCTAGAGATATGGCCTATGTAGTGCTTATAAAGTTTGGGCAGCCCTCCTCTTAGTAGCCAGTTTTGTAAGGTTGTGTTGTGTCAAACCCAACCTAACTTCTAATACCTTAGGATGAATTAGGTCTAACCCAGATTCTAAGATGCTGGTTTTGTATGGATGAATTAGGTCCAACTCAAATTCTAAGATGGTGTTCACCAATTATCTGACTATGTCATTACATTACCATTTCGCTTAATATTATGTTAGATAAAACTTAAAAACTTATAATCCATGGTTTGGAAGTATGGTTTTCTCTTAATTTTTGTACAATTTGATGCCTTTCTGAATTTTATTTTAGTTTGGAATTTTCATGCCAATTGTGTGAATGTCTTGTAGGGAATTGGGCGTGAAAGGGTGGAGAAAATGGAAGCCCGGTTAAAAGAAGATATCTTAAGGGAAGCTGAGCAGTATAACAATGCCATAATGGTTATTCATGAAACAGATGATGGGCAGATATATGATGCTTGGGAGCAAGTAACCTCTGATGTAATTCAAACCCCACTCGAAGTTTTTAAAAGCTTGGAGGCTGATGGATTTCCCATAAAGTATGCACGTGTGCCTATCACTGATGGAAAAGCTCCTAAAAGTTCTGATTTTGACACAATGGCTTTTAATATTACTTCTGCTACAAAGGACACTGCTTTTGTTTTCAATTGTCAGGTAGTTTCTTAATCTTTCATATCTTTTGTTGTATTCTTTATGAATATCTTTCTATATTTGTGTATTGGCTCTTCTCTTGTATCTTATTTTCCTTTTCATCTCTCACTGCTAATGCGTCATTCATATTTCAGATGGGTAGGGGCAGAACAACCACAGGTACTGTCATAGCTTGCCTTGTGAAACATCGAATTGATTATGGGAGGCCTATTAAAATACTGGGAGATAATGTAATCCAGGAAGATGTGGATGGCGGTTTCTCAAGTGGAGATGAAGCTGGGGGTTATGTTGGTGCCCCCAATAATTTGCAAATAGAGACAGATGAAAAACAAAAGCATGTTTTTGGTATAAATGACATCCTCTTGTTATGGAAGATAACAGCATTTTTTGATAATGGGGTGGAGTGCCGAGAGGCCTTAGATGGTATTATTGATAGATGTTCTGCACTTCAAAACATTCGCCAAGCCGTTCTAGAATATAGGAAAGTATTCAATCAACAACATGTTGAGCAAAGGGTAAGGAGGGTTGCATTAAATCGTGGTGCTGAGTACTTGGAACGGTATTTCCGTCTTATTGCTTTTGCAGCATATCTTGGAAGTGAAGCATTTGATGGGTTTTGTGGAGAAGGTGAATCCAAAGTGTCATTTAAGAATTGGTTGCATCAGAAACCAGAGGTGCAGGCTATGAAATGGAGCATACGATTGAGACCGGGACGATTTTTCACTGTTCCTGTAAATCTCTTTTCTACTTGAAGTTATTTGTCCCCCTCCCCAACTTGACATAACATTAAGCTTAAGCTAATTTGCCAACTTTAATTGCAGGAAGAGTTGAGAGCACCACAAGAGTCTCAACATGGAGATGCAGTGATGGAGGCATTTGTTAAGGCCCGTAGTGGTTCAGTTCTGGGAAAAGGCTCCATCCTAAAAATGTACTTCTTTCCCGGTCAGAGAACTTCTAGCCATATACAAATACACGGCGCACCGCATGTTTACAAGGTAAGCTCACATACATGACTGCTATAGAGAATAACTATTGTCAACTTTGTGATCATGCATTTGTGGTAGCTTTCATTGATGCAACTAAAAATTTGGCTTAGGGATGGGGTAATAGATGAGCATTATCTGTGTCCAAAAGCTGGTTTGTTCTTTGCGTGTATGCTCGGACGTGCATGTTTCATATTTTTCTTGTCGCAGATTTTGTGAAATTATATAATGCCTAAAAGCTTTTTCCCCAAGGTTGATGAATACTCCGTGTATTGCATGGCGACTCCAACCATCTCTGGTGCCAAGGAGATGCTAAAATATCTGGGTGCTATTCCTAAAGCAAAAGCCTCAGCTGCTCGAAAAGTAATTTTGACTGACCTGAGAGAGGAAGCAGTTGTCTATATCAAGGGCACTCCCTTTGTTCTAAGGGAGTTAAACAAACCCTACGATACACTCAAGCATGTCGGAATCACTGGTCCTGTGGTGTGTCATCTTGTACTATCATGTATCTATCTGATCATATCATAACATGGTTTGTTGTACAACTCATGGTAACTGCAATGCAGGTGGAACACATGGAAACACGGTTGAAAGAAGATATAATAGCTGAAATTAGACAGTCTGGTGGGCTGATGCTGTTTCACCGGGAAGAATATAACCCTTCAACAAACCAGTCTAATGTTGTTGGTTACTGGGAAAAGACTTCAGCAGATGATGTGAAAACAACTGTAGAAGTTTATTCTGCTCTAAAGGATGAGGGATATGATATTGTCTATCAGAGGATACCGTTAACGAGGGAGAGGGATGCTTTGGCCTCTGATGTTGATGCAATCCAGTGCTGTAAAGATGAGTAAGTATTCCTACTAAATACGAGGAAGTTATTGGCACACGTTTTGTAAAGTTTAATGGTGTTTTCTTAAATTTCTGAGAGGGATCTTGCGATCTCTCCATGATGAAATTGTTGCCGTTCATGTAATGTTTTAGATCATCATTAAACAATAATTGATGGTTCTATCTGGTAGGTTAGGGGAAATAGTGACATTGTTCTTATCACATTCCATGGGCATCTGTTTACGTATTGTTTAGGAACAGTATATTCATGATTTAATCTCTTGAAACAATTCTTTAAATATTAATAATATACTTCTAAACTCTTGCTTTTTGTAGCTCTGCAGAGAGTTATCTTTTTGTATCACACACTGGTTTTGGTGGAGTTGCATATGCAATGGCCATTATCTGTATTAGACTCGGCGCAGAAGCAAACTTTGCATCCCCAGTCCCTCAGCCATTGCCTAGTCCTCAGCAGTATACAGAGACTGAAGAAAACTTTCCTGCTCGAGCTTCTAATGAAGCAGCACTCAAGATGGGTGATTATCGTGACATTTTGAGCCTTACAAGAGTCCTTATACATGGTCCCCAAAGCAAAGCTGACGTTGACATTGTTATTGACAGGTTATTAACCAGAATTTGATCATAAAGCTTTTCTAATTATATGATAATAACTTATATAAACATGTAGAAACAGATATGGTTGGGATTAATAGACTGGTAGTATTCTTCACGCCCAAAACAATGCAGATCTTGGCATTGTTATTGACAGGTTATGGACCAATGTCCGGGGTCATAAAGCTTTGCTAACTAAATGATATTTAACGTTAAGAAACTTAATCATTATCAAAGTGCATGCTGCGGTGGTTCTGTTCTCTCATGTAGGAACTTGTGTTGTTGAAAATAATAGTATTCTCCATGTCTATTCTATTTTCTTGGGCTGAAAAGGAATTGTCAGTGACCTACTTATTACCTTTGTAAATATTCTTTGGCGGTTATGAAATTAGTAAACTGATGCACAATTTACTGAGGGACGGTTGATATGGCAGCATATCCTAATTTTTATTGGAGGTACTGAAATTTTCTTTGTTCAACAGATGTGCAGGCGCCGGGCATCTACGCGATGATATTCTTTATTATTGTAAAGAATTTGAGAAGTTTACTGACGGTGATGATGAGGAACGTGCCTATCTTATGGACATGGGTATCAAGGCTTTGAGGTATTCTTCAGATTCAACTGAAACATTCTTGCTTTCCAGTTGTATTTTCCCTTTTCCTTTTAATTATTAACCAATGGTAGTGTTTTTTTAAGTCAGTCAATAGTGCTGTTAGAGTTGATGCACTATTAAATTATTTTTAACCGAATTCTATAAAATTTAAACAGGAATATACTATGAAATGACTAATATAATAATAAGCTTCTTGAAGAAGTATAATATACGGCATATATGCTAATTTTATCACATTTAAACAATGTTGGATTAATGAATTTTTTGAACATCACGTGCATGGTTAAATAGAAAGGGTCTTGCTAATGATTGCTATATAGGGAATTAGTTAAAAAAATTATTTTTTGATTGATGAGTATAACCTTCAATCCTTTGGTTTCAGTAAAACTTGTTATTGTTGATTCCTTGTTCCGTGCTTTATGACACTTGTTAGCATAATCTGAAATATTTGAGAATGATAAGCATGATATAGTTTCAGTCCAATTCAATGATAGATTTGGTAAGATGTTAATCTCATAAAACTGTCAACTCTATCTATCTAGTTATATCTACAAGACAGTCCGGAAAATGGTGGCTTTATTTTTTAGCATTTAAATACTGGCGATTACCTCCATTTTACGTATTACCTTTGTTTGCAGGCGGTATTTTTTTCTCATCACATTCAGATCTTACCTTTACTGCACCGCTCCTTCCAATATTGAATTTACTGCATGGATGGATGCAAGGCCTGAACTTGGCCATCTATGTAACAATCTTAGAATTGATAAATAATGTAGCAATGCTGATAATCATGTCAATGTATAGTTGGCACTTGCTGTTTTGCAGTTTGTAATGTACAACTTTTTTCCCAATGCTGTAAAATACAGAAGGGTTTTGGTAGTTAGGGAACTGCACGCCAGAAGTTGTAGGCAAAAGCCATTGTATACTTCTGTCAGCTTCTTGCGTTCTACCATGTATGTTATGAAAAGCTGGCTCTGAAGTCGGTGTACATACAGCATATAACTGTTGGAGGAGTAACATTTACTTGCTTCCTGCGCTCGCTGGACTCATTGATCACTCTAATTTGAGACGTTTAATATCCCTTTTTGTATTTCTATTTCATCGAGATTTTACTATAGGTATAGTTCATTAGATTAATCAGTCTGTCTTCAATTACTAGTTTCAATCCATTGAACTGTAGAGGGGTGGATCTATTTTATGATTCTACCCAAGAGCTTGATATGAATCATATGATTAGTATGAAGTCCTTTTCCCCATTCCCATGCTGTGCTTATGCCACTCTGATTTATACTTTAGTTGATAATAATTATAATGTTAATCTTGTGCTGTGTACACGACCGAATATATAAAATAATATTGTTAAGTAAATTTTTTGAGGAAAATGTTGGTAGTGGATTATAGTGAGGCATGGAAAGTAGGGAAATTATGCTATAACTAAAATGCGTATTTATTGATTAAAGTTGATTAAAGAAATTAATTTGATTTTCCCTTTTCTATTTTCATTATGAATGAAGATTTATCATGTTCAATTAGGGCCGTTTCTCTTTACATGTTAAAATTCGAGAGACTCGATTAGGGCCATTTCTCTTTACATGTTAAAAATCGAGAGACGAAGAGATATTTGAATAAACTGTGTTTTAGAAAGCACTGCGGAGACTTTATTATATAGAGAGAAATTATAGCTAACTATATGATATAGTCGATGTGAGACTATTCTATATACAAATATTCTTAACACTATATTTACAAATATCAACACTCCCCCTCAAGCTTGAGCATATAAGTCAAAAGCACCAAACTTGTCACATATATAATAAGTTCTAAGATTTCGCATGAATTTTGTTACCACATCTGCCAATTGATCATTAGAGTTCACAAGAATTGTGACGATGTTGCATGATTCAATCTTCTCTCTGACAAAGTGAAAGTTTATCTCAATATGTTTGGTCTTCTCATGGAAGACTAGATTTGAAGCAATGCGCAATGCAACTTGATTATCACAAACAAGTGTCATTTATCTTACTTCTTCAATTTGAAGTTCTTTAAGCAACTATTTTAACCAAATGAGTTCACATGTTGCCATTGCCATGACCCTATACTCTGCCTCGGCGCTTGATATTACAAGTTTGCAACTATATTTTGTTTCTTACTTTTCCAGGATATAAGATATCCTCCAACAAGTACACAATACTCAGAAGTGGCTTATTTACCAATGAGTGTCCATGCCCAATCAGCATCTAAGTATTCAACTATCTGAGTATATCCTTTATCTTCATACACTATACCTTTTCCTGGAGCACATGTGATGTATCTTAGAATCCGGATGACAACATCCATGTGTTCCTGACAAGGGGAATTTAAGAACTGGCTTACCACATTGACTGCAAAAGAAATGTCCAAACGAGTGACTGTGAGATAATTCAACTGTCTAACCAATCTCCTATACCTTTCCGAGTCATATAGAGGCCCCCCCTGATTGGGTAGTAGTTTGCACTTGTATCCGTATGAGTATAAGCTAGTTTAGCATTTAACAAATCTGCTTCTTCCAAAATATCCATAACATATTTCTGCTAAGAAATCACCAAACTATCTTTAGATTGAGCTACCTTAATACCCAAGAAATAGTAGAGTTTACCACGATCTTTTGTTTGAAATTAATTCGAGAGATGTTGTTTCAACTGGAGTATTCCCTGTTGATCACTGCCAGTTATGATAATATCATCTAGACACACAATAAGATAAATACACCCTTGGGTTCAGTGACGAAAAAAGCAGATATTGATCAGCTTCACTATGGATCATACCAAACTGTTGTACTACAATGCTGAATCTGCCAAACCAAGCTCCCAAAGATTGCTTACGACCATAAAGAGACATGTGTAGCCTACACACCATATCCAATGACTCCCCCTGAGCAAAAAACCCAGGTGGTTGCTCCATATATACTTCATCTTCAAGATCACCATGTAAAAATGCACTTTTGATGTCAAGTTGATGAAGAGGCCAATGTCGAATGGCTGCAATGGCTAGAAGAAGTCTAACAGATGCCATCTTGGCTACATGCGAGAAGGTATCACTATTATCCAACCCAAAAATTTGAGTGTATCCTTTGGCTACCAAGCGAGTTTTAAATCGATCAATCTTACTATCTGGATCAACCTTCAATGTATAAAGCCAACGACTACCTACTAAATATTTCCCAGGGGGTAGAGGAACAAGTTCCCAAGTAGCACTGCTTTGAAGAGCGCACATTTCATCAATCATTGCTTTCCTCCACTCAGGGTGAGATAATGCTTCACCTGGAGTTTTAGGAATAGAAACAGAAGACAAAGAAGAAAAACAAGTATAATGCAAAGGGGAAAGACAATGATAACATAAATCAACATAATGTGGAGAAGGATTTCGTGTTTGACGTATACTTTTTCGAAGGGAAATCAGAATATCAGACTCAAGTTGTAGGATCAGATCCGGTGATGGCGAGAATGTCGGAGGAGAGTCTGCAATGACCTCAGGGACAAGTACGACCTTAGGGACAAGTACGACCTCAGGTACAAGTATGACAGTGACAAATGTGGATTGACGACGCTTATATGTTTGAAGTGGGCGAGAAGTAGGGGGGTCAACCATAAGGGTATCTAGTGAGTCAGGTTCCCTAGTATGGTGGAGGACAATGGCAAATGGGTCTTCTAGAAGAGGTGTATGAGTAATTTTCTGAAGGGATTCCAGAGTTACTTAACGGGACTTGAAATATGGAACAAACTCGAAGAAGGTAACACCGGTCGATACGAGGTATTGTTGTACAATATGCGAATAACAACAATAACCTTTTAGGGATCGATGATAACCAAGAAAGACACACTTTAGTAATCGAGCTGATAGTTTATCAAGACCGTGAGGGTCCGAGTGGTTTTTACGAGAA
Organism: Vicia villosa; assembly: GCF_029867415.1. Classification (NCBI taxonomy): domain Eukaryota; kingdom Viridiplantae; phylum Streptophyta; class Magnoliopsida; order Fabales; family Fabaceae; genus Vicia; species Vicia villosa. Next base: position 355,665 of record NW_026705161.1, on the reverse strand, counting down.
GCCGATTTTTGCTTTCAACTACACCGTTTCGTTGAAGTGTATGAGGGCAAGATGTTTGGTGGAAAATACTATTGCTGGACATAAAAGTTTGAAATTGTTGGGATAACTATTCACGAGCATTATCACTTCTTAAGGTACGAATAAACACACTAGATTGAGTTTTATTTCTTTAAAAAATTGTTCAAATATAAAAGATAATTCAGATCTATTTTTCATTAAAAATAACCATGTGCACCGTAAAAAATCATCAATAAAGGTGACGAAGTACCTAGACTCAAGAGTAGAGACAGTATGCGAGGGACTCCAAACATCAGAGTAAACTAAAGCAAAAGGGGACAAAGCTCGTTTATTGAATCGATTGGGAAATTGACTACGAGTGTGTTTCCCTAACTAACAAGACTCACCATGTAAATTAGATGCCTTCAATAAACTTGGCACCAACTTTTTTAGTTTAGGAAGATTGTGATGACCTAATTGAGCATGGATAGTGAGTGGAGAATCTTTGGCTGAGCATGTTTGAGATGACACTGAAAGATAATAAAGGCCTTGAGACTCACATCCGACACCAATCGCTTGTCGCTAACTCCGATCCTGCAAGGTAACATTATTGTTAGTGAAGGTGACAATACAATCAAGAGAGCAAGTTAAACGACCGAATGAAAGTAAATTAAATGTTTCAATTGGGTACATAGAGAACAGAAGTAATAGAGAGATAAGGTAGAATTTGAATAGTACCAATCCCTTCAGATCGGGTTTGGGAACTATTGGTAGAAGTTATAGTAGGTAAGAAACCTGAGGTAGAGAGGGAAGAGAAAAGATTTTTAATACCAGTAACATGATCAGACGCACCAAAATCAAGGACCCAAGGTCCAAGAGAAGATGATTGAGAGAGGCAAACATAATGATTACGAGTGTATGCAACTGAAGCAATAGAATTTGAGTTCTGATACTAACTGAGAAAATCATCGTAGTTTGACGTAAAGTTTTGAGGAGTAGCCATGAGTATCTGAAAAGAGAAAATATCACGCGAAATAGGTGAAAACGGATCTATTTGAATTGGATCACAGTTTTTCGTGAGTGAAAAATAAAATCTGAGATCGGATCTGGAATAGTTGCACGGTGGCGAGTGGAGTGGTGGAAAAATCGTCGGGATTGGCCGAATTGAAGGAGGCGCTTCTGCCCGGAAGGTCGCCAAAAAGAGTAGCGGCGACGGCAGATGACGGCGGTAGTCTGGTGTTGACAGGAGAAATTCAAAAACTGATGCCAGAATGAGTCACGACAGTGTATGGAAGGCAAACCGGAGTTAAGACACGGTTTACCAAAAATTTCTCACCGCAAGACAGTGGGTCAATTGGGTAAAGCACGGGGAAGAGTTGTCTCTTAGTAGGCTCTGGATACCATGCTAAAATATGAGAGACTAAAAGACATTTGAATAAACTGTGTTTTGAAAAACACTATGAAAACTTTATTTTATATATATATATATATATATATATATATATATATATATATATATATATATATATATATATATATATATATATATATATATATATATATATATATATATGAGACATATCAAATGAGAACTTTGGTTATTATGAAAACTGAGAATTTTTAATAATAACCATACGATTTAAAATCAATGCTCAGATATGCATTTATGTGATATGTATTTAAACTAGAATCTAACTATTAATTATTGTCTCTTAAAATTTAAGTGAAATTTGAAGCATTGATTTTAAATCGTAGGGTCATTATTAAAAGTTCTCATAATAACCAAAATTCTCATTTGATACGCTTATTCTAGGAACAAACCCTTATTCTAGATAACAAACTAATTCCTATTCAAAGTGAGACGCTTTGGCCAGAATAGGGATCCTTTCCTCATCTGCTCTTCTCTTGCTCTATAGCTATGCGTGTTTGAACTCTATTTGCACTTGGATTGTCATAGATGATGTTTTGGAGGTGAACTCCGTCAGGAATAATCTACTGAGTATCTCTTGTATTCCCTTTAATTAACTCAATCCTTTTGCTTATAATTTTTTTTTGGAAGGCAACCAAAAGTAATTATGAGTGGAATATTTATTGCTAAAATAAAGTATATTTTTGATAATTCTTTTCTATGATATAATGATATGTTACATTGTGATATTTGACATCTTAGTAGATTGCTGTTTGATGATCTGTGCAGTTGAAGGACTATTCTCTAAAATAACTTCATAACCATCTCCATAACTATCCATTCCTTGAGATAAAAGTTGCCAGAAAATCCCACCTGCACAAGAGCCTCCACTGGTAGCACTTGCAGATATAATACTATATATTTTCTTATAGTAATCATCCCTTTTTTCTATGCTATATCCAGCTGACTTTGAAGACTTTCCAAACTCTGAAACAATAATTGGCTTTCCTAAAACAGTATTTGCATCCTGAATATGAACTTTTATCCATTTCTCAACAAATGCACTCTGGGTTGTCTCGTTTGAGCCTAGTAACCTGCATGAATAAATACATTAGGGTTTTGTGGTGAATGAGAGATAAAATAAAACATGCATTAAGTTCATTCTAAATCATGTTTAACAAGTGATACCATTGCTCAGGATACAAGTGAATGGTTGCAAAGTCAATTTGAGGAATCTGATTGTTGGATATAAAATCGGTTCCGACTAGAAGTGAATCGGGATTGAACTGCTTCTTTGTTTCACCGTAGAAACCTTCGAGTCCTATTTCTAGCAAATGGTTGTTGTCAATGGATTTCACATAACTCGCCATCTCACTTATCCAATTCTACAATAATTAATGCCAGATTACGTGTCAAGGGGAAAGCATACGTGAAGTACTAGTAAAAATCAATTCAGTTGATAGTTATGTAGGGAAAAGACATCAGTCTGAAATTCGGCCATAAAAAATGAAAATGAAAAGAACCTGAATTGATTTTCCAGAGCTATTTAAACGAGGTTCATTCATAAGCTCCCATGCGAATATAGTTTGATCATCTTTGTATAAAATACCATTTATTGTGTTCTTTCTTGTCAACACTGTCTGCAATCAATCACCAAAAAATGTTAAAATTTACATTGGTTTTAATTTTCTTGTATTTTCCTGCAAAGTAAAGTAGCAAATAAATACATATACCATAAAACTATTGTACGTACCTTAACATGATTTTTGTAGTATTGTTTAACAACAGGATGGGAAAAAAAGTCATCATCATTTATTACATTTTGGCCACGTTCTTTAGCCCATTGAACATATTTAATTTTTCCTCCAAACTCTTTCCAATTATTCACCAAACTTAGTATAAGTTGCACTCCATATTTTTTTGCCTCTGATATCACAAAATCCAAACCCTACGTACACAGAATTTGAACATATTGAATTTTGTATATATGATTAAGCTAGTTACTAGTATACCAAAATAAACAACAAGATTACCTTGAAGGCATTTTCGTCGTAAGAACCGGGAGAGGTTTGAAGAAACCCTTCATTGAAAGCCCATGTTCTTCCTAGGTTTAAACCATTTAGAGAAGCTTGTTGGAAAGTTGAAGTAACCTTAGATCTGGTAGATGGGTCTGATGCAAGGTTCATTAACCAATAAGAATTGAATCCATTCACATAATGTGGTTTCCCATTTAGAATAAAATGAGTGCCTTTTCTTTCAACAAAACATGCACCATTCCCAGGTTCAACAACAACAACAAACAAAGCCACTATAAAATACGTTAATACCAAAGTTTGAAACTCCATGACTCAGAATAAATGAAATTTATGTAGCTCATTTTCAGTTATAAAGGCATTATGTATAAAAAAGGAGTAATATATCATGGAAGGAAAAAATATAAAATTTAATTTAATGTAGTAGTCAATATGCTTAAATTAGGCCTCTCACGCTGGTATTATATCTTTGACTATGCATAGTTAAAAAACAAAAGAAAAGAATGGCATTTGAGAAAATATTTTTTCATTTATTATTTTTTAAAATGACCGTTTTAAAGATCTTACTAAAAGAGAAAATTCTTCCCAATTTGTGATATTTTTAATGACCATATGTGAGTGTTACATTATGATATTTCTTTCTTTTTTTGAATGATAAAGAGTGTTACATTATGATATTTCTTTCTAGTTTCGAAAGATAAGAATGAAAGAGACAAAATGAAAAAGAAATTAAACACACGCATAGAAGTTCCTATACTGTCAATGGAAATAATACTACGCAAAGATTTATCTATTATTGTGATTAGAATCAAAATGATATTCATTTGTTTAAATTTATAGAATATATCAATAAATGAATAATATAGAATGCTTTACCTTTTTTTAACAAACACAACCTTAAAGATAAGGTGAATACTTCCTACCGAATTTAGTTGGGTACCAATATTCTTTTCCAACTAAATATTATTATTCAATGACATGTCATTTTTCACAATTGTTTTATTTTAAAATTGATTCAAATTCTAAACTAATTTGCACTAAAGGTATCAATATCCAATTACTTATCATAAATATTTAAGAATTTACTTAAAATTAATTATCATAAATATCTAAGAATTTACTTAAAATTAATTAGAGAAAAAAGAGCATACACGGACAGTGTAAAGTATTTTTATACTGCCAACCAATCACTGACATGTATTCTGACAAGTTACACTTTTAATTTTAAAATATTCATATGACATGGTTGAATGTTATAATTATATTGAATAATTGTGTAAATTTAATTTACACTCAGTGCGATATTTTTAATCTCAAGTAATTAACAATATAAAATAACAAAATGCATACATGCCTAGAAATATGATTATTGGGTACTGAAATAGAAAATTGTGAAAGGTATTTTGATGTCGTGGTTGTGGTCTCCAGTGATAAGAGAGAGGACACATGCAATCACTACTACGGAAAAAATATTTAATAACGGTTGAGAAAAATATATAATCACGCAGGACCAAACATTGTTATGTAGCGTGTGATAGTATATGCGACATTTTGAATCACGGTCCAATGACCGTTGTAATAAACAGGCTGAGCCGGCCCAACACACCTCTAGGCCTGAGGCGAAATTTAAAATTGAATATTTTTAAAATAAATAAAAATATTTTTTAAATCAGTTTAATTTATATTTTTTAAAAGTAAAGTCATTAAATTATTATAATCAATTTCATTTAATAATAATTGATAATAAAATTAACTCATCCATTTTTTTAACATTTAATAAAATTATACTTGAAAAATAATGTTATAATATAAAAAAATACTTAGATATTAAATACTCTATTATATTTAAAAAACTCAAAATTTTATCATTTATACATATAATTTTTAAACTAACAAATCCAACACTACATATATAAATATTATTATTTAATTAGTATATAAAATAACTTAACTTTTTTTCTACAAAATCAATTAATTAAAATTATAAAACAATAAAATAAAAAATGTGAGGCCCTAGGTGGTAGCCTTGATGGCCTATCCTAGGGTCGACTCTGTAAACAGGAAAATGCGCGCTCTTTAACGATTATTCCTAATAACCGTTGTGATATTATATGTGAATAAATGTCAATCGCACTACAACAAATTTGTCTTTTAGCAGCACATCTACGAAAGCGCTTTTGAGAAAAGCGCTGCTATAGGTTGCGCAAAAAACAAAAAAAAAAGGGAAAAAAGCGCTGGCAAGGGGGGGGGGGGTACGAGAGCGCTTTCTAGAAAGCGCTGGTAAAGGGGGGGGGGGTACGAGAGCGCTTTTAGGGAAAAAGCGCCGGTATAGGTATACCTATGAAAGCGCTTTTGAAAAGCGTTGGTGTAGCTCATTTTAAAATTAAAAATTTTAAAACAAATTAAAACAAACGCGTTTTGTATTTCATTATTCATCGTTTCTTCACTGTTTTTCTTCACAAAGACGAAGTCACTGTTCTTCACAAGACACCGCCGCCGCCAACCTCCACAGGGCCGTCGTCATTCGTTCTTCATCGTTCTTCTTGCCTTCTGTTCGCCGTCGCCGTTCGTTTTCTTCTTCGTTCACAGCCGGCGCCGTTCGTTCTCAACATCTCCTCTTAGCAACAACAACTTTGAATTCGTTTGGAGGTAAATCTTCTATCATCTTTCACTATTTCGTTGTTATTTGAAACCCTAATTCTGGAAATGTGAGGTTGAAGATGAAAGTGAGGTAGCAAGGATGAGAGTGTGAGGTTTCAAACCCTGTTTTGCTTTGTTTGTATATTAGGGTCTGTGGCATATGTTTTGATACATTGTTTTGCTGAGTTTTGCTTTGTTTGCTCTGTTCAACACAATGAAACAAAAATTGCATGGACAAAATTTCTCAATGCTCAGGAATTGACTTAATGATGTCGGAATCACCTGAAATAAAAAACAACGTATAAAATTAGAATATAAAAACTAAATGTATTACAAGTTTCTAATATTGAAATATTGAAATAGTTGAAATAGTCAAAACCTTGTAAGTTTTGCTTTGTTTGTATATTAGGGTCTGTGGGATATGTTTTGATAGATTTTACAGTCTGTGAGGATCAAAATTGCTGTCTCATACCGAGGCATATTCAGAATTTTATTTGCAATAAAAGGTTTCTGAAACAGTGTGAATTTTTTGAATTTGCTAAGTTCCAATTGTGTACCGGTCTCAAGTCTAAGGAGGAGGTTATAATATTTTGAAAGGAAAACTCTAGCCAAAGCATCTAGATATTTTGCAGTATAGAAACTAACTTTAATATGTTCAATCTAACACGTAATAAAATCATTTTAAGCATACTTTTCTAGAACCAAATATTTGAGCATTTCGGTTTTGTAAATTCGAAAAGTGTAGAACATATGAACTACTTACTGCATTTTTCAAAAATCGAGTTCTAGCTAATTGAGTCTAGAACATATTTGAGCATTTCGGTTTTGTAAATTCGGGTGTTTGTAGTTACTAGCTAATTGATAATTGATTTCATATCATTTTAAATAATTGAGTTCTAGATTGGGTTTTTTTTTGATATTGTGTTAGTAGTGGTGTATTTAACTGCATCGTGTGTGTTTAATTTTACAGTTACTTTGAAGCCTCTGGTTTCTACTTGTACAACGCCGATTCAAACCTACCCGTCTCCCACATCAAGTCCAACTCAGGTTACTAGCCCTTTATTCTTGCTTATAGTTTGTTGTTTTCTGCTTATAGTTTATTGTTTATGGTTCTATTTAATTTCAATTTAGTGTCTCTCAATCATTTTTTTGGTTTGTGGACTTATATTACCTTGAAATAAGGTAATGTCTTCTTTAAAAAATCGGGGGTAGGCTGAAATAAGGTACTGTCTTCTTTTAGAGACTCAAACAATCGAGACAACTGTAACTTCCTATCTTTAGCTAACTGCCAACTTAACCAATATGAAAGCTATAGGATCTCATTAGGTATTGCTTAAGTGTTGCTTATTCACAGTAGTATATTTTTGTACTATAGTTGCATAACATTCTATTTCAAGACTTGAGTGATTTGACAAGATTTATTTCTATTATTCACACTTTATAGGATCTCATTAGGTATTCTGATCAAGACATAATGATGATAGCTATTTCTTATCTTGACAGAATTCCTTAGTACCTGATAGAGAAACCAAGAAGCAAAAGCATTTGTTTAGCTTAATTAAGACATGGATAAAACATGGATGAATTCAAACCGATTGTTGAAAGAGTACGAGAAAGGGGTATGGGAATTCGTTAAGTTTGCGGTTGCGCACGCCGAAGACCCGATTCGAATGGCGTGTCCTTGCTTGGGTTGTTGTTATGGGGGTAAGGTTGACGGGAATAAGTTGGCATCATATTTACTATGGTTTGGAATTGATAGAGGTTATACATGTTGGACAATGCATGGTGAGAAAAGTAACGGGAATGTTGAGTCGAGGTGTAATACGAAGTATGCTTCAAACGACGATTGCACAGACACATATGATTATGATCGAGTCGAAGAGATTGCAGAAGCGCTTGAAGAAGATCTTGAGGATTGTCCCAAAATGTTCGAGAGGTTGGTAAGCGATACAGAGAAACCGTTGATGATGGTTGTACAAAATTCACAAGATTGTCTGCGGTGTTAAAGTTGTACAACTTAAAGGCGGACAATGGATGGTCTGATAAAAGTTTCACAGAGTTATTAGCCCTTATGAAAGATATGCTACCAGATGATAATGTTCTTCCCAATCGAACGTATGAGGCCAAAAAGATGTTGCCCTCTATTGGCATGAGCTATGATAAGATACATGCATGTCCAAACGATTGCATTTTGTTTCGAAACGAGTATGCAGCGTTGAATGAGTGTCCTAAATGCGGTGCCCCTCGATATAAGAAAAAGTTGTCTCCGGCCAAAGTCTTATGGTATTTTCCTATAATTCCAAGATTTAGACGCATGTATCATAGTGAAACCGATTCAAGACACTTGACTTGGCATGCAGATGAAAGAATTATTGATGGAAAGTTGCGACATCCGGCAGACTCACTATAACACCCCATTTTCTACCCGACATTTATATTAAAAATCAGAGTGCTAAAATTTTCAAACATATAACAGGATGTCACATTTCAACATAAAACAACAAAGCAACCTGTATTTCTTTTAATATAAATGTCGGGTAGAAAATGGGGTGTTACATTAGTGGTATCAGAGCAAGACCAACTCGAACTAACAGTAACTAAAGTCTTCATAAAGTTACTTCACTTCCACAACTATTCTTGAGTACCTGCTCAATTACCCGTAATAGGTAACATCATTACAGAAGGGGTGAGATATCCAACAATATAAGCAAGCGTATGATAAATAATATATTAAGATTAGATCATACAATATCACCACTTCATACTTATTCAAACAACAGTTATAATAACAAATAGCAACAACTGTTATAATAATTATTTACCAACAACAATTATGATAACAATATTCAGTAGCAAGTATAACAACAATTAGTAACAACAATTAGAAACAACAACTATAACAATAGTTATAATAATTATTTCACAATTTAAATCATCATAACTTAATAACAACAACCACTTATAACAACAACAACTTACAACAACAACAACTTATATCAACAACAACAACGTAATAACAACAACAACGAAATAACAACAACAACTTCAAATGCGACTCAACTGTGCAAATGCATGTGGTACCATTTGGAGTAAAACTCCCAACTTAAACATATGCCAGGTTATCGAGGCATTTCAACAAGGCGTAAGCCTTCAACATGGTGCCATTAAGGCCAAGGCATAAGCCTTCAACTTTTCAACGTGGTGCCATCAAGGCCAACTTAAACAATGCAAATGTATGCATGCAACAACAACCACAACGTCACAATAACAACAAAGCAACAAAGACAACAATTCAACACTGTACCAACATTAGAGGTACTCAACGTCGCTTCAACACTGGCCATAGGCCTACAACTTAGTCAACATATCGACAACAACTTATATCAACAAATTGTATGAAACAACAACTTATAGCAATAACAACAACACAACAGAAGTAACAACATGCAATTCAATGATACAAGTTCATACAACATGCAATTCAATCACACAAGTTCATACAACATGCACACGATTAATAGCGTACACCCGGTTCGACAATTACACAACATTACACACGAAAATGTATATCGATTCAACAAAATTCATCTACTGTGTTTGAAAATATTTTTATAAGATAGAACATGATTTTAGCTTTTCAACGGTCCAAACGGCACGTCAAATGGACACCCGAGTCAAAAGTTATGAATTTTCTAAGTTTCCGGAAAGCGCAAACACCGGTATCATACACCGAAACAACAAAACTTCATTACACACCAATTAAATTTTATTTCCAGAACATGTAACTATTTTTATAAGAAAATACACATTATTATCTTTCTAGCGCTTCGAACGGGGACTCAAACGGACTTACGGATCAAAAGATATGAATTTTTGAAGTTTTCTCCAAAACTAGATTTTTGCCCAGCAACAGCTACGAGTTTTATGCATTTTTCCATTAAAATCCAACCAATTCAATTATTTTTCATAAAACAAACACATATTCATTCATACCTAACATATAGTAGTGAATTGGAATCATAAAACATGAATTTTAACACATTGATTTTGATCCCAAATCTCAAACCCCATCATACCAAATCCCTATAACTCAACCCAAAAACTCAATTTTCCTCCTTCGATTCAGTTGCAAATCAATTTCGACCAACACAGAGACATAGCACTATAATAGTTATACTCAACCAACATTAATCCGTTTTTCTGCACTTAATTCCTCAATAATAATAATTATAAACCCTAGGTTAATTTCCCACAACAATTGATTGAACTTTTATAACCTTATTCACAGACATCAATCAATTTCAACATCAACAAAATTCAATCTCAAAGATACAAACAACCACACAAAACAGAGACAATCCATACAATCATAACCCCCACATATCATTCATCATAATCCCGTTTATAGAGCTAGAACCTCACCCTTACCTTGGATTGGAGGTCGCTCTCTATTCCGGTTGCACTTCGTTGCCGCCATAGTTCCAACCTCGCTCTTTCTCTTTCTCTGCAGCTTTGCAATTTTCTACGATAAATCTCTTTTTCTTCTCTAGAGCTCCAAACCCTTATTATTTCTTTCTTATAATAAACCTAATCCTCTTATTCCATTTAATCCAATATATAATAATAATAATAATAATAATATTATTATTATTATTATTATAACTCTTAACCAAATAATAATAATAATAATAATAATATTATTCCTCTATTGGGCTCAACTTCTCTACACCTCCTTATTATTACATACCACCATAAAATAAACCTAACCAACAGCTCATATTCCAATATGAAAATAATTATATTATTTCTACAACTCCAATATAATAATAATTATATTATTTCTACAACTCCAATATAATAATAATTACCACATAACAACTTAAACCGACATAATAATCAAATTTCTCCGATAAATCCCAACTTCGACCAATTTCCAATTATTAAATCCTTAATTAATTTAATTAAATAATTAATTAAATTCGGGGCGTTACAACTCTCCCCCACTTGGATATTTTCGTCCTCGAAAATCTATCCGACACAACCATCCTCAACTTGCTTATACTCGACTATACAACATCACAACATACTCTTATCAATAGATTTTCGTTATAGCATCCTTCACTTTACTCACCATCAAGATAGCAAGATACGTCTATACCATCCAACACGATTTCGTCCACTATTAACAAGAGATTAAGGGTGATCAAGTCCTCAATTTGCCAATAGATATCCGACAACCATGTCGGGTAGAAAATGGGGTGTTACATTAGTGGTATCAGAGCCAGACCTCTTCCAGTACGATGTGGTTCGAGGACGAACCATGCGGAAGCTGGTGGGCATGTAACACCCGAGGCCGAAGAAGGCGAGGGGTGGTTGCACCGCATGGAACACCAGAGGCCAAAGAGGGCAATGGTGGTCGCCACATCGGAATGAGAGGAATCTTGAGGCCGTGCATGTATGGGACTGCATGGTTGAAGGAAAGCTTATAAGGACTGATGGGTACTACCTATACCAACAAGATGCATCTTCTTTTCGGGAGTCCGTTCAATAAGATCTCCACAGTTAAGCGTGCTTTACTTGGAGTAGTATTGGGATGGGTGACCTTCTGGGAAGTTTCCCAGAAAGCGCGCGAGTGAGGTCAAAGCATGCTGAAAAGACCCGTGTTGGTTTGTGGGGTCAGTCGATCATCCCGAAAGCAGTCTGGGGCGTTACACTCACCATAGTGGATGAAAGTTGATACTGATTATCCTGAATTTGGAAAAGAAGCAAGAAACCTTCGCTTGTCATTGTCTACTGATGGAATGAACCCGTATGGTATTCAAAGTATCTCGCATAGCACATGACTTGGGATTCTTATGATTTAGAACCTACCTCCGTGGCTATGTATGAAGCGTAAGTACATGATGTTATCTATGCTAATTTCTTAATCGAAGATTTAAAGTTTTTGTGGAAGAACGGTGTGGAGGTTTACGATGGGTATAAGAAAGAAAGTTTCAACTTGAGGGCGATGTTGTTTGGAACAATTAATGATTTTCCAGTATACGGAAATCTATCCGGGTACAGCAATAAAGGTCAAAAAGCGTGTCCTGTTTGTGAAGATGAAACCGATACGACACGATTGGATCTTTGTCAGAAGAATGTCTTTCTCGGCCATCGTAGATTCTTAAATTTTAATCATCACTACCGTGGGTGGAGAAAAGCATTCAATGGAAAGGCCGAACATCGTACAGACGGTTGTCTCCGTGAAATTGCTATGGATGAAGCAGTCTTTGGTATTGAATTCCCCGTGCATGTTGGACTAGAAGAGATGAAAGAGATTTTTACGCAAGACCAATTAGGCGTCAGTAATGTTCACTCATACATGCGGTAATCCGAATTATTATTTAATTAGTTGTGAGATTGATCTAAATATATTATTTAATTAGTTTAACAATTTATTTACACATTTCAATGAAAATAGTCTAATGTTTATTATGTTTTTATTTAAGGTTGTTGTATGACAAATGGTTGCGCGGGACTGAATTGTCAAACAGATTCCGTTTCGTGTCTTCCGCCCATTGCAGCGGACAGACAATTGCTACGGAACCGAATTCAGTTAGACAGCGCTTAGTCGATAGATTCATGAGGTCTGGCAGTACAGAAAGTCTGTTTCTTTGGGCGTATAATACCCGACCAGTGGGGTTAGTTTTTCATTCTTGGTTCATCTAATCTTTGTTTCTTTTGCGTAGCAAAACTTTCATATAAACTATTGTTTTAATTTATAGAGCACACTGATTGTTGCTTGCTATCAACCCTATAAAAGAAGTGGTATATTTTCTGAATTCGGTAGATGGTGAGTGGACAAATTATCCGACCATGAAGTAAACGATTGATACGTAAGTGAGATCGTTCTAAATATTCGTGTATATTTATATATTTAATTATTTGTGAGATTGATCTAAATATATGCTTTTATATTTTTGTTAGATCAATACAAGTGTTCCGTAGTCAAAGAGACGCACAAGTATCCCGGACTAAATCAAACAACATTACTTGGATCAAAGTGCAGGTACATTAATTTTTACAATTTTGCTATTAATAGTTATGCTACTTGAGACAACTAAAAAGTCTTATTTGTTTTTCTATGTAGTGTCCGCAACAGCGAAACAGTACAGATTGCGGATACTTTGTTTTGAGGTTTATGAAAGAAATCCTTCAAACGAATCAATTAGAGATATTGCAATCACGGTATGGATTTATAACTTAGGATAATTTCTTATAATTTATTACATTTAACTAAATCATGCATATTATGTTTTTATTATGTAGTACTTTGATGACTTCTATGCTGCTTCTTACACGAAACTTAAGTTGGAAGAAATCAAAGAGGAATTGTGTCACTTTTATATTCATCGACTATTCATATAGGTATGAATACAATATTGTGTGAAAAGTTTTATGAATACATTACTGTGTGTTGTGGGGACTATTTTGAAACTTTGTGGGGACTGTTTTAATTGACCGTATTGTTCTGTTCATACTTTGCAGGACCAGGACCGTGCGCTCGGTGGATTTTGAGAATTTCGGGCTTATATTTTGTTGATGATTTAGTTATATATGTATCTGTTAGTAAACATGTGATTATGCAGAGAACACGAATTTCGGGCTTATATTAATGGTGTATATCTTTTATTTTGGTATATAATGGTATTTTATCCATGGTATATATATTTTATTTTGGTATATAATGGCATTTTATCCATGGTATATATATTTTATTTTGGTATATAATGGTATTTTATCCATGGTATATAATGGTATTATATTTTCCTACATATGGTTGAAAATATTACAGGTTGAAAATATGTTACAGGTCGAAAATATTACAGGTTGAAAATAAATTACAGGTCGAACTGGGAGGCTTAAATTATAGGTTGCACTTTAAAATACTGCGTTTAGCAACGACAGTGCTTTTAAAAACGCTCTTAAGGCCCACCTACGAAAGCGCTTTCTAACTAAAAGCGCTGCCTAAGATAAAAAAAATAATAAAAAAATGCGCAACCTACGAAAGCGCTTCTTGAAAAAGCGCTGCTATAGGGGGGTACAAGAGCGCTTTCTGGAAAAAGCGCTGCTATAGGGGGGATACGAGAGCGCTTTTCTGGATAAAAGCGTTGCTATAGGAGGGGCTACGAGAGCGCTTTTAAAAGCGCTGTCGTTATCTACGGCAGCGCTGGCTTTGGCAGCGCTTTTAAGCGCTTTAGTAGCCTAAAAAAAGCGCTTTAGTAGCTCTTGACCGTTGTAGTGTATAAAGTATTATTTTCACAACACAAGAGGAGAAGGAGTATTTATTGATTTAAATATACTTTTTCTGTTATATAAAGTATTATTTTCTATGATAGAAATGATATGGTATCCATCATGCACAATTTTTATGGTTAAGAAAATTGGATAGGCTGAGAATTGTCTTTTTGCAATTCTATAATTTGATATTTGACATCTTGGTAGATTGTTCCTTGATGATCTTTGCAGTTGAAGGACTATTCTCCAAAATAACTTCAAAACCATCTCCATAACTTTCAATTCCTTGAGCTAGAAGTTGCCAGAACATTGCACCTGCACACGAGCCTCCACTAGTAGCACTTGTAGATATAATACTGTATATTTCCTTATAGTGAGCATCCCTAGCATCTATGCTATATCCAGCTGTCTTTGAAGACATTCCAAACTCTGCTACAATAATTGGCTTTTGCAAAATAGTATTTGCATCCTGAATATGATCTTCTATCCATTTGTCAATAGCTGCACTCTGGTTTGATTTATTTAACCTGCATTATCCATAATAACTCGATTTTAATCAAATTCATTTACAAAACAAGAGGTAAATTTTTTTGCAAAATGTTAAAAAAATGATTATTTTAATCAAATAAAATGATGAATTTAGGGTTTTACCAATATTCTTGGTATGCATGAATGGTAGAAAAATCAATTTCTGGAATTTGATTGTTGGAAATAAAATCGGTTCCGACTAGCATTGAATAGGGATTTAACTGCTGCTTTGATTCACCATATAATCCTTCAAGCCCTATTTCCAGCAAATGATTGCTATCAATGGATTTTACATATTTGGCCATCTCACTAACCCAATTCTACAATAATTTGATTTCAATGATAATGAGTAATTTAAAGTTGGATATATGAATTTAAAAACAATAAAACATAAACTTATAATTTAAAATAAATAAATAAAATAAAAGGACCTGAATTGATTTTCCTGTTTGATTTACACGAGGTTCATTAATAAGCTCCCAAGAGAATATCGTTGGATCATCCTTGTATAAAAGTCCATTTATGGTGTTCTTTCTTGTTAGCACAGTCTGCAATAATCAATTCAAATATTTTTGGTTAAGTTGATGAACATTTGAAATTATTTTTAACAATAAAGTAAATTAAAAGTGTACCTTAATATGATTTTTGTAGTATTGCTTAACAACAGGGTGTGTAAAAAAGTCATCTTCATTTGTGATATTTTGACCACGTTCTCTTGCCCATTCAACATATTTACTTTTGCCTCCAAGTGCTTTCCAATTATTCACAAAACCTAGTATAAGTTTCACTCCAAATTTTCTTGCCTCTGATATAACAAAATCCAATCCCTACATCCACATGCAAATATTCAATGAAAATAATTTGGTAGAAGTTTTTCGCCAAATTTAAATAAAACTATTACGTTAATACCAGAGTTCGAACCCTAAATGTCAGTATTGTGTGGTGATTACTATTTGTCTACAGATTAAAAAAATTACCTTAAAAACATTTTCGTCATAAGAACCAGGAGAGACTTGAAGGGGTTTATAATCTCCTTCATTGAAAGCAAATGCTCTTCCTAAATTTAAACCATGTTTAGAAGCTTGTTCAAAAGCTGAAGTGACTTTAGGCCTAGTAGATGGGTCAGATGCCATAATGATAAACCAATAGGCGTTAAATCCGTTCACATAATGTGGCTTCCCATTTAAAACAAAATGGGTGCCTTCTCTTTGAACAAAACTGGCATCAACATTAGCTCTTTGGCAATTCCCATGTTGAACAATAAAAGATACTAAGAAATATGTCAATACGAAAATTTGGTATCCCATGCCTCAATTCTGAATCACAAAATCACAATCGAAAAAAAATGTGTGTAACTTAATCTCAAATTCTCAGTTACATATACTTGAAGAAAATTGTATAAATTTGCTTTACATTTTGACCATACATAATAAGTTAAAGCAAATTTGACCATAAACAATAAGAAAATATTTGACCATATATATTAAGAAAATTTGCTTATAAATTTTGACCATAGACAATAAATAAATTTGTAAATAATTAAACAAACTAGGTAACAGACTAAAATATTTTATTTTATAAGTAAATTCATTGAATTATTGATGTATTTTATTTATAGATAGTCTAACATTATTTATATTAAGTGAATCTAGAAGTTAAAATTTGTTTATAAAAGAGAATAGTGAGAATATATGTATAGAATGAAAAAGATAAATTAAACCACAAATAAATCATGGTTTTTGTAAAAAGTGTTCATCAATTTTACAACAAAAAAACTAAATCAGATATTTTTACTCTAATAATAAGTTAATGGACTTGCTCCAAATCTTATCATTAAATTTCATTTTAATCCAAAGGTCTCATTTAGTCGTTAATTCAAAAGTATCTATGGGTCTCTTTGTTTTTGCTTTTAAAAAATAGATTTTTTTTTATACTTTTAAAAATGGATTTAATAACATTACTTTTTAAAATATTTAAGTTTTTTTAATTCTATTTTTCTAAATTGGAAGACTAATTTTGATATTCTATAACATAAACATACATTATTGAAGACTAAAACATAGTCATAATCGTAATTTTTTCGAAAAAATTATATCTCAAAAAATATTTTTATAAAAAGTTATTTGAAATACCTTTAAATTTAAGTGATTTTTTAAAATTTTGATCTCTAAAAAAAGTTTTAATAAAATGATAAAATACCTAAAATAACATGGTAAGAATATCTATTTAAACCAAATTTTCATTTGAAACTTTTATTAAAAAAAATTATAAATTATTTTTACACAAAATTATATTACATTATAAAAATTATTTTTAAAAAAGTCAAAAATAAACGGGTCTATATCTTTTTTAATTTTATAATTTCAATCAGATATACTTCCTATAATAGATTTCACAAAGCTATTTAATTATTTTTTATATAAAAAATGTTTTTTCTATAAAAAGAACAAATATAATGTCTAACACAAATTTTAATTTAAATTACTTTTTTTTAAGAGAATCCCTAATATAACGATTGAAACTATTTAAGAAAAAATCTAAATTAAAAAAAAAAAGAGAAAAATGACAGTAACTAAAAAAAAATTTGTCACACAAAAATAATAAATTAAAACTTGTCCGATTTAATTAAATATTATTGTCACCGAAGTTAAATTTCAAGCTCCTTATTGCAATTACGAGTTTAGTAGATATAATATAAACTTCTCAAGAATGTAAGATGAAATGCTAAAACTAATATTATGTTTATGATAAAAAATATAGTATATAACTTAAATTGAAAGACTTTTATTTCAAAAATAAATAAATTTTACATTAAATCTACTAAAATCGATATTTCGTTAAATCGTTAGCTTGAAATTTAACTTAAATGACAAGAACATTTAATTTAATTGAACAAATTTATAATTTATAATTTTTTTTTTTGACAATTCTTATTTTACATTACTGTCACTTTTCACTTGTTTTTTATTCGATTTAAAAAAATCGTTACTTTGAATTTTAAATTTGTTGAGACTTGGAGATGACAACGACTCTTTTTTCCATATGCAGCCTTGAAGAGCAAAACCATCCGACCAATATCAAATAACTCTGCACTGAGGTTGGTACCATACTCAACAGTTTTGAAGACATTGAGAAGGAGATATTGGATTTCTATGGCAAACTAATGGGACAGCTAACATGAATCTGAATGGGGTGGATATTGATGCTCTGAGAAATGGCACCCAAATCAATATGGAACAAAGAAAGAATTTGATCAAGCCGTCATTGAAACAAAGATTGTGAAGGCCCTAAAGGGCATTGGTGATTCAAAAGCCCCAGGCAGAGGCTATGGCTCAATATTTTTTAGAGCAACCTGGAACATTATCAAGAGTGATCTCATAACAGCTATACAGGAATTTTTTGAGAATATGTTGCAAGCACAATTAGAGAATATATGCATATTGCTTGTTGTTCCACTATTTACAAGATCATTGCAAAGATTATGGCTGAAAAATTGGGTGAAGTCCTTCCAGTTCCAGATATTATAAGAAAAAACCAAGCTACTTTTGTCCCTAGTCAGAAAATTCATGACCACATATTGCTGGCATATGAACTCATTAAACGCTACTGTAGGAAAGGAGACACTCCTAGATGCATGCCCCAAATGGACATTTAGAAAGCGTACGACATTATGGATATGAGGGCTCTTTATACCATTCTTAAGGAAATACGCTTCCTTAGAAGATTCATTGGTTGGATTATGTTGGCACTTACAACTGTCACTTATAGACTTAGAATTAATGGTGTGCATTCCAAGAAACTGGTTGCTAGAAGAGTTTTGAGGCAGGGGATCCAATAACCCCTATTTTGTTTGTAATCATCATGGAATACTTGCAAAGAAATTTAAACAAACTCCAGTGGGTTCCTGATTTTAACTTCCACTCCAAATGTGAGAAGCTTAAAATCATTAATGTTTGTTTTGCGGATGACCTACTCTTGTTTTCAAGAGGATACACCAGATCTGTGGAGTTGATGACGGAGAAATTTCACGAGTTCTCTAAAGCTACTGAATTGGTTGTGAACCCACAAAAATGCAAAGCATATTATGGCGGGGTTAGTGATCAAACCAAGACAGAAATTCAGAAGCTCGCCTCCTATGGAGAAGGAAAACTACCTTTCAGGCACCTTGGCATACCCCTCACAACAAAGAAGCTATCTAACCACTACTGCTTGGAGATTGTTGAAAAAATGGTTAAAAGGATCAAGTATTGGAGCAATACTCTCTTGAGTTATGCAGGTCGTCTTCAGCTTATCAGGAGTGTATTGTTTGATACATAGTCACCAGGTTCGCAATTCGCTTTGGTACGTGGTACGAATTCGGGTATGCGGTACGCAAGTCTCAAAGAATTAGGTACGCGAGGGGTATACATAGTCGGTACGCTATTTGGATTCGTGGTATGTTCAAACATAATAATCGATACGTTTAATTAAAAATAATTTAGTCATTTTAAAATGGAAAGAGGAGATGAACATACAGTTTATTAATCTCACATAGAAAACATGCTAAAAATAGTGAAATAACAGAGTTGTTTGTCAATCACTATGTATTGCTATATTTTTGAGTCCCACATCGGATACATTCTTAATTTTAAGAGCCATTATAATTATAAATAAAGGACATTGCAACTAGCTTACCTCAAACTATCACGTTCTACTTGCAATGCAAAAGTGAACAAGAGGTCACTAATTAATTTTTTAATAATTAATTAATAGTGGTGGTTTAGAAAGTTACTGTGGCGTGCACGTGCAAACAGTAGCTATCTGTACAACATATCTGTACCTAGCAAATTATGTTACTATGGTTTGATATCACTTACTATTGGCTCCAATGTCTTCCTATGCCCAAGCAGATTATAAAGAAGATTGGACGGGTAAAGGTGAGGTGTCTCGTAAATCCCGTGTAGTCCGGAAAGGTATATGTGAACCAAGGACTTATGGTGGCCTAAACCTAATTTCCTTGAAGGAGTGGAACAAGGCTAGTCTCTCCAAGATTTTGTGGAACATAAGTGGCAAAACTAATACTCTATGGACAAGATGGATCAAAACTTATTACTTAAAAAACCAAACTATCACCATTGTTTCTATGAAGGACAATTGTTATTGGATTCTAAAGGCTACATTAAATCTTAGGGATGAGGTGTATAACTTGGAGGCATGGACTCAATGTCAACAAAATGACAAGTTCAACACTAGAAACATTTATGAGGCGTTAAAGAGCAATACAATAAGGTTGATTGGAGGAAGTTATTCTACAACAATATGGCTAGACCACGGGTTCTTTTCATGCTTTGGGTGACATGTCATGAAAGATTGACAACCAAGGAAAGGCTCTTCAAGTTTGGCTTGTTCAATGATGGTACTTGTGAAATCTGTAGGCACCAACAAAGTCAAGATCACCTATTTTATTTTTGACTTGTGATGGTTTTCACCCTGTGTGGCAGAAAGACCTTAACTGGCTTGATATCAATCACACCCCGGAGAACTGGAGAATGAAGTAATGTGGGTTATGGCTGCAAGCAAATGAAAGAACTGGAAAGCTTGACGGTTCAAAATGGCCTTTGCGGAAACCATATATGAGTTATATAGATATAGGAATGAGAAAGTATATGGAAAGACCAAAGTGAACACACTTACAGAAAATAGAATCATATATAGTATTACTTATAGAAAATGGGCTAGATCCAACATGAGGACACTGAAAATTTTACTTTCTACCACTACAATTAGACTCATACTCCTACACGAAAAAAAATTTGGACCGAAATATTCTCGTATAAATAATACATATTTTAAAAAAAATTCATTTTTTTCTCACATTTTAGAAAAAATTTCGAAACACCTAAAAATATATAAATGGAACACATTTTCAAAGTCTTCCGATTTAAAAAAAATCACACCGGAACACTTAGAGTGTGTTTGGATGAGGTAATTAGAAATTTTAAGGGAATTTAAAATTCAAAGCAATTCAAATGATTCAATTGAAATCCATTCATTTTAAATTATTTTGTTTGGATGAAGTATTAAGGTAATTCATTGTTAGATTTTTTGGGTCATTTTTTATAAAATATAAATTTTTTGGACCAAATTAAAAAATTGAAAAGTAGGGACCAAATTGCAATTTTTAAAAATTTGAAGGACCAAATTGTAAATTTTAAAAATTATCAAGGACCAATTTGTAATTTTTTAAAAATTTTTGGGGTCAATTTTATAATTTTGGAAAATATGAGGACCAATTTGTAAAATTTGAAGAAATAATAATAACAAATACATTCCATGGAACATGAGAGGAATTTCAAATTCTTTGGTTTTTGGTGTCATTTCAAAATGATTAAATTTAACTTAGATGAAATACTCCATAAATTTCCATCATTTTAACAATTCTTCATTTTTGTATCCAAACAATGGATTTTGGTCAAATCATTTTAAATTCCCTCAAAACATTACTTTCTCTCGTTAAAATGCTCCATCCAAACACACTATTAGAAAAAGAGTTCCGGTAATTTTAAAGTGGGGTTTAAAGATGTATAAAAAGAAAGAAACGCAACTTAAAAACTACCATAACTCTTTTTCTAAGTGTTCCGATTTATATATATTTGGGTGTTTCAATTTTTTTTTGAAATGTGAAAAAGAAGAAATTTTTTGAAATATGTACTATTTATACGAGGGTATTTCAGTCTAAATTTTTTGTTATATAGAAGTATGAGCTTAATTGTAGAGGTACGTACAAACTAAAATTTCCGCACACATAACTAATTTATTTATGGAGTATATATATATATATATATATATATATATATATATTTGTTCCATCCTCTTGAAAATATTATTATGATAATCGAATGAAATTAAAGATATAAATGATATTTGATATTTAATAATTACTATATAATTATATTAATTTCAATTTATTGGATACAATAACTATAGTTATTAATATGAATATATTAATGTTTTAATGAATATATAATTGAAAATCTAAGAATCAAATGATCCTAAAAAGCTAATATATTTTTATAATAAAAGACTAAGTTAATATTTAAGTGAGAATCTGAGAATCAACCACAACATACATTATTTTTTGTGAATTGTGATTGTGATCTTGTGATAGAAGTAAGGCATGAGAAATAAAATTTGTGTTTTGACATATTTCATAGTGTGTATTATTGTACAACATGGGAATTGCCAAAGTGCTAACGTTGGTGATGGTTTCGTTCAGACAAAAGGCAACCATTTTATTCTTAATGGGAAGCCACATTATGTGAACGGATTCAATGCCTATTGGTTAATGATCTTGGCATCTAACCCATCTACTAGGTCTAATGTTACTTCAGCTTTTGAACAAGCTTCTAAACATGGTTTAAATTTAGGAAGAACAATTGCATTTAACGATGGAGATATTGATCCCCTACAAATCTCTCCCGGTTCTTATAATGAGACTGTCTTTGAGGTAATGGTTTTTTTCTTCGATTTGATAAAAAAAAAAAAAAACATTATCTTATCATTCGAACTATATTGCTTACTTTGAATGTTTGCATGTGTAAGTAGGGATTGGATTTTGTGATATCAGAGGCAGGAAAATTTGGAGTGAAACTTATGCTAAGCTTTGTGAATAATTGGAAAGATCTTGGAGGAAAAATGAAATATGTCCAATGGGCAAGAGAACGTGGTCAAAATATCACAAATGAAGATGACTTTTTTACAGACCCTCTTGTTAAGGAATTCTACAAAAATCATGTTATGGTAAGTATCTATGTAGCGTCGATACTTTGAAAAAAATGCATGTTCGTATCTGTGTTGTCGGGTCAAACACCTGCACTGACATCTCTGATAAAATGTAATTTATTTATTTTTTTCAAATTATTATCCATGTCGCCGTATCAGCATCAGGGTCAAATTCGGCGTGTCCGTTAGGTACCATAATTATTTAATAGAATAATATCCACATGTTCATCTAATTGTTTGAATGGATTATTTGCAGGCTGTGGTAACAAGAAATAACACCATAAATGGGGTTCTATATAAGGATGACCAAACTATTTTCTCTTGGGAGCTTATGAATGAACCTCGTTTCCCAAATGATTCTTCTGGAAATTCAATTCAGGTTCTTTTATTTTTATTATTAACTTGAGCTTGAAT
Source organism: Vicia villosa (assembly GCF_029867415.1). Lineage (NCBI taxonomy): Eukaryota > Viridiplantae > Streptophyta > Magnoliopsida > Fabales > Fabaceae > Vicia > Vicia villosa. The sequence continues at coordinate 332,607 of NW_026705161.1, read as the reverse complement.
TTATTATTATTATTATTATTATTATTATTATTATTATTATTATTATTATTAATTCTTATATCAAAACTTTATAATTTGTAGAATTGGGTTACTGAGATGGCAGCGTATGTGAAATCCATTGATAGCAATCATTTGTTGCATATTGGAAATGAAGGGTTCTATGGGTCTGAAAAGCAGCAGCTCAATCCCCTTTCTATTAATTTTGGGACTGATTTTATTGAGAACAATCAAATTCCTGATATCGATTTTGCCACCTTCCATTTATACGATGATAGATGGTAAATGTAAATCCAAATTTTTTTTTATTTTATTTATTAATTTAGTTATTATTATATCATGTCAAATGTTTTATCATGAATATATATAGGTTAGAAAACAAAACGGAGGAAGAGAAAAGTGAATTTGTTGACAAATGGATAGAAGCCCATCTTAAGGATGCAGATACTGTTCTAAAAAAGCCAATTATTTTAGCAGAGTTTGGGAAGTCTTCAAGAGAATCACCTGAATATACCATAGCTAAAAGGGATAGTTACTTTCAAAAAATATACGATGTTATATATACAAGTGCTGCTAGTGGAGGTTCTTGTGCAGGTGCAATGTTCTGGCAACTTTTGTCTCAAGGAATGGATAGCTTTGGAGATGGCTATGAAGTTATTTTGGAGGATAGTCTTTCCACTGCAGAGATTATCAAACAACAATCTATCATCATGTCAAATATCTCATTCTAGATTTTATTCTATTATAAATATGTTTGATACTTTGTTGTATTTATGGAATAAAATGATAATAATTATTATCCAAATATTTTTTATTAATAATTGTTAAAAAAATCGAATATAAAATCATAAATTTAGAACTCCGCAAATTTGCATTCTTAATTTTTGAAATTTGAATTATTTTGTGAAATCTATATATTTAATAATTAATCAATGTGAGAATCATATAGTAATTTAAATCACATATTCTTATAATTTACCTCAAAAATAATATTGATGTGATTTTCAATTTTTGAAACAGTGAGATATTGTATTTATATGTTATGATTACGAACTTATTTCATCTCTATCACAAAATATTACATTCTTAAATTTATAATTATTATTAAATTGTATCATTTTGAATTTTTTTTAATCTATTATTATATGAACCATTTGGGATGACATTGTAAGTTATAAAGTCATTAATACTCATTGACTCTATTTACGAGAGATGACTGTTCGATGTTAGTTGTATTTTATTTTCAATCTCATGTGACTTATTATATATTTGCACATAAGGAGAAATGTGTTTCTATAATATTATCTACTCCATTGTGTTGAAATTACACCAAATTTATGGAGAATTCCGAATCAATCTTGATGAACAAGATTCAATTACGCCGATCGAATTTCCTCTTCTTCTTCACTCTTCACTCGAGTGAATCAACCAATCTTGGTTGCAAGATGATTCTGCGCAACAATTAACAATGGAGAAGAAAGAAAATATGATTGGGGAAGAAATGGGAATTAGGGTTTAACGAAAATAGGGGAAGAAGAAAATATTTTCTGCAGAGTTTCTCTCTGCTTCCAAACTGGAATCTTATTCTTTGCAATTGCAATTTTATTGTACATTACAATAATAGGGGTTACTCCCGATTTATAGATCTTGAGTTTGCTTTCTCCCTAAGCAAAGCTCAAAATACAAAGCCCAAAATATATACCTAATTCTGTTAACTACAAAATTAGGCCTAAGTCGAAATCCTGTTGATACAACTCCTTCGATAATTCGACACACAAAAATTTGACACACACTAGGCTATTTTCGACACAACCTTGTTTCTGTCGAGTCATACCCCAAATTTGTCCTACCCTATTTATCTGGCTTATAATTCATAAACATACTTCATTTATGTCATAGCATAATGCATGCATTCATACCATTGATACTGCAGAGAATTCTTGATCAAAAGGAGAGGACCTGGGGTTTAATCAGATGGCATTATCCTTATTTTGGAGGTTTTCTTGAATCAGGGTTTCCTCATCTTCAACTCAAGGCATTGGTTGGAATGTACAAGATGGGAATTCATCTAGTCTCCCTGAATTTATCTGACTTTTTGGTCAACATTTAATCAAGAGATAACTTTTGAGTATGAAATAATATGGATGCCTTGAGGAAATATTCAGTGGATTTTATTGGTTGAAGACTGATTGGAAATTGGATTGGAAGCTGATTAATCAAGAAAATTCATCAGGAATTGGAAAAATCAGAATAGTTAACTTTTTGGTCAAAGTAAAAGTCAGTTGTCCAGTATTGATTTTTGGTGGAAATTGATTAAAAAACAAATATAATCAAGAAATATGCAAAACTGCCAAAAATGGAAAGTTAGTTGAAATAGGAATTTCCAAAAATAGAAACTTATACACTTAAAGAATTTTTGGGAAATTTGAAAGTTGATTGATCAACTCACTTCACCTCCATATTACACGTGTCAGATGGCAAAATTTTGAAACAAGTTCAATAACAAAGTTGCTCATCTTATGAAGATGAACAACTTTGTAGTTGGGAGTTTTCACAATAGAAGCCTAGAATTGGAGATAGGGAGTCTTGAAGATGGAAGATTAAAACTGAATCAAGTCAATTTGCCAGGCCAGAAATTGTGTTCAACGCAAGCATTACATTCAAGTCCAATTCTAAAGAAGTGCAAACATCTTAAAGAGTCAACTCCAACACCTATCTATTCTCCTCCGTGCCCTCTTTCAATTGGAATCAAAATCATGACAATTAGATGTGTATTGAGTAAATCATAAGGTCCCAAAGTCACACACCTATATGTTTGATATTTGGCATCTGGCTAGGCATCTCATATCCCATTTTTCTTTTTCCAGTTTCTTCCTTCTCTCTCTCTCAACTCTTCTCCCTCTCATCATTCTCTCTCATCTCTCTCCATAACCGATTCTCAACAAACATCCCTAACAATCATGTAACAAACTCCATAACTTCACTCTCTTTGCAACCTTCATTAATCAATGATAACCATTATCATCATATCCACGAGCTCCTATCATCTTTATCCAGCATCGTGTTTCAACTACAACCTTCGCAATTGGTGTATTCCTCCATCATCATCCTCTCAAGACTCATTCACAAGCACCATGATTCACCATTATTGACTCTTTCTTCAGTCGAAGCCAGTAGGGCTGGAAATAAGTCGAGTCGAGTCGAACTTGCTTCAGCTCAGTTCGACTCGTTAAAAATTGGCTGAATTCGAGTTCGACTTCGAGTTCATGACAAACTTTTTTTTCGGCTCAAACTCGACTCGTTAAGAATTGGCCGAGTTTGAATTCGAGTTCGAGTTTATCTCGAACTTTTTTTCAGGTCAAACTCGATTTGTTAGACGTTCACAAACATCTCGATTCAACTCATTAGATTTATCTTGTGAGGTTCAACTCGCTTATTTCACGGACTTAAAAGTAATTCTTTAAAGTCTATTATATATATATATATATATATATATATATATATATATATATATATATATATATATATATATATATATATATATATATATATATATATATATATATATATATATATATATATATATATATATATATATATATATATAAATTTGACTTTCTAAAGTAATATTTTTTAAATAAAAAATATAGAAATAAATAAAAGTTATATAAGATTGGAATTTATACGATTTTATTTTATTTGTAGAAATATTTTGTTCACTAGAGAATATAAATTATCAATTAAAACCGTAAGATTAAAATAAAATATGATACTAAGATTTAGAGTAAATATTTAAACCTACTCTTAAAGACAATATAATCTATCTCACATATAATCGAGTTGATTCATGAACCAAACGAGTCGAATTATGTATAGTTCAAGTTCAGCTCATTTAGTTAACGAACTTAGTTTTTAGCTCATACTCAGCTCATTTGGTTCATGAACCTAGTACAACGATTTAACTTTCGAATCGAATTTCGAACTATTTTCGAGTTAGTCTGGTTCATTGTCAGCCCTAGTCGTAGGGATTCAATCCGCCTTTGAGTTTATTTCTCATAGGTTTATGTTCATTTCAACGTCATGCGCCATTGATAAAGAGGAGGAATGTAGCTATAGAGTTTTTCTTGCTTGCGTCAAATCAAGAATTTACAGGTATCCGTTCAAACCTAGTTAGCATGCTAGTTGTATGATTAGGGCATGTAGTGTAACTGAATTGACCGTATCTTTGAAATTCCTGAATCTCTGATTCATTCGTATGAGCATTAGATGTTTGAGTATTTTGACGTGTAAATCACGTGTTTAGATTCTACGCAACGTAAGGACTGTTTTGGTGTAAGGATCTTTTGCTTTCATGAAGTTTAGTTAAGTTAGGATTTTGAAAGATGGTCTCAGTTTGGAAGATGGAGGAAGAATTAGGAGAAACTAATGTCGTAATCGGACTCTACGCGATATTTCGAGGAGAAAGGTGTCATCTTTTGGTATTTCTGGAAAAGTTGTCCGCCCCCGCCGTGAGTGAGATCGAAGAAGACGATCGGAGAAAGCATCTCCAGCGTCTGAGTGTCCATGTTTTCTTTCTCAACTGTGCTTAGGTGGCGGACGCGTATTGGTTCTATGTCCCATTTTATTTCCATTTTGCCTTGTTCTAATGATTGTCAGGTGAGGTGGTGCAATCCTATTGGCTCAGGGTTTATTTTGTTTGTTAGTCACTTAAGTGAGCCATGCCCCATTGATACACAGTCTTTATGTAAGTTAACGTTACATATGAAAATATAGAAACCATATAAAAAATAAATGACATGCTGAATGTATGAAATAAAATGAATAATAAAAAATGGAATTGGGCCACGTCTGGATTCTACTGGACCTCGCGCCGTTTCCTAATCACACCCCTGGACTTCTGGACCCATTGCGTGCTAGACATAAAATCAGTCCATGTTGAGATTACTTCCACACCCCCTGTTGACAGACTTTATAAATAATAAAAATAGTTTTCTTTTATTCTTTTGCTTGTTAATTCAATTTTTTTTCTTAAATAAAAAATGACAAAAATATATTTTCTTAACCAATTAGAATTTTAGGAATCTATGGATTTTATTTTAGGATTTTTAATTGATTGTTTGTTAATTTTTTCTTTGGATTTTGATTAGTACATGTTAATAAAAAAAATACTTAGTTTCTAGTTTTAATTCAAAAAATAGTTTAAGCTTGAACAAAAATACCAAAATGCTTGTGAATATTTTCTTTTTAGTTTAAATTTTATTTCTCTTTGAATATTTGTGTACTTTGTGAAATACCTAAAATACCCTAGTTGTTAAAGTTGATTTTAGTCAACTTAAATGACTTTTTCCCATCCTTTATACTTAGTATTTTCCCCTTAGTATATTAGATCTTAACTAGGATTTAGACTTTTATAAGACAATAACAATTAGGTTAGTGAATTAGGTTAGTTCCCCTTTATTCATTTCTTTTTCTTTTTCAACTTTAAAACACTTAATCAATAAAGAGGCGAATCACATTTTCATATACCTAAGTGGAATATAAGTGAGTGGGATATATTCCCTAATATGCTTTGACGCCACTTATACACTCTTATGTGATTCAACTCACAAAATAATTTCCTTTAAAAAATACCCAACCAAAAACACTTAAAATACCTAATAAAGGTTCAAAATTAAAACAAAGTAGAAAGATGATGAGTTACCCCGTAGTGGAAATTGTTCATCATCCCTCTACAATTAAAAACCACAAGCCAATGTTCCTTAACTTCTAAAGAACAACTTAAGTCCATTTCATACTTAGGCGTGTAAGTCTTCCAAGGTCGAGCATCGTGGATTGTAACCTTAACCTCTGTTCAACTAAAAAACACAAAAACAAACAGAAAATCTTGAGCCGAACTACGATGCTCTGATTCCTGAAAAGGATACGTAGGCATGGGGTCACGGGGCCTAAGCGAGCACAATTGTAAAAAATTCTTTCTTTTTCCCGTATTTCTTTTGCTTTCATTCGCAAGTAGGCCTAGACATAGATTACACCCTTTAGATAGAAACAAACATAGGTGGATATCGTCGAGTACGACGGACGTGAAGGATGCTAATACCTTCCCTTTACATAACCGACTCTCGTACCCAGTTCTCTGGTCGAAAGACCTTGTTCTTATTCGTTTTAGGTTTGCTGGCGTTCCTTTCCTTTTAGAAGAGATATGTTAGTGGCGACTCTGTTGTTCATTTTTCGCGAGCGTGCGACAACTGGCGACTGCCTTCGACACAAGGAATTACAATCTCAACACACCACTTAATTCATTGTGTCTAAGCTATCTACATTCATCATTGATCTTAACTTAAACACTTCGACCTGCACTCATTTGGTCATGATAACTGCAACCTGATTCTCAGTTTTTTAGTGTTTCAGATTCGGCTTCTCATCTGCTACTTGCTCACGAAGATAACAAAACCTCATTCTAATGTGTTTGCTTCGTCCATGTGCTATCGGATTATTCGCCAGATTAATAGATGACATGTTGTCGACCTTCGTGGAAATTGCTCCATGATCCTTTATTGTAATCTCTTCTACCAAGTTCATCACCCACGTTGCTTGACATGCACAAAGAGAAACAACTATGTATTCTGCTTCACATGATGATAGTGTTACTACTGGATCTTTTTTCAAACTCCAACCAATTGGTGCGCCATCTAGCATAAACACATAACCAGCTGTGGATTTTCGATCCTCGGCATCACTACACAAACTTGAGTTGGTGTAACCCACAAGTTTGCATTCTTTTCCTTCATCAGCTGACAAAAATAAAATGCCATAGTCGATAGTTTCTATGAGATACTTTAGTATCCTCTTCGTTGATGCTAGATGTGATACCTTTGGTTTCTGCATGAATCTACTCACCATATCCACATTGTGTGCTAGTTCATGCCTTGTGTGACGAAGGTATCTTAATTACCCAATAAGTCTCCTGTAATGTGTTGGGTCGACATAATCTTCATCTGAGTCTTTCGACAATTGCAATCTTAGTTCAGCCGGTGTCGAAGTCGAGTTGCATTCTTCCATCTCAAATCTCTTGAGTATTTTACTTGCATATCTTATTTGATGCATCATCAAACCTCTACTACTCTTGTAGAATTCGGTGCCAAGGAAGTATGAAATGTTGGGTAAATCAGACATTTCGAATTCCTTAATAAGATCACCTTTGAAGTCTCCGATCTCTTTCTTACAACTACCTGATATTAACAAGTCATCGACATAGAGACATAGTATAAGCAATCCACTCTTGCTTCCTCTTAAATATACGCCATACTCAGTTGTGCACTTCACAAATTCCTTCTTCCTTAGGAAACTGTCAATCTTCTTATTCCAAGCTCTTGGAGCTTGCTTAAGGAAAAATGTATTTCTAATATTATCTACTCCATTGTGTTGGAATTACACCAAATCTATGGAGAATTCCTAATCAATCTTGATGAATAAGATTCAATTATACCAATTTAATTTCCTCTTGTACTTCACTTTTCATTCAAATGAATCAACCAATCTTAGTTGCAAGATGATTCTGCGTAGCAATTAACAATGGAGAAGAAAGAAAATATAATTAAGGAAAAAGGGAATTAGGGTTTACCAAAAATAGAGGAAAAAGAAAATATTCTTTGTAGAGTTCTCTCTGCTTTCAAACTGGAATCTTATTCTTTGCCATTGCAATTTCACAATATATTTCAATAATAGGGGTTATTCCCTATTTATAGATTTTGGGTTTGTTTCTCCCTAAGAAAAGATCAAAATACAAAGTCCAAATTATATACCTAATTCTGTTAACTACAAAATCAGGCCTAAGTCAAAATCTTGTTGATGCAACTCCTTCGACAATTTGACACGCACAAATTTGACACACACAAACTAGGCTATTTTTCGTCAGAACCTTATTTCTGTCGAGAAACATGCTTCAACACAGGGAATTGCAATCTCAACACATCACTTAATTCATTGTTATGAGAATTGGATCGAACTCTAGTGGGTCGAAGAGTAGCTTCCTGTTTTTGACAAAGAATGTGTCGAAAACCTACAGATTATAGTCGGAGTTCGTTCTAGTATGTGGGTATCGAAATGTTAGGGTTGTTAGTATTTAGAAGCGAGCATGTTTGTTATGTCCAATTGTTTAAGTTAGCTTGTACCCTAAGTTGGCTTGTAATGGGTATTTATGAAAAATCCCATTAGTTTAGTATGTTAGGTTTATTATAAATAACACAATAGTCTCTCATCATTGCATACTACAAATCCTTATTAAGGGTGACAGGGTTATTTGTTATTCTTGTAACACTTGTAATCTTGATTAATAGATAAAGTAAAGAATAGCAGTTATAACATATCCTTGTTGTTCTTATTGCTTCCCATTGTGTTCCCTATTATACTATGTTCTTGGCATCATTTTCACCACAAATTGGTGCGGTGAGCATGGAGAAGATGCCTTCAACAAAGTATGAGATTGAAAATTTCACAAGAGTGAACGATTTTGGTCTGTGGTGTTTGAAGATGAAAGCCCTACTTGTCCAACAGGATTGTTTGGAAGTGTTGAAGGGAGTGACGACTATGGACGTTGCGTTAACGTAAAAGGAAAATACGACCATGATCGAGAAAGCCCACGACGCAATTCTGTTAAGCCTTCATGATAAGGTTCTTCGACAGGTATCAAAGGAGACGACTGCATCAAGGTTATGGGTGAAACTTGAAAGTTTGTACACGACAAAATCGTTGGTGAATCGACTCTTCCTGAATCAAGCTTTGTACTCATTCAAGATGATTGAAGATAAATTGTTGGTTGAGTAGTTGGATATGTTCAACAAGCTGATTCTTGATCGTGAAAATATTGATGTGAAGATCGATGATGAACACCAAGCGTTGTTACTGTTGTGCGCTTTTCCTCGAACACATGTTCACTTCAAAGAAACTCTCTTGTATGGAAGGGAGTCACTGACCTTTGAAGAAGTTCAATCAGCCTTGTATTCTAAGGACTTAAACGAACGAAAGGATCATAAATCTTCGACAGTTGGTGAAGGTTTGGCCGTTAAGGGAAAATTCTTGCAAAATGATGGTAAGTTCGACAAGAAGAAAGATAAAAGTCACCAGAAGTCCGACAGTGGCAAAACATTTGATATTTGATGCTATCATTGTATGAAGGAGGGTCGCATAAGAAAAGTATGCCCTGAACGCCTGAAAGATCATTGTTGCATGCAAGCTCACCATACCATTAATATCCTTAAAGATTATGAAACAATCAAGGATTTAGGGATAGACGTATTACCATAAGTTATGATAAGATAAGTATTATATTTAGTTTTGGAATCATGAAGAATTTGTTGTGCCAAAATAGAAATCAACTAGTTTTTTCATAGATTTCTTTTGATCCTGAGCAACCTTTGAATAATCTTCAGAGATACCAACACTATTATGGTCATAATCATTTTTAATTTATGATGTAAACAAATCATACGATCTATATAAAATGGAATCTCCTTTTACCAATTTTTTCAAATTTAATATCTACGACTCCTATTTCAATAGTGCATGACTGTATGCTTGCAAGGTGTCATTAGATTAAAAATAATAATTGATCGTACCTGATCAGACTGGATCGTCAATAGCCTGCAATTTGTTGGATTTTGAGAACGGGGGGGAAGGGTGTACCTGCAGGGTACTCCGATGACAATGTAAGAAGGAGAACAAGGGAGTGCAAGTACTAAGGTAGAGTGAGAAAAGAATGAATATCCGACCCTCTAGTGAAAGATGGTATTTATAGCCCCCAGCGCTGATTATTGGAGGCCCAGAAGTAGGAAACTGTTAGGATCCTACGTGGTAGGGCAGAGTTAGCATGTGACTCATATCCTGGATGAATCGACCGTAGGGTTCGGAGGTCGTGGACCGAGTCTTCTACTAGCAGGTTGACAACACGCTCTTCACGAGACACGTAGATTTGACGCTCCAACAGTCAATAGAAGACATGCGCCTAATTGGGCCTAAACCCTGGACTGGGCCTGCTCGGCCTAGACCAGAATAATAATATTTAAGTATTTTGACGATTATTAACAAATATAGATACTCACAATGATGAATATCATTAAATCCGTATTCATACTCTTAAATAATGGATAGTGAAATATCCGTTAATTTTATCTGCAATATTCAATAAGTCATCAAATTTGTAATGGTGATAGTTTACCCAAAGTTTTTTAAGGAATTTTTTTTTTTTTTTGGCCATCCTTCCCTTTTCTCATATTGTTATTTAAATGTCATTTTTTTAATTTACTTTTTAATAAAAAACAAAGTCACCATTTTTTAAACTTGTCCATGCACTTATACTTATCTATTTATTTTATTCGATTTAAATTTTTATTCTATTCAATTTTCGCTCTTTTAAGTTTTATTACTAAATATTTTCATTTCATCATCTCGCTTTACCAAGTTTAAGTCCTTCCTTTGCACGCCACTGATTCCTATTGTGATTTTTCATTTCTTCTTCACCATCCCTCTTCTCTCTACTGCGCTTCTTCAGGTTTCTCTCTCCACATGCTTAGTTCATTTTTCAGAATAACTTCATTATAGCAACCGCGAAACTCCGCGACGGCAGCTACATGCGCCGTGAAATGCATGTGAGACAGCCGCAACAGTGATGCGCGCCGTTCTGTTCTCGTGAAATGCATTTGAGCGGTCGCTCCCCTCCGCATCGCCGCAAACACGCCGATTTCGGCCGCGATTAACTACTTAGTCTCAGTTTTTTGAAATTTGTGATTTATCATGTTTGTCTATAATAATAAACTAATCTTGATTAAGAAATTTATGTAACCTAGAAACTAATCGTAACTGATTTTGTAATTGCATCCGTAAGCTTAATCAACGAATGTCGACTCAAAAGGGAAGCATGGATAGCGGAGGTGCAAGGAAACGTATGAAACCTGAGGTAATTGTTTTCAACTTTGTTGAATTCTTACTTCATTTCTAGCATCATTTTAGATTTCATTTTGTTTTTCTCTTGATGAATAAACATCTACAGGAAAAGATTGGAGATGAAGCAGAATCTCAGATGATACTTGTACAGGATGAAGGATTCGAGACTAACCTCGTTGGATCTGAAGATATGGAACTCAACATTTCTCTTGTTCTCGAGAAGATCGAGAACTTTACTCAGAGGGTATCTATTAGCTATGAAGCACAAACATCGGAAATATGGCACCGACACTGACACGTCGACACCAGTAATAATTTTAAAAAATGAATAAATTAAACGTAACCACAAGTGTTGCTGTCGGTTTTGAACAACGACACTGACTCGGACACATTTTTTTCACAGGTGTCGGTTCTACATTGACTATTGGCTATATATAGTTAGTTACACACTGTTTGAAGCTTGAAATCATACTCTAGATGAATGTCAACTCCTTGAAATGTTTAATTGTGGGTTTCTTGTAGGTATCTGAGCTCTTAGAATCAGGGAAAACAATGTTTAAGGATCTCTGTAATGAATTTGAAGAGAAACTGATTATGTGAGATATGAAGTTACCATTCAACATTCAAACCTGGAACTATCTTTCACTTTTAATACTGTTAGTTTTTGACAATTTAGGATATGATTCTTTTATTTTTCTAATATGCAGGATTCACAAGGAGCAAGTTGAAAAATGGCAGGAAGAAATCAAAGAATTGCGTACACTTGATGCATCAAATGAGGAAGCCAATGCTCTTCTGCAAAATGCTCGATATGTACTTCAGCTCAGCCGTAATGATGAGTGAAGTTAGTTGTCAGTGTCTATATTCGTTTATAATCTGTCGCCCCCAAACATTAATCAGGTAAAAAGTATACTTTGATAGAAGAGGTGTGAATGTGCCAACCCTGGGAATACTTGGCCAGTTTTGGATTGTTAGAATTCAATTCATTTCTGTTGGACTGTGTGTTTGACTGGTTATCATTAGATTAAACTTTAATTTGAGATATATCCTCATGAGTCACGATATATGGTTAATCTTGTTAAAGGTATTGAAGATATTTTAATTAGTAATGAGTAATGACAGATAAATCTGTAGCATCTTAGTTTGAGGGATGGCATTTCAAGAACAGGATCATTGTTTTTTGAGTTTTGCAAGTGCTGCAAGGTAAAAACTTGCACGATTCCCACCTTTTTCCCCCTAAATGCATTTTGTTTTGACTTGCCTCTGTTTGATTTCAACTTGCCTTGACCAATTCTTGATGATGATTTGAGCTTTGCTGAAGCCTAGCATTATTTAAATAGTTGATATTGAGGATTTAAGGTGTTTACTAGAAGGTTTTTCAACGTCTACCTATTAAGTGAAAACTTATGAAGTATGTTATCTTAACTTTTACTGGAAAGCCAGAAACAATTTCCCGTTATATTTGTTCAACATTTTTAACTTAGCGTTCTTTTGCTTTGTAGTAAGTGGAATAGAAAACTTTGAGACTATTTTACAATCAATATATTAGAGTAAAAAAATGATTAGCCAAATGATTAGCCATAGTTAGGAAGAAGAGAACATATGCTTATTACTTGACTTTGTCTAGGGGAGTCCTTTAATTTCAGTTTTATTTTTATTTCTTTTCTGGTTTTTTTTTGTGATGAATATTCATTTTTTTTATCATTTTTGTCAAGTAGATCTAAGGCTGAAATTTCATCAATAAAAATAATAAGTGAAATGTATAGATTCGAATTCGCGGTCTTACATTAATATGATGAAATTTTAAAATTATTATACATTTTCCTTTAATAATGTGTGACACATTTATTAAAAATTCTTAACATTCATATTCAACAAGAATCAAGATATTCTTAAATATACCTATATTTTTATAAAATTCCTTAAATCTTCATCTCCAACAACAAGAACGTCAGACTATTAAATAAGTCACTCAGATTTATCTTTATTTCGTATTACTTTGGTTATGAGGTAATCTCTTGAGTGTGAAAATCTTTACGATTGTGTTTTTTTTGTTGAGTGTGAAAATTTTCACGATTATGCTTTTTTTAAAGATTTTATAAATTTAAGATGTACGAGTATTATATTTAAAGTGTCTTTTCTTAAACAAAATGGTAGTATTATAGCCATTCTGAAACAAGTGGAAAGATGGTGATAGTATGTAGAAGATTGTGAAAAATGATTTTTTTTTCGTGTGACTCTTGGAATTGCTTTTTCATTGGTAATAAAATAATTAAATATGAATCTCTTTGTTACTTTGATGAAGTTATAAGTTTTTCTAGGGGTTTTAATGAGTTTCCAAACTTTTGTTTTTTAGCCACTTTTGAGTTTTTGTTATGATAAATAAATAGTGATTGTAGTGGTAGCATCTTCTAACGTAAAGAACTAAATAAGTTCCCAACATTTTAAAACTTTAACGGACACTATAGTCTATAGGTATGAAAATTATTTTTTTTATTCTCTAGATATCTTTTAAAAATTTTGAAAAAATTGTGATAAAACAACTACCTTTCGAACACCACCAAAAACAACTTTTTCAACTATTTCTAACTGATTTAAAATAGAATTGGTGAGTCCACTCATTGATTTCAATTATTGCATCATAAAAACAATAGCAACACAATACATAAATTCAAATACACAAACAACAACAATCCATAACACAAATTTTTAAAACCAAACTTATACTTACCGCAATCATATCTCTAGTACACTTCTTCCACATACCCTTGGTCAACTTCACTTGTTCCTTCCCAGTCAACCTCTCTTGCTCCTCCTAATGCACCTTCTCCCGTCCCTTCTGGATCAACCTCTCTCGCTCTTCCTGATGCACCCTCTCACGTTCCTTCTAAGTCACTTTGTCCCACACCTCCTGAGTCAACTTCTCCTGCTCCTTTTCTAAACACTTCTTGTATCCTCTCACCCACCCTTTGATCAAATATCTCTTCAATTTCTTTCTTGCACATTACTTCGTTACTTTTTGTCATGATCCAAAAAATAACCTCAAGCTAACGCCTATTCCAAGATAATAGACACGCCCACCATGCTCCTCAGTTCTAATCATTTCTACCAGTATGTCATGGCTCTCTTGTGGAACAAAGGTACCATCTTTGTTTTTTTGGGATCAAGGCTTCTAGAAGGATCTCCCGACTCTAATTCTCTTTGTTTTTTTTTCTTTAATCATTATCTGTTCTAGTTTATCATATCCTCCACGAGACAATTTATGTGTATAAATATTTCTTGCTCCATTCTTCTTTATGTTTTGGCTCTTAGCCAATAATTCAAGACTGACGTGAGACTTGACAACTTTCTCCCAAGTGTCCTTCACAATAAAATAAATTAAAAATAAATACTCTAATATCGGTCCATATTTGATTTTTTAATTTGCCATAAACTTCGTTCAAATTATCTATTAAAATGACGACTTTTCTTCTACCTTGTACTACCACCTAACTCCTGAAATTATCCAAATTTTCACTATTAATATTATCAGTTGTTGGACAAAAATCAACTAGGTAGCTAATATCATTTTGGTGGAATTTTGACAACTTGGTCATCATCATGACACATCTAAAATTTCTTTTACTTTTAACCTTAGTAGAGGTAGTTATATGGTAGGTAGAGGTTGTATGAGAGGTGTTGGTTGATTCGCCCATCTTAGTTTAAAAAGGAACGAGAATAAACATTTTACTTAACACAAATCAACAAATGCACCTAATACGTATAAATTATACTACTCATGATACAAATGGACTTTTGTCAACAACAACACTAAAGAGAAAAGCCTATTTTTATCAACATACTTAGAATAATCTCTTTCAACATAATATATAAGCAATAAGCAATTACAACAACAAAACTAACATTTCTAAGTTATGTGCATGGATAAAGTGAGTTATGTATCAATAACATGATGATGAAGATTCTCTCAAGTTTGGTTGGAAGAGTTGTTGTTTGAACACGTACGTGTGTTTGAAAAGATGATGGATTCCGAGTTTAGGGAGTTTTGATGAATATGAAAACCACCTAGGCTTTTTTTAAGCGAATGAAGATGAAACGAGTGTTGAAAGTTAAATGAAACGTTAGAGTCTAGTTCTGTGAAGTATACATGCTCAACAACTTTCACGTCCGGTAGTAGGATCAACCAATGGAATAGATTAATTTAAAATTTTAAAAAAAAGCGTCATATTCCGAGAATTGAAGCAAATGATATTTTCCTTTGGTTGGGTGAAATAACTGAGGGAATAGACAAATTTTTTTAAAAAAATTCTAGAAAAATAAGGGTCATTTGAAACAATGTGATATTTAAATAAATAATTTAACGAAATCAATTTTTTTTAAGTAATTAATTTAATTTTTTTTAATCAAATCTTTCTTTTTCATCTAACAAAGATTAATGTTGTAATTAAAAATAAATACAAAATAGAAAAAGTCGCCAACTGAAATAATGTAATGTTTGATCTTTAAGTCAATTGAAAAATAAAAATAAAAACAAAAAATACAGTAATTAGAATTCAAAATGGGGTCTTTGATGAAACTATTCCCTCAATTTATATTATAATTGAGAGAATATGTGTGTTTAAAAAAAACAATTAAACATGATGCATGGATGAAATATACCATACCTTATTTGTAATCATGCTTCTTACTTGTTATTGAGTTGGAGGAATGTCCAACAACTATGATCGAACAATACTACCCAAGATCAAAGGTCTACAAACGTTATTTGGAGCAAACCTTCGATTAGTCGTCTCAAATGCAATATTAACACATCCTTCTATAATTCTTGTAACACGGCAGAAATAAGTGTGTGTGCATTTGAGATGTTGAGGGTTAATTTTGGTAATTCAGACTAGGTGGTTTTCACCTAATACCCAGGTCGATACAAGGGAAGCTTTAGGTCTTCTGTTATCTATAAAATGGGCGTTTGATCTTGGTTTTTATGGATCGAGTAGCTTTTGAGCTGGATGCTAAAAGCTTAATGGATAGTGTAAATAATCACCAACAGAACGTTTCAGATTTTGATGTTATTACTTATGAATGTAAGCACTTATTAGCTCATTACTTTAGGAATTCTCATGTTAAGTTCATTAGAAGACAAACTAATGAGGGTGTCTATGTTTTGATACACTAACTCTCAAATTATAAATTATCTAAAATAAAAAAAATTTATTACATAATTATTTTTTATTACTTTTTTTTGTCGTTTAACTTTTTTTTATATCACTAATAAAAAATAATTTTATAAATATTTTTTTCATATAGATATAATTACACGTCTTAATCTACACGAAATGGTTTAAATTTGTATAATTCAGAATGGAGAGTACTTAATTCCCTAATGCAATATCTTTACAACTTACAAGTGAGAAAAAATATTTGAAAAATATTCGACATTCAACAATTACAAGTGTGGTTGTCGTGTGTGAACTGCAAAGCTAGCAAATGGCGTAATATATGGCACTTATTGATGATGATTTTATAGCTAACTTGTTCATGTTTCTCAATACCCAATACGAAAATTATTTGCTCTTTTGGAATTTAGTTTAGTTTTTAGGTAAAATTTAATTAAAATGAAAAATTATTTTAAAATAAACTAAAATAACAGTAAAATTTATTTTAAAAAAATTATTTGGAAGAAACCAAATTAAATCAAAGGAGATGAATTTCGAAAGTGGTCATCCAGACCGATTCAAAAGAACTACATAACCCCATCATCAAAAAGAACAATGACAAAGGTATAGGTTTGAGTTTAAAGCGACAAATTAAGGAGTTGAACAAGTTGATATAATTTCGTATTATTCACATCTTTAAAGAATCAAATATATTTCGCAAAACTAGGGACAAATCATAGTATAGCATTTGTATTTTAGAATCTTATCTTATGGTGTCTTATGGAAGCGTATAAGTTGTTAAAATGGGTTACCTTATCTTAAACGGGTCGGAAAAATTATATCTCATACCTCTACCATTATTTCTCTATCCCTACTTTTTTTTTTAAATATTTCAATTCTATCCTTTTAATTTATAAAATAATTTTATTATTTAATATTTATCATTTCACACCCCTACCAAAGTGCATCGGATAACTTACAATCGAGTTTTCCAGTTTGTAATTCTTTTTCACCGGATAACTTGCAGCCAAGTTATCCGGTTTGTAATTTTTCTTCACTGGATAACTTGCAGTCAAGTTATCCGGTTTGTAATTTTTCTTCAATGGATAACTTGCAGTCAAGTTATCCAGTTTGTAATATTATAGAAAACGATTTTATTTACTTTTGGCCACAGTTTTTCATTGTTGACTAAACTTTTTTATTTTTTATTTTATATACTTTTGACCACGGTTGTTCCTTGTTGCCTAAACTTTTTATTATTTTTTTTAATTTTCGGGTTAGTTAAAACTATGCATCATCATCATTTTTAAATGGTTTTAGATTTTTTTTCCTAACAACCCTTTCATATTTCCATCATATTTTGACTTCATCAAGATTAAATGTAGTGTCTGTAACGCCCCAAACTACTTTTAGGATTACCTACTAACCCCACAAACCAACACGAGTCTTTTCATCATACGTTTTCTTCACTCACACGTTGTGGGGTCAGTTAGTAATCTTGAAAGTAGTTTCGAGCGTTACAGACACTACATTTAATCTGGATGAAGTCAAAATATAATGGAAACATGAAAGGGTTGTTGGGAAAAAAATCTAAAACCATTTAAAAATGATGATGGTGCATAGTTTTTAACTAATCCGAAAATAAAAAATAAAATAAAAAAGTTTAGGCAACAAAGAAAAATCGTGGCCAAAAGAAAATAAAATTGGTATCTGTAATATTAAAAATTGGATAACTTGACCGCAAGTTATCCGGTGAAGAAAAATTACAAACCGGATAACTTGACTGCAATTTATCCGGTGAAGAAAAGTTACAAACCGGATAACTTGACTGCAAGTTATCCGGTGAAGAAAAGTTACAAATCGGATAACTTGACTGCAAGTTATCCGGTGAAGAAAAATTACAAACCGGATAACTTGAGTGCAAGTTATCCGATGCACTTTGGTAGGGGTGTGAAATGGTAAATATTAAATAATAAAATTATTTTATAAATTAAAAAAATAGAATTAGAATATTTTAAAAAATGTAAGGGTAGAGGGATAATGATAGGGGTACGAGGTATAATTTTCCCTGAGCATGACCCTAAATGGGCTTCAGGCTACCCGACCCTAAATGGACTTTTTCATTTAAAAAATTAAAATAAAACTCCATAATATTTATTATAAATAAAATTAAAAATTATGTTATTTTAAACATAATATATTTTTAATTACAATAATATATGCTGGGGGGATGTCCTGTTCTAGGCATCAAAGCCTTGCTAGTATTGTTGGTTTTACTGTGACCTCCCTCCCCTTTATTCATCTTGGTGTTCCAATTTTTATTGGTAGGCCTAAAGCTTGTCATTTTCAATATCTTGCAGACAGAGTCAGAATTAAGCTCGCGGCTTGGAAAGCGCATCTCCTCACCATGGCTGGAAGAGTCCAGTTGGTTAAAGCTGTGATCCTAAGCATGTTAGTGCACTGTATATCCATTTATTGCTGGCCTATCAGCATCATCAAAACTATTGAAAGATGGATGAGGAATTTCATATGGAGCGGCAACATGGATAAGAGAAAGATGATTACGGCGAATTGGAAGACTTGCTGCAAAAGCCTTAAAGAAGGAGGCCTTGGCATCAAATCTATTAGGGCATTCAACGAGGCTACAAATCTGCACCTTTGTTGGAACTTTATGAATGAATCCTGTACCTGGGCCCGTGTCCTTGCTGCGAGAGTTAAGAGGACCAAAGGCCATATCTCCTATTCCATTAAGTCTTCTCTTTGGAGCAGCTTTAAGGAGAATTATGCAACTGTTGAAGAAAATTACCAATGGACAATAGGAAATGGAGCTAAGGTTAATGTTTGGCTTGACAATTGGTTGGGTGAACCTCTTGCTCATAAATTCAATATTCCTCTTATATACCATAAACATCTCAAAACTAAAGTTTGTGATTGGCTTGTTAATGGTTCTTGGAACATTCCGGCCAACATCCAGTCTGCTTTTCCCATTTTGCTTCCTCTAATTTCTAAGATTGTACCATATACATCTGGGACTGAAGATCTGCTTGTCTGGACCAGCACTGAAGATGGAAATCTCTCTATAAAAGTGGCCTATGACTTTATCATTAAACCAACTATATATGCTTCTTGGACTTCTTTCCCCTGGAACAATTGTATTCCTCCCTCTCACTTTTTGCTCATCTGGAGATTCATTCACGGTAAAATCCCATCGGATGATAACTTTCAAGCTAGGGGATTGCCGTTCCCTTCTATGTGCTCCATTTGCAGGAAATTCTCTGAATCTGCTCAGCATATTTTCTTTGAATGCTCTTTTGCTAAACAACTTTTGAATTGGCTCTCCTCCATGATTAGTTGTTCTCCTATTTCATCTATTGGTGACTGTTTCACTGTGTTCGAGGGTGGCTGGTCCCCTCAAGCTAGGCTAACGATTTGCTCCGGTTTCACCTCCATGTTTTATCATATCTGGACGGCGAGGAACATAGCTAGATTTGAAGATAGGTTAACCTCTTGGGAAAGCTATCGTCCAGCTATTGTTTCTCAGGTCAAGCTAACTGGTTGTGGTAATTCAAAGTTCTCCAATTCTGACATGAAAAGCTTCAGTGTTCTGAAAGCTTTTGATATTGTTTTGCACCCTCGGCCGCCTATTAGATACATTGAGGTTTTGTGGTCTCCCCCGTATGCGGATTGGATTAAATGTAACGTTGATGGTCTCGCGAAGGGTTCTCCTATGACTAGTTCTTGTGGCGGTATTTTTAGAGACGCTAGTACCGGTCATATGGGAAGCTTTTGTGCTTATCTTAATGAAGGGAATTCTGTTACAACAGAGCTTTTGGCTGCGGTTATTGCTATAGAGCAGGCAAAGGCTAGAAATTGGTCTAAATTATGGATCGAAACGGATTGCTCCTTAGTGGTGAAGGCTTTCTCTAACCCTAACCTTGTCCCTTGGCACATTAAATCTCGTTGGCTTCATTGTCGTGAGTACACTCTTCACATGGATTTCATGATTACGCACACGTTCCGTGAAGCTAATTTTTGCGCCGATTTCTTGGCTAACCTCGGGTTCCAAACTAAGACCTTCACTTGGTTTGATAATTTACATTTTGGTTTGTACAAATATTTTTTGCTTGATAAGCAAGGCACTCCTAGATTTAGGCTTTGTAATTAATGGGCCTTGTTTTCTCTTTGTCCTTGTAATCCTTTTTTTCTTTTAATGAAATCTTCCTTTGATTAATATATATATATATATATATATATATATATATATATATATATATATATATATATATATATATATATATATATATGCTATTTTGAAATAAATAATATAAATATTAATATTAATAAAAAAAATTAATTATACGGGCCTATGGACTACCTACGGCCCATGTGGGCCAGCCCTAATGGGTAGCGGGCTTTTTAGGGTTGGACTAAAAAAGCCCTTAAAATATGGGCTCTAATTTTAAGGCTCAAGTCCTATAATTTTTTCGAGTATGGCGATCCGACACATATGGGCTAGCCCATTTTGATAGCTCTACTCCTATGTAGTTAACATGTTTAGAACCTCCTTCAAAAGAGTTGTTGGTATCAAGGTGTGTAATTGTTTTTTTTGGACTTAGGCCGTCATTAATCATAATTAAAAATTATAGTTAGAGTTAGAGAGTTGATGTATATGTATATATTTTGCTATTGATTTGTTATAGTTAGAGAGTTGATGTATATGTATATATTTTGCTATTGCATGTTGCTACTATACTACTAAAGCAAATACATTTTCTTCATTTACTTGCGTGTATGATTTAACTTGTTTTAAATACACAACGAGTAATAAAAAAATGGCTTCATCCTTCAATCTTATAAAAATTAGAACTTTCATGAAAACATGTTGAGTTTGATCTCAAACGGAGTTGTTTGCAAGACATTCTTAGTTAAATCGTTGTTAAAGTAGATAATTTTAAATTACTAACATATTCCTAATCACTTTGTAATTTGTTCAATTGGCTACTTCAATCCAATTTTTAAATTTTTAAAATAGAAATTGTTGACTTTTGATGGTTAAGAGAACAATCTTTTCTCATTAAAAGAATATTATTAAGACCATAATAATTTAAGTTTGGTTAACTAATTCTATATTTGGTTCTACATATGGGAGAAAACAAAAAAATTCTAAAATATAGTAATTCATTTTGTTAATGGTTGATTTTTACAAAGTAGAATTGATTTTATCTTTAGAATTATATTTTTTAGTTTTTTATTTTAAACTTAATTTCTACATTAGTTTATTTTAAATTTAATTTGTATACTAAATTTTATCATTCATCTCAAATGTATTAAAACATAAATTATTTTATCTTCAATTAAATTTAAATTATTATTAATTTCACAAAATCAATTCAATAAAAATCAATTTTTCGTCATTCATAAATAAGGATGGGCTAAAAAAGCTTTAACTTGTGTAAGCTTTCTAAGTCTATACAAACAATGGTTGAGAATATCTGCCATGTAGTTTTCCTAAATATTCTCCATATTTAAAAATCAATCAAATATCTTGAAAACAGAGATAGTCTCTTATCCCTAAAAAAAGCACCACATAAGATTACATAATATTCCAAAATATTCTGCACTTGTAAATAAAACAAACTTCAACAGATCCAGCTTACTTAACAAACACGATGTCAAATCGATCCTGCATAGAACATCTTTCTTCGACATGACTTCTTTAGTTGAAGTGATTAGAACATCTTGTTTAACATGTTACCAAAAGTTAGTTTTACCTAACATAATGTCAACCATAACATTGAGAATTAACACATCCAATTTGTGATTCTCTTTAATATTATTAAGAAAATCAATGTTGATCTTCAGCATGCCCAACATCACACTCTGCGGTGTCAGCTCACAGACCAAACTCAAGTCTCTGAATTTCTCAATCAATTCCAATTTCTTAACCATCATAGCAGACATATGCAAAGACTTCCGACTTAAAGCATCATCCACGACATTAGCTTTATCGGGATAATAATTCAAGCCAAACTCATAATCCTTCAAGAATTCCAACCACCTATGTTGCCTCATATTCAATCCCTTCTAATCGATCAAATACCTTAAACTCTTATGATCACTAAACACCTCAAATCTGGAACCATAAATATAATGCCTCCAAATCTTCAACACTAACACCACTGCAGCCAACTCCAAATATTAAGTAGGATAGTTTTTCTCATGAACTCTCAATTGTCTTGAAGCATAAGCCAGTACCTTGCCATTCTGCATCAGCACACCATATAAAGACACCATCGACGCATCACAATACACCATAAATGATTCATTCGGTTCAAGTAAAATCAAAATTGGAGCCGTAGTCAATCTCTTCTTCAGCTCTACGAAATTATTCTCACAATGAACGTCTTATATAAATGCCTTACCTTTACAAGTCATCTGAGTCAACGGAAGTGCTAACTTGGAAAAGCCTTCAATAAACCTGCAATAATAATCAACTAAGCCCAAAAAGCTTATAATATCTGTAACTGACTTCGTAGCCTCCCATTGTAACACTGCATCTACTTTGGACAGATCCACAGTAATACCATCACCTGAAATAACATGACCAAGAAAACTAACTTCTTGCAACCAGAACTCACACTTTGAAAGCTTTGCATACAACTTCTTCTCTTTTAACACTTGTAACACAATTCGTAAATGTTCTACATGCTCTTCTTCTGATTTAGAATAGATCATAATATCATCAATAAAACCCACCACAAATTGATCTAGATAAGTATGAAATATAGGATTCATGTATTCCATAAATACTCCATGTGCATTAGAAACATCGAACGACATCACCAAATATTCATAGTCTTCATACCGAGTTCTAAAAGCCGTCTTCTGAACATCCTCATTCTTAACCCGAATTTGACGGTAACCCGGCCTCAAGTCAATTTTTTTAAACACACGAGCACCCACCAACGGGTCCATCAAATCATCTATTCTCGAAAGTGGATACTTATTCTTGATCGTTACTTTATTCAACAATCGATAATCCACGCACAACCTCATACTACCATGTTTCTTCTTTATCAACAACACAGAAGCTCCCCAAGGTGACACATTTGGTCTTACAAATTTCCTTTCCAGCAAATCCTCTAATTGCTTTTCAGTTCAGCTAGTTCTGACGCCGATTTCTTAAATGATGCCATAGAAACAGGTTTGGTACCAAGGATAACATCATTAGAGTACTCCACCTTTCGCTCTGGCGGTACATCTAACATATCATCTAGAAACCCCTCTAGAAAATCACATGCTACCGACAATTCATTAATTACAGCTTGACTTTTAGCGGATAAAGATGTAAACAATGAAAATACTTGAGCTTCATCTCCAAAGAGTTCTTCTACTTGCTTAGCAGATATAAACATCAACTCTTCACCTTTGTCGAACTTAGGTTCACGCTCTAGAGGCAAGTCGCAGATATCTTAAAGAAAAACATCAGAAATTTACACACCATTGGCATATCACTAACCGTCACAATGCTCTCTACTCTCTGAGAAGCAAACATCAACAATACCTGGTTGTTCTTCCTCAAAGATATCCCAACTTGATTGGAAGACCGGAATCTCAAATATGCATTCTCTTCGGGTGCGGGAAACCACACAAGATCAACAACATATGCACTCTTGCAATCAACGGTATGTTGTACCAACTCTCCACACCTACAACATCGCAGAGAAGCAAAAGCTTTTTCCCCACTTGTTTCAATCCCCTCTGTTTCTCCTATGCCACATGTGCTGCAAGGTATTTCGTGCCTTGAGTAAGATGGCCTCTACGATGTCCATACCATAACTACCTTCCTCAAAATCTCCTCTCTCTATGACATCTCTCGCAATTATTGCAATACGCTAATAGATCGATAATAGGTTATGAGCATGGTCATCCCTAGCCCGCTTCTCTTCTAATATCTTATGATGAGCTAGTCTAGGTGATGCTCCCGCAGCATCTAGTTTCTTATAAGAATGTGACACTCGATAGAACTATTTGGTGTAGCCCTGTGCAGTAGCCCATAGATTAGGAGTTGGAAAATTGTGTGCACCATTTGGTACCAGATGACTATAGAAATCGTATATATGGAAAACTATTAGAGAAACAGACACAAAGAGACGTCTTGGAATAGTTTAAAGAAACCTAAATTGGCGCATGACCCTCTCAGGAAGATATGGATACATCAAGCACCAACCACAAGCCAACCATCTATAATGTAAGTCTATGTTGTCCAAGGGACACGTCTAATGGTGACTATCCTACAAGCAGAAGCATATGTTATTTGCTACAGTGCGGTCAATAAACACTCAGAACGGCTTTATCGTCTAACTCCCTTTGAATAGGCTAAAGGCACAAGCACATGGATATTCCTTAGTGTAGTTATTCTCAGCTTCCCAGTTGAATATGTGAGGAAGGTGATAAATGATCCACGCTTGAAAATGGTTCATATAAAATTTTAACAAATGTAACACAAATGTTATGAAAATATCAATAACATTAAAGGTTGCAAATATATTACCGTAAATATCATGCATCTGCCTGTCATTTATCTTGTCTTCCAAAGACAATCTTCATCTAGTTTATATTACAGATAAACCAAACATGCGGCCCTTATTTGTACTTGTGGAGCTGCACTAAGTAGATGAAGTATGTCAAGTAGACTACATCGACGTAGGTTGCACTTTTGTTTATAAATATTATCGTGCCAACCAAGTACGTGAAGTATGCCCCAATGCATATTTTATGTCAAACAAAACCTGCCTGTTGTCACATTGGATCTCCATTGCCGCATCCAGGTGGTATTTTTACAGTTCTGCCAGATATGAAAATTGGGCATGAGCGTCTCTCGTGGCATCAAGCTCCTCTTGGAACTCACCTGGGTAAGTTCTTAAATAGTTCACCATCATTTCATGTGCCTTGGATCTGTTGATCTGAGAATGATTTAGTAATCTTCCCCAAATCGGAAGATGCAGAAGGCATGAGATATTATCAAGCGTGACAGACATCTCACCATGAGAGGTGTAGAAATTTGACGTCTCCTTGTCCCATCTCTCCACAAAATCCGCCAAAATTCCATGGTTTATGGTCTTATATCTAGTTGTGCATAAATCTACTAGCCTAGAGTAACGAACTACATCTTGAAACCATGCGCCTTCATTGTGTTCTAGGTTCGAAATCTTCCTAGAATGGTTAACAAATTTTTTCATCTCAAAAATAAATATATCAAAACCACTCACAACACAATTAGTATGAAACAGATGTAACATAAAAGTAAATAAATATACTTCTCCTTCTGGCACATGGCTAGTAGTATTTTCTGCATGGAGAGGAAGTAAGGAGGTGTCATAGGGGCCTCATGGAAAACTATTAAAAACTGGAGTAAAATAACAACAAGTTCCTCTAATTGTGCTTTAAGGTCTAAATACGAAACATGGGAAACACGCCTCCTGAAAAACAACGTCGCAGACACGTGAGCTCCGAAACTCAATGCTTTTGAATCAAATGAATTCGCACCAACCAGTGGTCGTGAGGGTCTGGCCCTCTTCCAGCGTACTAGAGCATGTTGGGCTACTCGATCCTGCCTTAATCTGTCTGGGTTTTCAGTCAGTGTACCTATAATAAAACCAGAATATCATATCAATATTAAATTGTTGCAGGAACAAAGGAAAGTAAAGTATAGAAAAATTCGGAGATGCATCTCCATAAAATAGGAAAGGAAAAATCTGGAGATGTATCTCCATAAAAATTGCGATTGTAGAAAATGTAGAAAATCCCATATGATTCCCTAAACACTAAAAAATTGGAATTTGTGCGTGTCTATACAAGCTACCTATTTTAAATATAACTACAACATAGTTTATTTTAAACAACCTATTTTACCTAATGCAGGCATCACAACTAAAAAATAGAAAGGAAATGAGAAACTTAGCGATTGAGAGTTGTTGTGTAAAATCTTGAATGGAGTGAATTAATGTCCTAGGATTGATTGCAATGAGGTAGAAGTAGTGTTGAAGCTTGAAAATAGGGCACTTGAATCGTACTCACGAGCTCTTTGAAGGGTTTGTGAAAGTTTAGCAACTGAAGAAGGAATGTGGGAAAGGTCTCGCGTGAGTTATTTTAATTAAAACCCATCCAAAGATGCATCTCCGTAAAACTCACTGAGCATAAAACACAGAGTTTTTAAATAAGGGTTGTTACGAAGATGCATCTCTAAACACATTTTTGAGCAAAATGGAGTGGTTCACTCACTAAAGCATTGAGAGTGTGTAATATGGTCACATCCGAAGATGCATCTTCGAAATCTTTAGATGTTTGTGACTTTTCACCATGATAAAATAGCACTCCATGGAAGCATGGAGCAGATAAAGTAATACCCAATTTTTATTCAATATAAAATTTGGATTGATGCAAATACATTAGTTTTGACAATGCATGCGGTCACTTAACTTGAAATAATTTTAAGAGAATTTATTTATCAAGTGAATATTTAAAATGATGTTATACAATTTAATTTTCATAAATTTGAAGTTCTAAATTATCAAGCAATTACGATTTTAAAGTACAGAGTAATACTACCTTTAACTCTCAAGATTATTTTTTATTATATAATTTATTATTTATTATTCTTCCTTTTTTATTTTTTTTTTGTAGTTTAAAAATTTCCTTTTTAATATCTTTAATAAGAAAATCATTTTATAAATAATTTTTTCATATAGTTATAATTGTTAGGAAATATACCAATTAAAACACCTAATAAAAGTCCAATATAATTGATTATTCCATGATCATACTTTTCCAAGTCTAATAATAACAATGGAATAATAAGAATGTCTTCTTTGTGAATGAATAAGAATATAAAAATGATTATTGTGATTCTCACCGACACAAATGGTGGTTAAACTCTTTTTTACTTTTATCTCAAAAGACTTCCACTCTGATGATATTATAAATGAAACAAGATATTATTTTATAGCCAATGCATGCAATAAATAGATGGTTATAACATAAGGAAATTTTTTCTCTTTTTCTTTCCATCGGTTTACTAAAAGTTTCCTCGTACTTTAATTTAATTTACTATTTGTTATAGTGTTTACTCCTTCTTTTTCTCTCCTTCTAAAGAGGAAACCCATTAATCTCTTCCTTTTGATTTAGATGGAGGGATCCAACAGTCCAACAACTCTCCTGCATAACTCGTGCTTGTCGCTATGTAAGGACTTGGTCATTATATTTAAGCAATTGTCATTAGTATAAAATTTTCAAGTTGTAATTGGTTAGAATCCAACATATCATGTATCTAGTGTTATCTCACATCAAATATGCTTTGACCTCGAGTGAAAACTCAAATTCTTTCTCAATTAGATTATGCTATGACTATCATAATGCACAACACACATCTGTTGTTCTTTCCCAAAATTCATGCAAGAACTGCTCCATCCATAACATTTTGTTGCATGCTTCTATTGTTGCAATGAATTATGCATCCATGGTAGAAAAAGCAACAAATTTTGTAGCTTTAACTTCCATGTTACATCTCCCCCAAAAAAATATAATCAAGAATCCATAAGTTGATTTCCTAGAATCAAAATATCCTACCATATTTACATATGTGTAGCCAACTAGTTCTGGTTTCTAATTCCAAAGCACTCATTTGGGAAGTTCCTTTAAGATATCACAATAATTTGCAACCACATGTCTTATATCAGTTCATGTACATAATACTACATACATAAAGCTTCCAACAGTTGAGTCTTATGGCTCCTTGTTCATCTTCTACTTTTCAATTTCACTTGTAGGAATCTACTTTAAACTAAGAAAAAAGTGACTAGAAAATGGAGTAGTAATTGTCTTTTCCTTCTCCATGTGAAACTGTTTCAACACCTTTTTGATATATTTTTCTTATGATAACCACAACTTGTGTTCCTTCCGATCACGGCGTATGGATATATCATAAATTTCATAGAAAAATACTTCTTCATTTCATTCCTCAACTTTTTCAACGTATCACTATTTTTTTCTATAATCTACATATCATCAACATACAAGAGTAGTATGATCAGAATTGGTCATTTGGTATCCATGATTAATCATGAAGGAATCAAACTTCTTATACCATTAATGTGGTGTGTGTTTAAGTCCATATAAGCTATTTACAACTGACATACCAAGTTTTATTCAACTTTGACCTTGAATCCCTATTCCCTCTCAATGTAAATTTCGTATTCTAAATTGCAATGGAAAAGTGCAGTCTTCACGTCCAAGTGTACCATATCTAGATTTAAACTTTTCATCAAACCAAGCACTACCAAAATTGATAACATCTTTACCAAGGGTGAAAAAATATCCTCAAAGTCAATGCCTTTCTTTTGACTGAAGCCTTTCATAACTAATATTGCCTTGTATTTATCTCATGAGTTATTCTCCTCAGTCTTCAATTTATACACCCATTTTTAATGCTCTTTTATCTTTCTGTAAATATACTAACTTATAAGTCACGTTATCATGCAAGGCTTCCATTTCTTCCTAGAAGGCCTTTAACCACTCAATTTTATGGTTATTCATCAAAGCTTCTTCATAATATTTTTATTCCCCCCCCCCCCATTAGTGAGTAACACAAATTCAGTTACAGGGAATTTGGTTTGCGGTTTAGGTATCTTGGATGACCTTCTTAATTGGGGCTCTTTTTCTTCATCCTCATAGTCTTTAATCATATCTTCATTATCATGACCACTTTTTTATTACCATCTGTTACTTCTTTAGTTAGGTAATTATCCATTGGAGTTTCATTTTCTACATCTCAAATATCTTCTATTTCATCTCTTTCGTAATGCTCTAGAGGAGGAATTAGATCCAAGTTGATAGGATGTTCTCTAGAAATAACAAGCTTGAATCTATTATGTATATTTTTAATATGCTGGTCTTCAAAGAAGACAACATCTCTGCTTCTAATAATCTTTTTCTCTACATGATCCCATAACATGTACCTGAATTCTTCATTTCCATGTCCTAAGAAGATGCATTCCTTAGAATTTAAGTCAAGTTTTCATCTCTCATCTTTTGGAACGTGAAAAAACGCTCTAAAATCAAACACCTTAAAATGGTTTTAGGATACATATTTACTTGTCCATAAACATCACCAATCAATGGAGCTGAAGGGGCTAATTTTATTAATTTAACTACAGTCATCAAAGTCTTACCCTAAAAACTCTTAGGTAGCTTGGCATGAGATAACATTGTTCTCACTTTTTGAACAATGGTTTTGATCATTCTCTCGGCCACTATATTATGTTGTGGCGTCTTCAGAACATATCTTCCATGCCCAATACCATTACTCATACAATAGTGTTTGAAAGGTCCCATAAATTTCCTTCATTGTTAGTACGAAAACATTTTAACTTCTTTCTATTTTCTCAGTCAACTCTAGTATGAAACTATTTGATTAGTAAAAACACTTGTTCTTTTGTTTTGAGGGTATACACCCAAACCTTTTTGCAGTGTTATCAATAAAGGAAACAAAATACCTTGCACCTCCATGAGTACTAGTTGTCCTTGGACCACAAACATCATAATGCACCAATTCTAAAACATTGGGTCTTCTATGTGGGACCTAAGATTGAAATGAAGCTTTATATTGTTTTCTAGCCAAATAATGTGTACATGACTTAAGAGACATTTCCAACCCATTAAACCTTCAAAAGTAACTCTTTTGACTTGAATTTGAAGTCCTTTCTCACTCATATGTCTGAGTCACTTATGTCATAGCTTAACTGAGGAGTCTTCTCCGAGAGCATTAACATACCCATTATTGATTTTGGCTTCTATTACATAAATAATTCTTACTTACTTTCCTCGGGATATTTATTACAAAGGAACTTTTTGTTAGCTTCCATGAATTTTCTATCCCCAAGCACACTAGTATAGTCTTCTTCGCCAAGTAGTTTTGTGGATATTAAACTGAGATGCAGGTCAGGAACATGTCTCACATCTTTCAATTTTAGGTTGCAATCGGTGTTTTTTCTAGGAAAAATTTTCTTTTGTCATAATCATGGATCTATTATCATTCCTTGTCTTCACTTGACCAAAATCACTGCTAGTATAAAAGGAAAAGAAATCCCTTCGCGAGGTTACAAGGAATGATGCACCAAAATCCAAGACTCAACATGTATCTTGAGATGCCAAATTAACATGACCATTATCAGAAACATAGAATACCTCATTACCATTAAAAAAATGATAGCAATCAACTATGTTACTTACATCGCCATTTTCTTACAAGTATTTTTTAGCTTTCTACATTATCTTTTCATGTGACCTTTCTCGTAACAGTAATAATATTCTACGTCTTTTCTTGTCCATTATCTTCCTTTGTACTTATGTATTGACTTTCCCCTTGACTTGTCTCTAGAATTGAACTTCTTGTGAATGCTTCTTCTACGATACTTTGTAACAAATGCCTCAAACTCTGTCAGCATTTAATGTTCCTTCCTTCTTGATTCTTTATTCAACATACTATCTTTTATGATGTCAAATGTTAGAATACCTTATACCAACTCCAGCGGGAGTTTCTTTTGCTTTGTTCGCCAGCTGTAGCACATGAAATTGAAATATATTGCCATTGGAGTTCGACTACATGTCGAACGTAGCAATGCAATACTACGATTACTTTGATTAAAAAAATATTATATGGATTTCCTATAGGCCATTGTGCAACTGCACTTTCAATATTTTTTTTCAATAATTGATTTGGTGATAAATAGAACTAAATTAA
Organism: Vicia villosa; assembly: GCF_029867415.1. Taxonomy (NCBI): domain Eukaryota; kingdom Viridiplantae; phylum Streptophyta; class Magnoliopsida; order Fabales; family Fabaceae; genus Vicia; species Vicia villosa. Next base: position 301,719 of record NW_026705161.1, on the reverse strand, counting down.
AATTTTATACTCATATTTTCTCTCCTAATCTTATTCCTTCCTCACAATTCTATCATTATATTTTTAATATTTTAAATTTTTCTCTCACAATTTTATTTATTTTATATTAATTTAATTTATATAATTTAAATTATTATTTTAAATTTTATTTTATTTAATATAAATAAAATATTAATATATAAAATAAAGTTGTTTAAATTATTGTTTTTAATTTTATTTTATTTAATATAAATAAAATATTAATATATAAAATAAAGTTATGGGACCCAATATGAGTTCTTTAGAGTTGCACCATTGAAGTGAAAAATGGATGAGTTGCTTCAAGATGATGTGGCTCAGTAGGTCCCACAAAGAACTCAAAAATGAGTAGCACCATTGGAGATGCTCTTATTGTGATGAGTTGCTTAATGAAAGCACAAATGTGTCCGAATCATCTAGTAAAGAACTTATTAGTAACAATGCTTGCAATTCCTCCTCAAGCACCATCTTCATATTGGTGAGTTGATTTTACCAATTTTTTTAAATCGTTTAAGTGTTTAGAAACATTCTAGTTTTCTCTATTTTTTAGGTTCACCAATCATCGAGTTGTAGAGACTTTATTCTAGGTCGTCTTTCTCTTGTACAAGGTTTTTAATTTCGTTCATAACGTGTATGCAAGTGTTTCTTGCGCAAAAATTAATACAAGTCTTTATAATAGAGTATGTCTTTCATTCTAGACTTTCAAATGGAGTAGTTTGGAGAGGTTTTACTTAACTATTAGATGATGATGTTGTTGAGGTTGACTCATCCATTATGAATAATAGAAATTAAAATATGTGGTGAGTCGAAACTCTAATAACACATGTTAAAAAAGATATCAATTAAAATACCTAATACAAGTACGACGGATAATTGATTATTCCATAATCATATTTTTTCCTATTATAATAATAATAATAATAATAATAATAATAATAATAATATGATTATTATTATTATTAATAATATCTTCTTTGATAATTATTTCAAGGGTTAAAGGCCTTTTACCCTCTGCCATATAGGCGTGTTTTGATTTTCTCCCTCTTAAAAAAAATTTTATGACAGACCTCACAAAATATATTATCATCATTAAAGACCCTGTTCCATTTTTTTGTGCAAAAAATGCCTACGTGGACAATAAAAAACACTGACTGTGCATATGCTGCACACGTGGCATTTATTTTATTTTTTTATTTTTTTATTATTTCACGTGGAATTTCGTAATTTTTTTATTTTATTTTTTAATTTATTTTTATTTATTTTAATTTTTTAAAATTTTTTAAAATTTTAATATTTAATATTTCTTTTTAATATTACACATGATACTTATATGTAGTAAACATGTCAATACATTGAATTAATTTGCCTTGTAGTTTAAATACATTTGGATGATTAATATTTTTATTATTTTGATATTAAGAATTATTAAATTTATTCTAATTAATTTCTGGTTTTAAGTGTTTTTTTATTATAATATATACTATTAAAATGTATTTTGATGTACAATTAATTTTAAAGTGATATATAAGAATAAATTAAGATAAATTTAGAAATAAACTGAAACAATAAACTATAGTATATATTTTAAAATAATATGAAAAATTAATTCTAGTTTATTTATCCAAATTATACTATATATTATAAATTAATTTTAGTTTATTATTATATGCTATATATTATAAAAAGCACTTAAAACAAAACATTAAAACTGAAAATTAATTAAAATAAATATAATAGTTGTTAATATTAAAATAATTAAAATATTAATTTTTCAAATGTATTTAAAATATTAATTTCTAAATATTTTTAAAGAGAACATGTGAAATACTATGTATTGACAATGTTTACTACATATAAATATCATGTGAAATATTAACAAACCAATTGTTATAATGTAGTGGTAAAGGCTCAGACATTTGAGTGGAGGGGAGGGCTTAATAATAGTTTCAGTTTATTTATTAGAATAAAATTATATATTTAAGAGAATAAATTATAATTTAAGTTTATATTAGTTTCGATTTATATATATATATATATATATATATATATATATATATATATATATATATATATATATATATATATATATATATATATATATATATATATATATAATTATTGAAATTAATATATTTAAATTATTTTCAGTTTATTTTATATATATTATTTCTGTTTAATTATTTTATATATAATTAATTTCATTTTATTATATAATTAAAGTAAAATTTATAATTAAGTGATAACTAAGTGATAATAATATGTGCATTGTGTGTTAGTATTACAAGTAAATTCATATGGCCTAGTGGTAAGTGCATTTGTGGTAAGGAGTTAAAGGGCGTGAGTTCAAGTCTTACTTGAGACAAAAATTTTAGACTTTTTTAAAATAAATTAATAAATAAAATTAAAAAATTAAAAAAATTACGAAATTTCACATGGAATTATAAAAAAATAAAATAAATGCCACGTGTGCAGCATTGCACAATCAGCGTTTTTTATTGTCCACGTAGGTATTTTTTGCACAAAAAATAAAACAGAGTTTTTAATGATGGTAATATATTTTGTGAAGTCTGTTACAAAAATTTTTTTTTTAATGGAGAAAAATCAAAACATGCCTATATGGCAGGGGTAAAAGGTCTTTAACCCTTATTTCAATTCTCACCTAGACAAATGGTGGTCATCTTATTAATTATGTAACTAATTTTATATATAGTACAAATCTTTATTTTTATATAATTAGTAATATCTTGTTATGGTATAGTAAGAAAGAAAAAATGAATTTGTATTTTTCAATCATAAATTTTTTAAAATATTTATCATTAATTCATATACAAATGTAAAGAAAGTTTAACAATAAAAAATTATCTATAAGTAGAGTGTATTTTATAATTAAGCATCGATCGAGTATTTATCAATTTAAAAAGCTTTCCTTCCTTGTTGTTAATTGTACATATTTGGCCATTGCATGTGGCTACTATACAACTAAAGCAAAAAACTCTTCACATTTTCTTCATTTAATTGCGTATACGATTTAACTTGTTTCAAATACACAAAGCCATTAACAAAAAAAATGGTTTCAATTTTCAATCTTTTAAACTTTCATAGAAAAATGTTCGAGCATGCAAGACATTCCTAGTTAAATCACGTTCAATTATTGCATGCATATCACACAATAATTCTTTCTATATATAGCAAGGGAATAACACGTTTTCAGTCTACATCACCTTTTTAATACGACAATTTGAATATGAGATAATCATCCTAAACTAGAGCTATAAAAACCCATGTGAGTTAGTGTATCATCTTAAACACAAAACTAAGAAAATTTTACACTTAATCAAATAATGGAAAAGCTAATATTCATTGGTGTTTTAGTGCTTATGGGATTCTTGACCTCAGAACTAAGAGTAACATCAGCAGATTGGCAGCGAGCTCATGCAACTTCCTATGATGGACCTAAGGGTAAAATATAGGCAAATGTGTCAACAATTGTAGATATCTTACTCTTACATTTGTAGTTTTTTTTTTCGTTACGGATCGCAATTTAAAATTATTAAAATGAATAATTTACTTGTTTGATTTGTAGGGGGTGCATGTGGGTACGGAGATCAATTAATAGATGATTATGGAAATAACACAGCTGCTTTGAGTATGGCTTTGTTTAATGATGGGAAATCATGTGGTGGTTGCTATCAGATTGTTTGTGATGCAACTCAAGTTCCTCAATGGTGCCACAAGAGAACTTCCGTAACAATTACTGTCACTAATTTTTGTCCCCCAGAACCTAGCAAACCTAATGACAATGGTGGTTGGTGTAATCCTCCTAGACCACATTTTGACTTGTCTCGACCCGCTTTCGAGTCGATCGCAATTTATAGGGCTGGGATTGTTCCAATCTTATACCGAAAGTATGTTATAAATTCAGCTCTAGTTTTTATTATAAGAAAAAAACTCACTTTTCTTTGTACTGCATTATATATAGATCAGATACATTGTTTATTCAATTTATACTGATATTGGTCACATATATGCAGAGTTGGGTGCCAAAGAAATGGAGGGATAAAATTTACAATGAATGGGAATGATTATTTTGAACTAGTGGTTATAAGCAATGTAGGGGGAGCAGGGGATATATCCAATGTTTGGATCAAAGGGTCAAAAATGGAAAATTGGGAATCCATGTCAAAGAATTGGGGTGCTAACTGGCAAAGCTCAAGGTATCTAAATGGTCAGAGTCTTTCCTTCAGAATTCAACTGAGTGATGGAAAAAGTGTTACAGCTAAAGATGCGGTACCCTCTAATTGGAGATTTGGTCAAACTTTCAGCAGCAATGTCCAGTTCTGATAGAAAGAATACTCATAAATAAATGTCATTTATTCTACATGACTCTTCATTACATCCTTTAATAAATTATATATGATATTTGAACACATTTCAGATGCATCAAATACTGGACACAGCAGTTTAGTGTTCCAAAATAACATGGTGTCTCTCGATAGTGTTGTGTATATGACTTTTGTTACAAATTGCTCTTCTATATATAATTTATACGGTGTTGTGTTGTGTGTGGTTGTTGCAAAATTGTGTTATAATATCATTTCTCTTGATGAATATATTCATGTTAATTAATTTATTTGTATGTAGAAGAAGGGAGAAAATATGTTATTAATGAGTTAGCCAAAAAAATGTGCATTCACAAGACAAATAATTTTCATTTAATTGATGTAAAAATGTTTTTGAGATGGCCATAGTGATTGAGATAGTTGTAAAAATGTTTACATGAATTTGAGATGGCCATAGGGATTGAGACAGTGAGGCTAACATATGAAATGTATATAAAATTAGCTTCTTTTTTTTTTAGAATTTATACATATTTGGTATCTTGTCTTAGGGACAACAAATCTAATAGAATTAATTATACTGTTGATATGTAATGTTTCGATCGAAATTAGATTAACTAATATAATAAAATAGATCACACGGTTCACGTTTAAAACAAGAATAAAATAATATATAAATATTGTCTAACACAAAAATTATTTGCGTTTATCAGTTTTTTAAAACTTAAATACGCAGTACATGAATTATTTGATGTGATGTATTTGAACTGAATTTTTTATTTATAAATTACTTTTTCTTTCAATTAATAATATTTTAAAAATTTAACATAATAAATACAGCATATAAAGAAATTTATATATGAATATGATACAATTAAAAAAAATCATCCTAAATCCCTTGCATGTGAACCAGGCGATCCCCTCTTCTCGACTCGACTGACTCACACTCTCCTATGTTTTTAAGAGCTGCCATGGGCGGGCGGGCATTTATTTACCTTGTTATAAGAATGGGCTGGTTCTTGCCCCATTCAAAAGGATGAAAATGGACAAATTCATTAAGAGTATCATTTATCACTTCTCTTGATTTCCCACCCACCTCCCTATCATCTATCAGTCAGATGAACACATCAATGAATTAGTACTTAATTTAACACTAAAACAATTCATAAAAAATTTCCAATAGCTTTTTTGACATATTTAAATTATTATTTCCAGTAGAAAAATCGCTGCACTAGGTCAAATTTTCATTTGTGTTATAGCATTGTAACAATAGTGTATATTGCATATATTAAATAGTCAAAACTTCAACTATTAATGATTAATTAGTTTATTAAAGATTAAATAATTAATAAATATAGTTAAAATTTTAAATAATCTATTTATGGTTGAAACATTAAATAGTTGACATATTGAATAAACAAATTATTTTATAAAGTAAATAATTAAAATTTTAATAGTTGAAATGTTAAATAGTTCAAATATGTAATAAAATGATTATTTGACAAAATAAATAGTTCAAATATAAATAGTTCAAATATTAAATAGTTAAAATAATATAAAATATTTTGTTAAATCTTAATAGTTGAATTATTAATAAAGTATTAAATATTGATATTTGAAATAGTAAATAGTTGAAATATTAATTAGTTGAATATTTAATAGAATAAGTATTTAATAAATTAAATAGTTGAAATATAAAGCCTTGAAATATTAATAGTAGAAATATTAAATATTTGAAATATTATTAAATAATTATTTAATATATAATAGTTGAAATCATTAATAAAATATTAAATAATATTAATATCATAAAAATTAATTTATTAAATAATATTCAAATATTTAGTTTATTAAAAAAGTAGTTTATTAATCCTAAACTAATTTATTCAGATATTCAAATATTATTTAATAATATTTTTATTTACCTTAAACTATTTAATTATTTTTATTTAATCTTTAATAAACTAATTAATAGTTGAAGTTTTAACTATTACGTAGTAAATGTTGAAGCATATATATTATTGTTGATATATATATATATATATATATATATATATATATATATATATATATATATATATATATATATATATATATATATATATATATATATATATATATATATATATATATATATATATATATATATATATATATAGGAGGGATCAAATTACACCCGAAGAGTTACACCACGAGTTACACTCGTTCAATAACTACATCTCGAAATAATATTTTTTAAATTCAACCGTTGGATTCAAACATAATATCATATAGATCATTCCTATAAAATTTGAGCTTAATCTATAATGATTTACTATGTCATTGAATAACAACAAAATTAACGTTATATGAAAGCTCATTTTTACGTTAATCTTTGGATATCTTGATGATATAGTAAATCATCATAGATTAAGCTCAAACTTTATAGGTATGATCTATATGATATTATGTTTCAATCCAACGGTTGAATTTAAAAAATATTATTTCGAGATGTAGTTATCGAACGAGTGTAACTCGTGGTGTAACTCTTCGGGTGTAATTTGATCCCTCCTCATATATATATATATATATATATATATATATATATATATATATATATATATATAATATTGTTGCAATGGTAGAACACAAATGAAAGTTTGGCCTAGTGAAAAGAGAGTACTATATTATATAAATATAAGGGTCTTGAGTTCGACTCTTGTTAGAACCAAAGTGTTTTTGGAAAGCTCTCAATACAAGGAGGAATCTCTACCAAAAAGAAGCTAATTAGCGACGAGATTTTCACGTCAAAATAATTTTTTTGTGACGTGACTGAACACGCAGTAGGGGAGCGTGTGGTAACTTATTTGCGATGTGAAATCAATTTCACAAATTTGTGACGTGAAAATCACGCCGCAACCGTCTGCACATATATCAAGTATATTAGAGTAATAGCAAGCATGGTAGAAGAGGAGTCAAAAAACACAGGAAATTTGCGATGTGAGTCTTGATCCAAACAGCTACCTTTTTTGCATTTGAGGCAGCAATGACTCGACCTTGATTGTAGAATCAATAATTATACCATGCTTTGAACTTTTACAACTCACAACGCCGCCAAATAAGCAAAAACCATGACCATATTGAGATCTAAAGTCATCCTTATTTGTGTGCAAGTTAGCATCAGTATATCCAATTACAGCGAGCTTTTCCTGGCCTCCATTTATCAAGAATGAGTCTTTCATACTGGATGATGTGTCATGCTTGCTACATCTTTCGATTAGGGAAAGATTATTAAGCCACTTCAAAATGACCAAATGTGATACACTGAAGATGATGGTGAACTATTTGGGAGTTGAGTCAAAGGATGCTCTGAAGGAGATAGAAGACACCAAAGAGTGTAATTCTAGATTTGGATTTCTAGAGAACTTGTACGCACACCACCTGGCTGTGGCACTGCATGCCGATGGTGATGATGAACAGGTAATGTATCATATAGCATGTGCATTAAGGTCATACCTCATGTACTTGGTTGGGACGTCCGTATTTATGGACAAGAGTGCCTGTTACATAGATGTGATTTACCTTATATACTTCACTAACTTAGAGCAGATTCATGAGTACAAATGGGGCCGCTTTTTCAGTTTACCTGTACTCCAAGTTAACTGAAGGCTATCTTTGAAATACAAAACAGATGACAGCTAATTGCACGTTGTTGACGGTAATATATGTGCATCATTTACTATTTATGTTTCGTTTTCATGACATTTGTACTACGCTATTACGAATAAATCATTTCTACCATTTTCAGACATGTATCCTCCAACACTTTCCATACATCTATGACTGGTCATTTGTTGATGGATACATTGAGGATCAGTCGCGTGTTTGTGCATTCATCCTACTCATAGGGAATCATTCGATCGAGCCCTTTAGAATGTTTCTTGACCGCACAATGGTAAATGATATACGCTTTTGGTCATACAACGATCACCGTCACACGCGTCTCTTGGATGACATAGCCTTTTACTCTAGATGGTTGATTTGTGGATCACGTCTGATGTATCCACTTCTTCTTGAGCGAGTCATGCGCCAGTCTAGGTATATGCAAGTTATTCCAAGAGAATCTTTCGTGTCTGCTCCTCCATTTATGACCCGCAGAGATATAGATGTCGTGTATGATGGTTTCCTTAATCATATGATACTCGTTGGAGCACGGGGTGTCATAGCTCCTAGCAAATGGAGCACTTCATTCAACTACATCCAATGATGTTTTTGAGTGTCACATCCTTACATGACACCAGATACTCAGGGAAATCCATAGAGGCCGACTCATCAGAAGATATTAGAGGAGGAGCAGACTAGGGCATATCACGTCGTTGATGTGTTACATGATGTCGTCGTATTATGTATCTTGCGCGAGCGGGTACAATAGGATAATAGTTGTATTATGGATTATAAATTGTATTATCGTTTATAATTTACTATTTTAACATTATCATGAATTCTGAACTGATTCTAATATATGACATTTCATCCTTTAACATCAGCGTATGTTTTAATTGATAAAAAAACTTATTATGATAACATAGTTATAATACATGGTCTATTACATCAGTGTATTTTTTAAAAAGATGTCAAAATTTACTATCTATAGGGTAAATACGGAAGTATATCCGTATTTTGATAAAAGATGCATCCGTATTCACCCAATAGATAGTGAATTTTGACTTTTTAAAAAAAAAATATACACCGAGATACGGAGATGTATCTCCAAACTAAATTATGACAAAATGAGAGTGTGATTCAGTTACGAATGAATGAGATGCATATAAAGTTCTTATGAAGATGCATCGCCTGACTCATTTTTTATAGGTGTCCCTTATTTACGAATGGATTCTTGATAGATGTCTTATTTACGAATGGATTCGGTGTATATGGTTGCATCCAAAAATATACTTCAGATTAGAATGGCCAATGGGCAATTTTGAAATTTGGTGCTTCTCCACCTTTAATCCCAACTAATAGAAGTTTTTGTTTTATGTCGAGTACTATTTGAAGAAAGAAATAGAATATATATGTAATGTAAGCCGTGTATAAAATTCATAACAACTTTTTCTAATAAACTAACATTTTGGTATAATAATATAGAACTATCTTGAGTCACTGAGGCAAAGCAAATGGCAGAGTAAGCCTAAAAAAACAACTGTTTAATGAAACAAAATCTGAATATCATCTCAGTACATGAAGATTGCCTAATAATAAAGCACAGTTACCATTCTACCCATTACAACAAGTTCATACAATATCTTTCGCAGATCTTTCGCAGATTGATGTAAATTAAGCCCACTAACATCACATTAATGTCATCTCCGGACACGATGACGTTCTCGTTTCTTGAAACGCTCTAACATGAACTGGTCAGTTGCAGCTTGCCTCTGTATTGCTCCAGCAGCATCACTGCCGGCATCATTTTGTTTGGATGCAGAACTATCATCCTGTAGACTTCTTTCTTTGTACAACTCGGGATGTTCTGCAAATTAATTAGCTTTTCTTGTCAGTAATTGGTATAGTTTAAAACAAGAGCAAAACATCAAAAGTCATATTTATCTAGGAGAAGCAAAGGCAGCAAAATAAATTCATTAATAACTAAATCAGGCCGACAATGACATAGAATCTAGAAGCATACATGTAAATATGCATACATGTAGTTTATGTAGTTCACCATGCAAGACAATCCTTTACCGTTAAATCATAAAATGTCACCAAATGTAACAGTACAGCCATCATAACATCAAATCCCTTTTCCTCCCCTTCCCCACCCACTATGATCAGAAACATAAACTACCATCTCCCTTCCTCCTCCTCTCTCTCACTACCCCGCCATATCATATGTTTCCCTTCTCAATCCCAATCACTCTTTGCTCCATTATCTCATTCAGCTCAAGAACCTCAAGTCTTCATTCAGGACAAAACCATCTCATAGTTCTTCGGTTCTTCCCCATATGGTTTTGACCGCAACATGGAATTTTTAGGAGGAAATATTGAAATCATTCTACTAACAAATATTAAACAACAAACCTACTAATCAAGAAATTGATGGATTTGTTAAGGCCTTTGATATTGTAAGCAAGTAGAACGGAAACCTACTAACTAAAGCCTTATATGTTCACTATTTTATTTTATTTTTCAGTTTTGAAATTTACTTGCATAAGAAAAAAGTCCCGCACTTCAGTAATTTTTGGAAAAAAAAAATCATGCCCATTATAAAATTAAAGAGCAAACTTCAAACTTGCTGTTGGGTGAATTGCCATTGTGTGTAGAAATTAAGAAAAACTACAAAGACAATTGATGAAGGAGCTGAGATGACAGGGGGAGGAAAGTTGTTAACGAGAAAGAGGAAGCAGGAGGAAAATATACTGTGTGGAGAATCCACCACAATATCTAATGGATCTGATCAATCTAAATGTACATAAAAGTAAGTAGTGTCACAATCTATACTACTATTGCATGCTAGAATTGGCCTGGAATCTATAATGAAAGAATCAAGAAAAATGTTACCTCTTCTAAGTTTTTCAGCATAATCCCTGCCCCGCTGGAAATAATCAGCACTGTAACTTGATGGAATGCTGAAATCTGACTTTGCCCGACCAACCATAAGCCTCTTTTCCTGCAGAAGCTTTTTGGCAGCCTCTGTTTCTTCAATATTTTTCAATTTATATCTGCAAACATAGAAACAAACCCATTAAAACACAGCACCTATTTTTCTTGCTCAATAAGTTCATTTGTAAAGAAACAATAAACAAAGACCACAGAGTACTACTAGCAACAAATAAGAAAAGAGAAACCACTACACTTAAAAAAGCAAGAAATCAATGATAAGATGAATCATCTGGATTATATCATTGAGAGTGAGAAAAGGATTTTTCAACTGAAAAACCAAAGTCATTTCATTTCTAGTTGCTTGTTCCCAACAATAGGCACCAAGTAACCCTAGATAAACTTATCACCCCACTAAACAGATTATCAACAAATAACTTGAAATAATGCAACAAAAAAAAAAATACTTCTAGATTATTAAATACTTCTACAAACAAATCAAACAGAAGATATGCACATGGACCACAGAAACAAATATGAGAAAGCATACTCTATTGGAAGCTGAATCTCAGCAATACCAGTGGTCCACTGTGTAGAGCTTTCTTCGGAATTTCGCTTTTTTACCTGCCAAGACACCAGAATTATAAAACAAGAAAAGCAGTGCAAATTTAGAATCTGTTTAGATAAACTTCTCATAATTAGCTTGTAATATAATAACAATAGCTACTTAATAAGTTAAAATTAGCTAGAACATATCAGTTGTTTCAAAAGCCCTCTCATTTAACTTCTTCTACATAAACATTTATAAGCTTATAAAGACTACTATTTCAATTTCACATCCAACATCAACAACAACCAAGTCTCATTCCACTAAGTGGGGTCGGCTACATAGATCAACTTCCGCTATAGTATTCTATCCAGGATCATGCTTCTATCAAAATCGTTAATCTCGAGATCTTTCTTAATAACTTCTGTTATAGTTTTTCTAGGTCTTCAACTACCTCTATCTGCATAACTTCTCTCTATTTTATCTACTTTCTTTACCACAGAATCTCCGAGTCTTCTCTCAACTATTTCACATCCATTAACTTCAATTAACTAAGAAACTCCTATAAACCAGACATTAATCTCAACTACACATAATAGTATATCAGCTACTAGAAACTAAAAAAAAATGAAAAAAATGTTTACTTTAAGATGGTCAGGGATTGTATATAGTTCATCTTCAGCACGTTTCAACTCATTCTCCACTTGATCTTCTTCATCAATATTCCTACCTCTCTTCTTCGCTAATTCCTGCTCAATATACTTAACCCTGCTCATTCATTCATATATATCAATATCTTTTCAAAATCAAAACTTTAAAAACTCAAATTCAACAACCTCAACAAAAAACACATACATATTGGGATCTTCATCCATAACAGCAGTTTCTTGAGCAAACGTGTCTTGAAGAACAAGATCATCCTTGTCACCACCATCGCCGCCGCCGTCGTTCTTTTCAACTGCTTTAGCAGCTGAACCGCCGGAAATACTAGGATTAGATTGCTGCAAAGTGAGGTTTGCAGGAATTCCTGATTTCCTTTCTCTCTGCTTCTGGAGAAGCTTGATCTCTTCCAATGCCAATCTGTTGCGTCAATTTTGTTAATCATTGGTGAAACGAAAACCCTAATATGAGATTTTTTTTGGGGGGTGAAATAAGAGAAGAGATGAACCTTCTTTCGTGTTCGTCGTCGGAATCATTGTTTGATTGGGATTGTGGGAGTTGGTTGTGTTCTTCGGTTGGGTTTCTCTTTCGGTAGTTTTTCCTTCGCGGCTTCTCTTGTTTCGAATTTTCCATTGTTTTCTTCTTCTTCTCTAGTAAATCATCGTATGCTGTTATTTATTTATTTATTTTGGCTAGAATATCTTATTTTATTTATTTATTTGTTAAAATATAATTTTGATATAAAAATTAAAAATATTATTATTATTATTATTATTATTATTATTATTATTTAAAAATATGTATCTAAATTGTCAAACTTAAAAGAGAAAAAAGATGATGCACCGACACTGTCAACCAATCACCACCATATATTTAATTAAAATATTTTTTATTTAAAAAAATTTTAATAACATGGCATAATGATGACTCTCTATTAGATAACAGTGTAAAATTATTTTACACGGTCAGTGCACTAACTTTTAACTCAACTTAAAATAGTAATGACAAATTATAGATGATGTATAATTTGTTAAAGATAAAATAGTAATACCAATAACTTACTTAGTATAATAGTAATATGTTTATTAGTATAAATATCTTCATTTGATTCATGTAAATACACAACAATTAACTTTGAAAGAAATGTTATCATTCTATTTCTTCTTCACTTTTCTTAGATTTATATCATAACTTGATTAGTAACTAATATCATTATATTAGTTCACAAATATTAGCTAAGTTAGATTTAAATATCCGGTTTTTTTCAACACGTTATTCGCACGATCGTTTCTATTAGAAATTTTTGCTACACTAAGTATATATTATATATTTACATCTTTAATCTTATTACTATTTTTATTATTATTTGCCCTAGTTATAGAAAACTGTCAACCAGTCAAGTGATTTATGACTAGAGTGATTATTACTTTACTCCTTGTTATAGAAAATTGCCAACTTGCCAAGTGCTCTATAATAAGTGTAGCTATTTTTAGGTTAAATTACTCCTAAGGTCCTTTAAGTTATTTAATTGTAACAGTTTGGTCCTTCAAGTTTTTTTTGTAACAATTTGGTCCTTTTGAGTGATATTTGTCTCCTTTTTCTCTCATTTTAATCATTTAGAATGGTTGATTGTTGTGTTTTTGGATACACTTCATCATTTTTACATCCCTCAAAATAAATGCATCCGCCATTAACACATTTTCTCGGTTAAAAAAGGATAATGATGCACGTGCACACATTTGATAACATAAAGGACTTAGTTGTAGCAAAAATAACATGAAGGACCAAACTGTTGCAATTAAATAACTTAAAGGACCTTGCGAGTAATTTAACCCTATTTTTATTATAAATTTTGTGTGGGCTATAAAATCTCATATACAATTACTAACTTTTCTATTTAGTGGAGGTTTAAAATCTCATATGCAGTTACTAACTTTTATATTTAGTGGAGGTTTAAAACCCCATATACAAATACTAACTTATATATATATATATATATATATATATATATATATATATATTTGAGGTCTAAAATCCCATATGCATATCCTCATTTTTATTATATGTGTTCGTTTACTTTATGTTATATATTATAATTATCTCTAATATTTATAATTGCTAGATGATATTTAACACAGTTAAAATTTGGCTAGATATTTTTTCTCCCACTTAACCCTTTTCTTTTTCTTTTTCCTTTTCCCTAACTATAATACAACGACCATTTTTCAAAATTACCTCTATAAATACTTCTACTTCTTTCATAACTTTCACATTATTCTCAAAATATTTATTCGTATTTTTTCAAATGGCTAAATTTCTTATTTTGTTCATCACTCTACTTGTAATTATTTTGTTTCTTGTCGGTATTATTGAGCATGAAGAATTAGGTAATGATTTTGTAGCATTAATGATAATTATCGTTTTACCATTACTAGTCATAACCTGGTTTATTAGTAGAGATTTTTGAATAATATGTGTTCATGGATTATGTAATTGAATAAATTGATATTCTTTTTAGTTTATACATTCAATATTGATTATGTTCATCTGAATTATAGATATAATCATGTCAAATCTTAAGCATCAACTCAAAATTTTAAGCATAAATGGAGACAACTTCATAACCTGGAACAACAATTTAATATAGTACCTTACATGTGAGGGACTTGACAAAATTCTTGAAGGAGACAATTATGGAAAATCAACAAACGACCCAGATGAAATGAAAAAGAGAAAGTCAAAAGTGAACAGAATAATCAAGCAACATCTTGATGATGGATTGCAAATAGAATATTCAAATGCTAAAGATCCCAAGATTTTGAGGGACAAAATTAAAGCAAGATTTGGACATCGGAGAAAAATGAGATTGTCAAATACAAAGCTCGTCTTGCTGTACAAGGTTTTTACCAAAGACCAGGAATTAATTATGAGGTAACATATGCTCTTGTTATGGATGCCATTACTGTTCGTTATTCAATTGGTTAAGTATTTAACAATCTTGATATGTATCTTATGGATGTTGTTACTACTTAGTTATATGGATCACTTGATACTGATATATACATGAAAATCCCAGAAGGATTTAAAATGCCCGAGATATCAAAACCTAGAGAAATGTATGCAATTAAGTTGCAAAGATCGTTATATGGGTTAAAACAATCTGGGTGCATGTGGTACAATAGGCTAAGTGAATATTTACTTAAAGAAGGCTATGAGAAAAATATTATTTGCACTTGTGTTTTAATAAGAAAAACAATATCCGAATTTATAATAATTGTTGTTTATGTTGATGATTTAAATATCATTGGGACTAATAAAGAAATCAGATAAGCGAGACATTATTTAAAGAAAGAATTTAAAATGAAAGATCTGGGAAAACTAGATTTTGTCTTGGTTTACAAATTGAGTATACTAAAAATGGTATATTGGTACATCAATCAAATTATACATAAAGGGGTATTGAAAAGGTTTAACATCGACAAGGAAAGTCCTTTGAGTAGTCCAATGATGAGTAGAACACTTAATACTGAAAAGGATCCTTTTGGGCTTAAGGAAAGTAATGAAGAGGATCTTGGCTCATATGTGTCATACCTTAGTGTCATTGGGGCACTCATGTACCTTGCTAACTATACAAAACTTGGTATAAATTTTGCAGTAAATTTACTAGCAAGATTCAATTCATGCCCTACAAAAAGACATTGGAAAGGAATAAAACATATATTTCAATATCTTCAAGGTACACATGATCTTGGTTTGTTTTATTCTAACAATACAAAATCAATTTTATTTGGTTATGTAGATGCATGATATTTGTCAGATCCACATAATGCTAAATCACAAACTGAATATATATTTACATATGGTAACACTGCAATATCATGGAGATCGCAAAAGCAAACACTTGTAGCAACTTCCTCAAATCATGTTGAAGTAATTGTCCTTCATGAAGCAAGCGAATAGTGCATATGGTTACGGTTGGTAACTTAACATATTCAAGGAGCGTCTGATTTACCAATTGATAATAATCCAACAATTTTGTATGAAGACAATGTTGCATGTGTTGCCCAGATGAAAAAATGTTACATAAAAAGTGACAAAACCAAGCATATCCCTCCCAAGTTTTTCTCATTCACACAAGAACTTGAAAGAAACAAAGAGGTTGATATTCAGTACATTCGTTCAAGTGATAATGTGGCAGATCTCTTCACAAAGGCACTTCCTACATCAGTTTTCAAGAAACATGTACAAAATACTGGAATGCGTCACCTTCGAGATCTTTAAAGAAGAACTATATGTGCTTTGTTGAGTGGGAGCATAATATTGTACTCTTTTTCCCTTATTAAGGTTTTTATCCCAATGGATTTTTTCTAATAAGGTTTTTAACGAGGCAACTTATGTTCCCATAGGATTCACCTTAACAAGACTTCAATGGAGTGTCGTGATAGGTATTTCAAATGGAGAGTTTTATAATAATTAAGAATATTATTATAATTATTTAGAAATATCTATCTAAATTGTCAAACTTAAAATAGTAATGACAAAATTTTGTTGATGTATAATTATCAAAGATAGAATAGTAATACCAATTATTTCCTTAGTATAATAATAATATTTCTACTAATATAAATACCCCCCCCCCCCCCATTGGTTCATATAAATACACACCAATTTACTTTGAAAGACATAAGTGTTACCATTCTACTTTCTTCTTCATTTTTCTTAGTTTGATATTATAACTTGATTAGTAACTAATACCATCATATTAGTTCACAAATATTAGCTAAGTTAGATTCAAATATCTGACTTTTCTCAACACTTTTATCTTTATATCAACTCCCAAATCTATGTTTAGAGTTTGGTCATTGATAGGTGAAAATCTTAGGTCAATAGTTTGAAAAATATTTCTCAATATTAATTCAAACCATAATAAAACATGAAAACAAAGATTAACATCTATATTGATTCATAACTAGTTCACAATACAAAGATTAAAAGAAATACACACTACTATGGTGAAATACTTCCGATTTCAACAAAGAAAAGGAGTTTAATTACCCATGATAACTAAATACAAATAGAAGAGTGAAGACGAACGAACATCAAGCGTGATTTCTCAACGATTGACGCGTACCCAGCTCTAAATCTTCAAGATGTACCCTTTCATGTTGTTTACTAAGCATGTCTTTCTTTATATCTCCAAAAATGAATTCTATGTGTTTTGAGTCTCTTGGATGAGTTTTTTGGGGTCCATGGCATAAAATGACAACTAAAATCTATTTATAGAAAAACATAAAATCACAAACCGCGCTAAGCCCCAAAATTTGGCGCTAAGCGCGCTAGTGCATACCAGCAGCATCTCTAAGCGCCCTACATTACGATAAACGCGATCTAGGCTAAGCACAAAATTTTGGGCTTATCCCCAACTGTAACACTTTGGCTTTTTTTTTCAAAAATGCATGTTGAAGTCATTTCTTTGTTTTTTAGAGTCCAAAACTCCTCCATTGCACACAAACCTACAAAATAAAGTGCAGAAGATCAAACTAAATAATATTTACATAAAAGTTGAGGTTTTAACTATTGAAACAAAAGAATCAAGTTAATAACTGCCACAAATACTACTAATAATAACCAACATTTGGCACTTATCACCATGCTATATTGTTTGTCCAATGCTTCCAAATATAACTACTTGGAATTTCGCCAACATTTTTGGTTTATAAAATCTTTAAGATATGTCTATATAATAGTCCTATAAGCTCAAAAAGCTGACAACGACGATTGACAACCTTTGTGTCATGATCGACATAGACAATAAATGTGTCTCGAGAGTTAAGACAGTTGGATACCTCGTGAATTGATTAATCTTTGCAAGCTCATTATGTAACTTTCCAAAAATAGTTATCGTATAAACCATTGTTGCATGCTCCTTAATTTTTTTATTTAATATCAACAAGACGTGATCGATAACTTGATACAAAATTTTGTTTTTTGTTTTTCATCGAGACTATCCATTACCTTTTCAAAATTCACTACAAAATCTTGTGATAGTTGATGATTTAGCTAAAGAATAAAAAATCACTAATGCTCTTGCTCCTTTATACACTGTTCATTTCAACAAAATAAATGTTTATATTATAAATAGGGTATCCATGATTGTCCCATATTGTACAAATCATGAAGTCATTACATGTTTCTAATTTTCTTCAAAATCTTCCATAGATGATAAATCACAAATGCACAATTTCAAATCATGTTTGAAACCTATTTTTTTGGTATATATGTTGAAGTTTTTCAAAAAATCTTTTAAGGATCTACCACAAGCATAACCGGTGACAAATATTTAAAAATACATTAGCTATTGTCATTTTCATTTCCAAAACTTTATATGTTATTATTGACAGAATTAGCAAGGATGACGATTAGGATGATCTTCAACATTTGTCTTGTGAATAAAATTCATTTCGATGTAGTTTACAATCTATTGTACATATGATTATCTATTCTATGATCTTCTGAGTGTGTAATAACATAGTTTTTAATGCACATCATATCCAAGGCCGCCCATTTACCGAAGCAGCAAGCAATATAGCGCTGGGCCTCATAATTTGAGGGGCCTAATTTTATTCTTTTAATTCCTAAGCGGTGCTCTTTTTGTGTGTGTTTTATTAGCATGTGTGTGATTTATTGTGTTGTAATAATGGTGGTATCTGTGTTGCACCCTTTGACAATATTAATTTATTTTACTTATAAAAAAAGTTAAGTTAATTTCATCATATATTATTAGTGAGTTATTAGTACATTTTACTTATAAAAAAAGGAAAATCAATTTCATCCCATATTGTTACTACGTTACTAAATAGATATAATATAATTATAGAATATTGTTACTACAACTCTTATATGAAAAAACATATGAATTCTTTTTTATTATTAATTATCATGTACTAATTTTTCTTTTAATAATTTATTTTAAAAAATTATATATATATATATATATATATATATATATATATATATATATATATATATATTATAATTTTATTTTTGGTGTTTCATTTAGTTAATATATTTTTAATTATTATATTATATATTTTTAATTTAGGCCTATTTTTTAAATTTTGTACAGGGTCTCCGGATTGATGGGCTGGCCCCGATAATATCCATGTAACAATGTAAAATTTTACAAAAACAAAGAAGTGATCTTTTACATCACTTAATAAGGGAAAATTCTAAACAACTCTAAGTTTTTTTTTGGGTAACTATAAATGCAAGTTAGAAATAAGTTTAACCTCCCACAGACTAACTTTCAACCAGTTTTTCAAAATTCCAGGTTCATTTTAGTCAGGGCCGACCCTCGGCCAGGGCAAGCAGGCCCACAGCCCAGAGTCTCAAAATATTAGGGGGCCTCAAATTATAAATGGGCAGCTTTAAAAATATAAAATGGTTAAACATATAAATATTTAAATTGTTCAGAATATTAATGTGGTTAAAGGTAGCCGAGCGGAGAAGAGATCACTTGGATACCCCATAGCTACCATAGCTAATGTGTTCGAATCCTGGCTCCACTTTTGTATCCTGCCAGTCCACTCTACCGTAACCATCATTCAACTGCCACACCTTTTAATTAGCATTCATAATTTTTTTATTATTTCAATTTTATTTATACTACTATATAATTATAGAAATTTTTAAGTATTCTTTTTAAAAATATATATTAGAAAAAACATATATTAATATATATTTTGTACTAAAAATATTTGTACATGTAAGTGACTATTATTTATATATTTATATATTTTTTATTTGTGCAAAACTGACTCATATAATTAAATAATTAATTCAATAGCTCTCATATGATAAAAACTCGATAAATAAATAATGTTTACATAATAAAAAGAAAAATAATTGTATGAGTGGACTCTAGTTTTGATTAATTGTTCAAATTTTTATTATGATCCATTTTATTATTTGCCCAGGACCTCTAAAATGTCAGGACCGGCCCTGATTTTAGTTAAGGGTGAGAATAAGCCACAACGAATAACGATGATATACGACTTAACATACATAAATATTTTTTAAATAAATATAAATAATATTTTATTACTATTATTATTATATTAAATTTTGTATATTTATTTAAACTATAAATTTACGTAATTTTTTAAATTACATTAAATTTTATATATTTAAAATAATTATTAGAAATTAGAATTGAAATATTTTATAATATATAGTTAGGTTTTATAAAACTTCAAGCTAAATACAAAAATAAAGTTTAACTATCTTAAAGAACTTATAAGAATAAATTGAAAACAACTTATAAATAATATCATAATTTATTTTAATATATTCTTGCAAATAAATAGTTTCACAAAAATTTATGTTTATTGGATAAACTTAGATAAAGAAATCCAAACAAACTCATAGTTTCACTTATTTTTTCACTCGTTAATCTATTTAAAATTTAATGATAAGCCAAATTACATATTTAAATATGTTAACGAAATAGACTTTTATAATCAGACTTTTGAAAAATGTCAGACTCATACATAAAATCAGTCATATGACATCCTATAAGTCAGACCCAAACCTTAATTTTTTTTTATCAAACTATATCAACATTTGATGAAGTTTAATTTGACATATTCTTTTTCCTTCAAATCCATCCTAATACTACATGCAGACTAGAGGAAAATATCATATTTGATCATTCTTTGAATAACATGATTTTAATATTTCTTCATATAAGGTAGAGAATTGGGAGACAAATTTGAATAAGTGAAAAGAAAAATTGTCAACAATGATAATGTTTGTTTTCACAACATTGAAAAAATGATGGAGTAAATTTTGATGATACTCCTAATTCTTAATTGCTTTTGTTTTTTATAAATAAACTAATTATTATTATTTTTAATTAAATATTGTTCGGTGAAGTGTTGTACTGAAGAGCTTATTAAATGGCATGATATTGATGAAAGCATCCTGAAGCAAAGGGCTAAGATTAACTGGCTGAAAGCAGGTGATGGAAATAACTCTTATTTTCATGCATCTGTCAAAAATAACCATTCATCTAAAGCTCTCTTAATGCTGGAAAAAGAGAATGGGCAGATGCTTATCACTCAGGCTGACATAGAAGAAGAAATTTTGGAGTTCTATGATAAGCTCATGGTAACTGTGGAGCATACCTTGGACTGTGTTGATCTAGGTGTGTTGAGAAGGGGAGCTCAGTTGCAAAGGGAGCAAAGACTTTTCCTTGAAAGACACATCACTGAGGAAGTAATATACAATGCTTTGAAAGGTATTGATGATAACTCTGCTCCAGGTCTTGATGGCTACACTGCTAGGTTCTTTAAAGCTAGCTGGAATACCATTAAAGGTGATGTGATAACATCTGTTCATGAGTACTTTGATAAAGGTAAGTTGTACAAAGCCTTCAACTGCACAGTGGTTTCCCTTATTCCCAAAAGCACAACTGCCAAAAACATTAAAGACTTCAGGCCTATTTCAGTGTGTACCACAGTATACAAAATTATTTCTAGGGTATTGACTGCTAGGCTCAGCCATGTGATTGGGAGAATTGTTAGTAACAATCAAGTTGCTTTCATACATGGGCAACAGATACACAGTCATATCCTTTTGGCTTATGAGCTTCTAAAAGGCTATAATCAGAAAAATGGTCCTCCTAGATGTATGTTTCAGATTGATTTGCAAAGGCTCTGTTTGGTAAGCCATGTTTTCGAGCTTATAGCTTATGTCTTATGTCTTATAAGCTCATATGATAATTTAGACCTGTTTGATAACGGTCTTTTCATCACGAGCTTATAGCTTATTTTACTAGCTTATAGCTTATTTTCCAGACGCTATTTCAAATAGCGTTTTAGCTTATGTCTTATAGCTTATCATTTTTTCTTCCTTTTTTATCCTTATTATTTTAATTAAAATCCATTTTTAACCCTTATAATTTACTTTAATTTAAAATAAAATAAATATATATTAAATATCTTTTATGTCATTTTACATTTATAAGTTAATTGAACCGCTAATTTTACCAAACACTTCAATTAGCTTATAAGTTATCAGTCTCAACCATCCGCTATAAGCTATAAGTCATCAGTCATCAGCCATCAGTCATAAGCTATAAGCTATCAGCTAGCTTATCAGTCAACTGCTATTTTTACCAAACAGACCCTATGATATGATTAACTGACAGGCTATAGGAACTATTATGCAGGAGTTTAACATTCCTCTTTTGTTTATCAGTTGGATTATGAATAGTCTAACCAATGTCTCCTACAATTTTAGTATTAATGGTGCTCTATCCAAGCTTCTCATTGCCAAGAGAGGGATTAGATAAGGGGATCCCATCTCCCCTTACCTCTTTGCCATCCTTATGGAATACTTGCATAGATGTCTTCACCAAATGCAATTGGATCCCAACTTCAACCATCATTCAAAATGTGAAAAGCTGCAACTAACTAATCTTATGTTTGTAGATGATGTTTTATTGCTATCTAGAGGAGATAACATATATGTGGATCTGTTATATTCAGCTTTCTATAAATTTCTTAACTCCACAGGTATGCAAGTTAACAAGAGTAAAAGTAAAGTGTACTTTGGTGTTGTCTCCAATGAGTTAAAAGGTGATATGCTAAGGCTTACTAGGTTCAAGGAGGGGATGCTCCCTTTTAGATACCTTGGTGTTCCCATTACTTGCAAGAAATTAGCAATCCATCATTATCTGGGCCTGGTGGAGAAAATTCTGCAAAGAATTCGTCATTGGACTTCTAAACTTTTGAATTATGCTGGAAGATTACAGCTAATCAAAAGTATCTCCTTTGTAATTGCTAACTACTGGATGATGTGTTTTCCAATTCCAAAATCTGTTCTTTACAAGATTGATGCTGCGTGTAGATCTTATCTCTGGACTAGTAAGGACATGATTAGCCGTAAGAGCCTTGTGGCTTGGTCCACTGTTTGTAAACCTGTTAAGCTTGGGGGTTTGGGAATCATTGACATTAGTGTGTGGAATAAGTGCACAATGCTTAAGTTGCTTTGGAACATTTGCAATAAATCTGACTGTCTGTGGGTGAAATGGACTCACTCATGCTATTTGAAAAGGCAATCTGTTTTTGAAGTGCAGCCAAATAATAACAAATCTTGGATCATGAGGAAAATTCTGGATGTGAGGGAATATGCTCAAATGTATTACAGCCTGTGATGTGAAATGGGGGTCAAAAAGAGATTCAAGTTTGGAGCTTTTTACCAACAATTCACTACCAGCTTGAGCAATCCTTGGAGTAATCTTTGTAAGTATAGCCCTGCTAGGCCTTGTGCAAACTTTATTTTTTGGCTCCTTTGTCACAAGAAGTTGGCCACGAAGAGTAGACTGTACATATTTGGCTTCATCACTGACATTAAGTGTAATTTTTGTGATGAAGAGAAAACATACAATCATCTGTTCTTTGACTGTATTGGTACTAGGAGAATTTGGCTGGTTGTTTTAGAATGGCTTCAGATTTCTCATAGGCCCAATCATTGGGATGAAGAGCTTCCCTGGATCATTAAGATGGGCAAGGGTAAAGGTTGGAGAGCTAAGTTTTTCAAATTAGCCATTATGGAGACTGTTTATGGTACTTGGAATCATAGGAATCGTATTGCATTTGGGAAGGCTAGTGATCACACTCAAGTTATTGATGGGATAATTGAAAAAATAACATATAGGGGTTGGTTTTGTAAAGATTTAAAAAATCACATAGCATCTCTTATGGTCAATTAGTTGTTTGAATTTTTGTAGGGATTGGTTTCCTTGGTTAGCTGGATCTCTTTGATCGCTTTTGTACTTCATTGTGTTTTTTTGGAATAATAAAGTTCTTTCTTCCAAAAAAAAAATTAAAAATTGTTCGGTTAAATTTAGTTAAAGAATTTTTCGGCTAAATTTTTATTACAATTAATTAATTGAAAAAATATGACTTAACTTATAAATTACTTACCATCTACTTTTATATCTCACACTAACAAAAACTAACTATTTTAAAGCATTTTTATGTGATGAAAAATCAAATTTAAATATCTTAAAATTATAAATTAAATATTATTTTTAATATATAGAGTTAAGGCTGTTAATAATTTTTTTTACATAATGTTTAGCCTCATAAAAAATTGGTATGACATTTGTGCGTAAAAATATTTTTTCATTATTACCTTCTCTCACTCACTCTGATCTCTTTTTCATTTCTCACTCCAAAGTCCCGCTCCCTCATTTTCATCCCTATCACTGTCGCCACCGGTAGCCTCCCAGGCGACCGCGGAACATTCTTCTCCCCACCACCTTGCCGCCCAAAACACTGCCCCACCGTGCCGTCCAACAATCTCCTCCACCACAACAATCTTCCACCCTCGCTGCGCCGCAACCAACATCCTCTACTCAATTTACTGGTTAGTACACTATTGTTAGGGTTTTAGTCAAAAGGAATTTTGGGGTTTTAAATTAGGGTTTTCTGTCAAAAGGAATTTTGGGAGTTATTTTCTTATTTGGATCCAGATAATCAATTCATGTGCTGCTTGCAAGAGTATATTACACTTATTAAGGGTTTTATTGGTTTCAATAAGTTGTTGTTGATGTTACTGAGATACCTTAAGAAAATGTGGTGAAGGAGTAACTATATTATATGCTGTCAAAGAGTTGTGTATGTTATCACCATGTGAATTTAGAGAACTGCATTTTTAAGGGTTTTATTTGGCACTTCGATGTATGAAATTGCATTTCTTTGTAATGTGGATCAGAACTACGTGCTTATGGTTATGAACCTCTTTATTTTTGAGATTGTGTTTCTGTGGCAGATATTATATCATACTGAACAATGCCTTTCTTTGATGATTACCTGATCTCTAGTTTATAACTTTGGAGCTGGTTTTTCATGTTAGGATTGTTGGTTGCACATTTTGGCATTTGAGTTTTGTATACAACACTCACATCGTTTTATTGATTGGAAACTTGGATTTGAATAACACATGTGTTTGGTTCTCCGGTGTCGAAAATTGATTTTAGTTAAAATTGAGTTGAATGTTAAGTGATTTATGTTTGGATACATTCATATAAAAGTGAATTGAACAATAAATTTGATTATAAAAGTCAATTTTAGAATCAAAAGCTACAATTTCTTGCTTCAAATAGTATCAATTCTAGAGGCAAATTCAATTCTACTTTTAGAGGAACCAGACAAGTCAAAAATCAATTCCACACCTTTAGAGTCACTTTTGGCTCCTTCAAAAGTGGAACGAAACATTGGAGTTTTAATAAACTAATGTATGGTTCATATTATATGATTTTTGTAAACCTTTTTGTTTATTGTTTTCTATTTTTGTTGGTTTTAAGGTTTGAAGCTGTTACTGTCTTGAAGCAACACTTCTTCTTTGTTAGTAAAAGATTAGAATAGAAGAAAAATGCTAAGGAGAAGGCTTTCTGTTCTCTCGACTTCAATCATCCGAAGTTCGATTCACAACAAATCTGCTCTCGGATGTCCGTCCGTCCAATTTAATCCCTTGCAGCTCCCTCCTTACTCTTCCAACGTTGGTGCTACATTTAATCCCAATGCACGCACAAATTTTCATGGTCTTAGAGCTTATAGTCTTCTGTGCTTGAATGATCTAAGAGGTAACGTTCCCCGAAAACAGAAGACAAGGAAAGGTCGTGGTATTGGGTCTGGAAAGGGCAAGACTGCTGGGAGGGGTCACAAGGGCCAGAGAGCCAGAAAAGGTTCAAAATTGGGTTTTGAAGGAGGCCAAACCCCTCTTCGTCGTAGGATGCCTAAACGTGGCTTCAAGAACCCATTTAGCCTCACTTTTCAGGTATATCTTTTCTTGATTATATATCTTTTTTTTTTGTTTAATGCTTTTTCTTTGTTTTTAACCCAAACTTTGACGTTTGCTGCATCGGGAAAAATGAAAATATGCCTTAGTATCTATTATTAGAGTTCATCACTTATAATTGTGGAATTCCGAATTCCTATACTTTTTAACATTGTAATACTGAGATTTATGGATGGTTACTTGTGAGTAACAATGCAATTCTCCATCTGAGCCTTTTTCAGAGTTTCTTTTGCATATTTATTAAAACCAATAAAGTCTATTTGCCTGTTCTCCATCTGGACTTTCTCTGTTTGGCTGTGTATCCTCCCCCTTTATTCCTCAATCTATTAGTCAATTATATTGCTATACTCAATCTTTTTTTTATCTTCTTTTGCAGCCAATAGGTTTGGGAAAAATTGCAACATTTATCAATGCAGGGAAAATAGATTCTTCTGAGCTGATTACAATGAAAACACTTAAGGTTTTTGTGACCACTTCCTCACTTAAAATAGATTTGTTTGTTTCATGTGCTCCCTCTCATTCTTTTGGTCATTATTATTACCATACATAGGATGCTGGGGTACTTGGGAAGCAAATTAAAGATGGAGTAAGATTGATGGGGCGTGGTTCTGAGAAGATCCAATGGCCAATTCATCTAGAGGTATAGATTAAGCTGAAGGCTAATAAGTGTTTTTGAGCACCACAATAATGCTTTTTGATTCTTAAGTCTAAACTTCATTAATACTTTTTAAAAATTTTTTTGAACATTTTTCTGTTTAATATCATGAATTTAGCCACTGTCCATAAGCATCATAACTAGTCACTTTTCTCACCTTTGTTAAATAATTTATTTATGATTATTTAGATGATGGCTTGAGAGCCTGCACTCTCCTTTCTCTATTGGCAAGCATAAACCATTAAAAATGGGGACATCGATATTTTAACCTTGGCAACATAAATATTCTATAGTGTCTAAGGATAAAGAAAAAACTTATTAGCTTGAGATTTTCTGGAATTTGGATGTTTGTTAAGAAGAGTTGGTATAGCTCATTTATCTTCAAAGTTTATACGCTAATTTTCTCTTAGGTATTTTCCATTTTATACTTTGAAATAAACAATTAACTCGCATATTATGATTACATGTTACACATTTGTTTATCAATGGGATAAATAAATGCATAATTGGTGTTTTTTTAAAATTCTAAAAGTGTAGATTTTATATACTAAAACTTTTTAAGCATAAAATGGATTTTTTTTAACATTTTGGGTTTATAGGTAACAAGGGTTACTGTTAGGGCCAAGGAAGCAGTTGAAGCAGCTGGTGGGTCTGTCAGAAAGGTGTATTACAATAAGTTAGGTTTCCGGGCACTGTTGAAGCCCGAGTGGTTTGAGAAGAAGGGAAGATTGTTGCCTAAAGCAGCTAGACCTCCTCCAAAACAAAAGGATAAAGTTGATAGCATTGGACGACTACCTGCCCCGAAGAAGCCAATTCCATTTTTAGTTGAAGGAAGCAAGGATCTTCCAGTAGAGCAGCTAAGTTAAATAACTAACATGTTTACGTACCCGTTTTATGGAATTTGTAATTCTTTTTTTCGTCAGCGGTTTGCTCAAAAGGGATTTTGTGCAATCTCTCACGATGTCCCGGTAGTTCATTTCTAATAGTTAAATTGATTTCATTTGGGACAAATGAAATGAGGAAATCTTGTTTTTATATAATCTTTTTAAGTCACTCAGCTGAGCAGAACTAATTTTTGAGTGTGCTGAGATGAGAGTATGGTGTTGGTCTCTTCAATAATGGAAAATTGCTAGAACTATTTCCCTTTTACCATTTCTGTTGTGTTTCCATTTAAGCATTCATGCTTGTTTTCAAAGCTCTGGGTTTATTCTTGATTTATGCTTCGTCGTCGTCCTTTCCCATAATGAAAAATGATCTCCATTTCTTTGACCTTCATGCATTTCTGTGCTTGAAGACTAACCATGTTTGTTTTAGTAAAGGAAATAATGAGGAGCTGAATTTAATATATATATTTACCAAAGTTTATTAAGTAGGACTGTGTTTTGTCTACCCTTTATTGAGTTCGAATTTGAGGTGATGTGTCTGTTAGATCTCGCCCCTTCTTAAAGTGGCATGCATTCCCGGTAAGTCTCACTTTTTCTATAACAAATTTAGCAAGCCCAAATTTCTTTTCTATTGGAATCTAAATTCATTAGGGATGAAAGTTGCACCCGAGTGAAAATTACCTTTTGTTTCTGTTACTTTAGTGAGCACCTAGATTCCATTTGTTATATGAAATCTAGTGAGATGATAAAGTTTGAGTACGACATTTTGAATTGGAAGAAGCATTTTTTAAAGTATCTTAGATTCACCTTTGTACTATTTTTGTGACTTAGGTCACATATTAACCGAATTCATTTTCCTTTGTAGAAAGAATGACACTTAAGATGAATAAGAAAAAGTTGGTTGAGTTAGTTAAAGTCAAATCCAAAAGGAAAGTCCTCGATAACATCAGGGATGGGTGAAGGAAAATCATGTAGTGCCTTCTGTCCTTTTGGAGAGATAAGGAATTGGCTATTCTTACCCAATTTAAGATGTGACGCCTTTTATAGGTCAGGGGCATCCACAACCATTCCTACTATTTTTGCTACTGCACACATTAATCCTCTTCACCACTCTTTCATGTCTACTAACCGTACCATGTCTTCCCAACAACTACATGAGTCAATCTAAGTCGACGTGGAATAGAAGAAATATGACATGAATTCTAAAAATGAGAAATTAAAAAGGGGTAAGTCAATTGTTGACCAGAATAATACAAGCCTTAATAAGTTGAAAGGGTGTAGAAAAATGTTGAAGCCTTAATGAGATTGATTGTAGAATCTGACATTTATAACATCTCTGCACATTTTCCTTTTCCTTGTAGTTTGATTGTATAGGTGGCCATTACTATTTGGATCGAAGTATTTTTTAGGCTAATGTCCTAGCTCGACAATAGTTTTCACAAACGCCTTCAATAAACGCTGAGAAAGTCCTATAATGTATAACTATCGTTTAGGAGAAACATTTAACATTCCAATCCTGCTGCCTTTATTGTGACTGTATCCATCAAATAAAGTTTACAAGGTTTTAGATCCACATAGGTTTTTTCAATGATCATATCATCATCCACTAAGTAATTGGCTAATAATTCAGTTATTACTTGGTCCTTCATTTCTTTCAACGGATTGTATGTCAGAAAAAATTTAGTTAAGGTAAAAGTTTATTTTCCTACTCTACTATATAAAATAGGCTTCAACAATTTGTTTTATTAGGTCAAAATTAGTTGTTACAACTACTCAGAAGGCTTAATGTAATACCTTAACTTAGTACAAAAATATTCAAGGCTAAGCGTAGCTTTACTAAAGAAACTTACCTAGTTTATACACATGCTAGGGTTTTACTCAAGTAATATATTCTTCTTTCATTTCCATTTACATCTTATTGTGCTAATAAACTTTCAATTGTGTCATTTGAGATGGACACATAACTTCAATGAGTTTCCTTTGATTTGAGGCATCATCATTGGGAGATTAATCAAAAATATGTTTTGACTTCTTAGAAAGAATGCCTTATAGGCTCTAAACTCCATTGGAAGCTATGGCGTACGGACACTTCAAAAACGATTCCGACACTAACACGACGATACTGATAATAACTTTAAAAAATTAATTAATTAAACGTAAACACAATTGTCGGTACAGGCTTCTGACATGGACACTGACACATCTTTTTTCAGAGGTATCGGTACTACATAGATTGGAAGCTTTTCTTTTTCTTCAATAACAACAAACAAATGAATACCTTGGTTCTCTGAGAAAGGTTTGATTTAAACCTTCACAAGTAATTGACTTTACCTAGGAGTGATGGTTATATATTTTGGCCAAAAATACCTTAACTACCTATAATTTTTTGCGGCATTTAGCCTTTCAACTATATATCCAATACTTTGAGTATGTCTTCTTCTATTTCTATATTCTTTCATTTTTGAAAGGATCTCTTCGTGATTTCATCAACCTCTCTTATGATGTCGCACAACCAATAAAACCTAAACTAAGTAATTTTTGTCATTAGTTTAATGTTTCATAAAATTTTGATTTTATCCTATACAATACCCTTTTTTTTTTTAAAAAATTCTAGATGACCTTGAATAAAATTTATTTTCTAGTAACTAGTTTGAAGGCTTCAACTTTAGATGTATGCATCTTACCAAACTGATTTAACAACTAAACATTATGAAAGAGAATGTGAGGTGATAAAGGTGCACTGTCTATTTCAGTGCATAGAAAAGAAATGAAACCATGTACCATAATCCCTCATAAAATGTGACACATTCATAGAATTTGCATTATTATCAACACTTACTTACTATACAAAATCTTCAATACAATTATTTTATACTCAATTCCATATTAAGTAGCAAAATGCAACACCATATAAATGGTAGTACAAATACAATAATAATCAAAACTCAACAATTATTATTCCAAAAATAATATGAATTCCTCTCTTGAATATTATACTTATTAAGTCTTCTTAGGAGCAAGTTTGGTCTTAATTTCATCAACCTGTTTAGTATCAATCTGAAAGGCCTGAGCAAGAACATCACCAGGAACAGTTGGTGTTGATCCAAACAGAGCTGAGGCAATTGACAAAGTACCAGGAAGTTGACTGTTAAAAGCAGAAATCACAGAAGCCGCTTTATCTCCATTGTTCTTCTGATAATGCACCAAACCTTTTGGGAAAACAAAGACTTCACCCTTTTTGATGGACTTAGAAATGAGTTTGTCTGATGTAGTGATAAAACCAACATCTAATTCACCTTCTAACACAAAAACAATCTCGGTGGCACGAGGGTGCGTGTGCGGTGGGTTAAGTCCTTTAGGTTTGTAGTCTATTCTTGATAAAGACACTCCTAATGTGTTAAGCCCTGGAATTTTGTCAACATTGGCTGGAGTAACCAAAGATCCCACTGTGTTGTTGATAGCTTTAGGATTCGCTAAACCGTCAAAAAAGAAATCAGCGGCTGTTACATTTGATTCTTCTTTGCATGCAAATCCATTCACCTTAACACCTGTACATAACAAAAACAATATACTGTTATGAAAGTTTCTTTAGGCCTCTAAAACAATATCATAAGTGTTCAATATACATTACCTGAAGAGGGAAGAGCTACACAAAGGTCTTGAAGTGTGTCAGGATCAGAAGCCAAGGTAAATGAAGTGGCACAGCATAAAATCACCAAAATTGACCAATTTGTTGATGACATTGCTATTCAGTAATAAATAGAAACGGAAGAGTGTTGATTATATGATATGGCTAGAGAGAAGAGGGGAAAGTTTTGAGTTGAATGGTGAGAAATGTGGCAATAAGGTTGTCTTTATATATGGCATAAGACAGTGGTTGTTATTGGCAGAGTAGATGAATGAACCAAATGTGATGGTAAAATCCTTCAACTTAAATTCAAAGCAATTAAGTGAAAAAGTCTTTACTAGGAAGATAGTAACTAGTGAATCAATAATATATAGATAATTTGTTTGTTGGTTGCTGGGAAAATGTGAACATTGACGGTTCATTGAAAAGAGGTTTGGTGAGAAATGTAATGTGAAGTGATAATTAAGCAGATCTAAATTAGACCAATCATGCAAAGTAGTAATCAACTTTAGAACTTACCAATCATGCAAATTAGACCATATTGATTGTAAAAAAAGAGTCTGTAGTAAGAGAATGGACATAAAGGTTAGCACCAAATACCAAATCCGAGCAACCTTTGACAAGGAATGGATGCAGCACCCACTGCTTCTCGATAGATTTTGAGCGCAGCTACGAGTTCTATTTATTTATTGACCAAATATCGTACACAAGTTAAACAACTTTAACAAGTTTGTTTTTTATTTTTTATTTTAGTTTTAATAATCACTGTTATTGTTATATAGATAAAAAATAATATTTATAAAAGTGGGAGTTAGGCATGATTCATTGTTACCTTGGGTTTTTGACACAAATGTAGAATAAGGCATAAGGGTCAAAATCCTAAAAGTTTGAGTTTGAATGCTTATGTGTTGTTCGAAAAGGAGCGCCCATGACTGTAGTCCGATTATTTTCACTAGGGAAACCAGGGGGGTATACAGTTCTAAGGACTTAGTATAATTTTTTAGTTTCTTTGTTACCTGAAGCATAGTCGAGGCAAGTTAAGATGGATAAGGGCAGATAGTTATCCACGGGCACGTGGAAGCTTGCATGACGAAATCTGCAGGGGCTGGAGACGTGGCAGATTTTGCTTAGTCAACCGTTGTAGACGTTTATTTTAGGATTTCTATATAAACAACATTTATTTACATTTTTTGGGGTCCGCATTTGTTACATTGCTATAGAAACTCAAAGTATCCATGTCAAAGTGAGAAAAAAGTGATTTTTGGAGAATGTATGTATGCGTTCCATTTATGAATTTCAAACAATTTACTTTCATTTTATATAAAACTTTCCCTTCAAGTCTTTTTCCTTTCAACTGTTTTACTTCTTTACTTTACATTTTTCTTTTAATTTCTTTGTTTAGTTCAAAAATTACAACAGTCAAATCTCTTGATAGTCTAACATTCACATTACTAGAAATTAACACCAAAATTTGTTAAGACTTCAGTACATCCTAGGATTTCCTAATTGATCCTGCAAGTAACCTTTAATAAGAAACTAGAGGATGTTTACCAAAATTCAAGGTAAATAAATTGGCATGTCCAGTGGCACCTTTGTGCTAGTATTTTTGCAGTTTATAAGTGTTTGAGTTTGAAATTGTTCTCTTCGAAATTTAGTATTTGGTTTGTAAATTTAAGGAGTGGTAAAGGTCTTCCAGAAATGACATGTCCACCCACCAATGATTCAGAGAATAATCCTCAAAGTAGTATAACCACCAGTTGCATCAGCAATCGGAGAAGCGCCTATTTTAACCCTCATCGGGGCATCTGTGTTGTTAGCATCACAGAAGCCCACAACACCGATTCCACCAGAACAAAATGTTAATCCTTCACAGATATTAAGTTCCCCAAGACCAATTTTTGGTGAACCAAGGATATCATTTTGTTCCGGCTTTGCAATGCCAAAAGATAATAGAACGTACATATATGGTATGCCTTTATCAGTTATGGCAGGCCTTCAAAGCAATGCGTCGAACTATACAGACAACGCGGTGTCGATTAAGCCATATTTTTCCCTTCATGCTTTCGCGTCGACCATGAATAATTTGGGTCGAACGATGCCGCCATTTGGAGGGACATGTTACATCCCCCAAACGACACCATCATTGGATACGACGTCTATGATGTCTATCAGGCATCAGATGGATGAAAGCAACTACGAAATGGTGAATGCTTTGACGCAAAAAATTGGAACGATTTTCAATCCCTTATTAATAACACTAACTAGAGTTATGAAATGCTTGCAAACCAGATGCCTCGAATAGCCGATTCTTCAGCACCCTATAATCTCAAGCGAGGTCAACTCCTCAAATTTCAAATGCCAGGCCTGTTAAAATCGTTGATAACGAGGCAATTCCTGGTAATCAGAGGCAAATACCAAATAGGAATGACGAAGAATATATAGGTCAAAATAACTCAAGAGTGACAATAGTAAATAGAAATTAAGACACCGATCAAGTTCTTAGGATTGCCTAACAAAATAATTATGGGGGCCATAACAACATAACATATGTGATCGAACAAATATTAGTCCGAAATGACCTGAACATAGGTCTTCATAGACCTAATTTCATATCTTCTTTGTCGGAATATGTTCGGCAGACCGAATTACCCAGGGGTTGGAAAGTTCCAAAATTACCAAGTTCGTTGGGGACATAAATGAATGTACAGTCGAACACCTGGCTAGGTACTAGACTGAGGCTAGCGACATAGCCAATAACGAGAATTTAAAGACGGAATATTTTCCAAATTCTCTAACAAAGAATGCTTTCACTTGGTTTACCATACTCCGTCCACACTTGGATTCAGTTGGAGAGACAGTTTCATGAATAGTTTTACATGGGATAGTAAAAAATAAGCCTGAAGAAGTTGGCAAGTGTGAGGCGAAAGATCTTTGAGTCAATTGATGACTATCTAAACAAGTTTACACTTATTAAGGCGGGATGCTTTACACAAGTCCATGAGTATGAGTTGGTCGAAATGGCTGTAAGAGACCTAGATTACTCCATTAGGAAGAAGTTAGACACACAATATCTTAAGGACATGGCGTAATTGGCAGATAAAGTTTGCCAAGTCGAACGTCTGAATGCTCAGAAAACCAGGACGAATAAATACCATAAGAAAGAGAAAGTTGTCTATGTGGCAACAAATGAGTACTTGAATGAGGCTAATGTTGTTGAACTTAAGCCAGGGCCTCCTTATGTTTGCAAATTGCTTAAGCCGTCGATCGGGAAGAATCCCGTTTAACCTAGCAAAAATGATGAATTTGCCACAAAAACATATACATTTGACATAACTAAATGTGACAAAAATTTTGATTTGTTAGTAACTGATGGGCAGATCATAGTGCCTCCGGGCATGAAGAATCCCCCATTAGAACAAAAGAAAAAGAGGGTTTTGTAAGTACCATAATTTTCTTGGTCATAAACTTCTCAATGTGAGCTTTTCATGGATCTGGTGCAAAAAGCTTTGAAGGAGGGAAAAATACAATTTGGCGAGAAGCAAAAGTCATAGATGCAAGTCGACGTCGACCCACTGCATGTTGAAGAGGCAAATTACGCTGAATATTTTGAGGTGCTTATGGTCGAGGCTACTGAGGGTCTCAATATGAAGGTCGAAAGGGCTGAAGAAACTCCCGCAGTTACCAAATAAGGAGTGCAATCGGTTTATCCTCAAATTGACGAATGTTAGATCGATTTCCTTGAAACACTACAACAAATAATGCTTTTCACGACGAAGCTTTCACAATGAACGAAACAAAATTGAGGGTACATGTGAGCAAAGCAAATTGTTTTATTTAAAAATAAATATTAATAAAACTGTTACCTCGTATATTTATAAATCCGACATAAATATATGATAAGGGTTTGAGGTTCGATTCCCAACTTCTGATATTTAATGTTATATATGGAACCAAAAAGGCACCATTATGTTTTCTAAATTTTACGTCGGATATGTTACCTCGGTTTGTAGGAAAACCAAGATAAATACTCCCTAATTTTTTATTCTTTTGATGACCAAAAAGGCGCAGTTTTTATATATTTAACCGAGATAAAGTTTCTTTTAATTTTGACTCCCATGTCCATCTAATTCAATTTTCGAGCCCTAACGAAAGAACACCTCTTCTCTAAGGAGCTCAGCCAACGAAAGAACACTTCTTATCCAAGGATCTTAGCCAAATAAAGAACACTTCTTCTCCAAGGAGCTCCGCGGTATTGTTCTTGTTATTCTCTAATACTGTTGTTCTTGCTGTTCTCCATTAATGTTGTGGTTGCTACTCTCTGCGCATTGTTTTATTGTTGTTTTGTGGTTGTTGTTCTCTCTGCATTGTTTTGTACTCTTTTTTATTTTATTTTTAGAAGCTTTATTTGATTATGGATCGTTGTTGGATGAAAGCCAATAGATTAAGTAGAGAGTGTGAGAAAGGATTGTTACAATTTCTTGATTTCGCGGATAAAAACCTTCCTAACAAGAATGAGATTTTTTTGGTGTCCTTGTATGAATTGCCATAATACGCAAAAACATATGAGGGATGTTATATTCAATCATTGTGGTTGTGATGGAATTATTTAAAATTACACGAAATAGGTATGACATGGTGAAGGACAAAAAAGAGACCTTTGTCACCAACAGTTGAAGATGATGAAATATGACTGATAATCTAGAAGACATCATTCATGATATTGGAGTCGATGCTTTCAAGAAAGCTAATATGCTAGATACTTTGAGAAGAGACATGGAAGATTCGTTGTACCTGGGATGTAAGGGTTTTACATGATTCTCATTTATGTTAAGACTATTTAATCTTAAGGCAAGAGGTGGGTGGACGGATGAAATTTTCACTGAATTGCTTAAATTGTTGAAAGAAATGCTTCCTGAAGCTAACACGTTGCCAAATTGTACTTATGAGGCCAAGAAGATATTGTGTCCAATAGGTTTGGACTATGTCAAAATACATGCTTGTCGTAATGATTGAATCTTATATAGGAAAGAGTTTGAAAACTTGAACGACTGCCTGGGATGTAGGGTGCCGCGCTACAAACAGAAGGACAACAGTGTTATTTACGACGATGGTGTAACTAGCAATGGTGTTCCTGTCAAGGTGATGTGGTACCTACCGATAATTTCAAGGTTCAAGAGATTTTTTTCTAATGTTAATGACACAGAGAATACTAGATGGCATACAGATGAAAGAGTGTGTGATGTAAAAATTCACCATGAAGTTGATTCATTGCAATGGAAGAAAATTGATTCCTTCTTTCTTGATTTTGCTAATGAACCGAGGAACCTTAGGCTTGAACTTGCCACCGATGGAATGAATCTTTTTGGTAATTTGAGTACTAACCATATGTCATGGTCTGTTCTTCTCTTAATTTACAACATATCTCCATGGTCATGCATGAAGCGCAAGTATATGATGCTACCAATGATGATTTCGGGTCCAAAACAACTAAGGAATGTCATAGATGTTTATTTATCGCCATTGATTGAAGATTTAAGACTTTTGTGGGAGTAAGGTGTTGAATTTGATGATGCATATACAAATGACTTTCCTACATATGATAATTTGTCCGGGTACAGCGTCAAGGGTCATAAAGCATATCCTATGCATGAAGTTGATACATGTCACTAACAATTACCAAAAGGAAAAAAGACAGTTTATTTGGGGCATCGAAGATTTCTACAATCTAATCATCTGTATCGTAGATTGCGCAAGGCTTTTAGTGGAGAGCATGAGTAAGGTATCACTCCAAAACCCTTAATCTGGAAGGAAGTTTATAGAAGACAACAACACATTAAAGTTGTCTTTGGAAAGAAACAGAAAAAGCCCATGGAGAAAAATTCTTGGAAAAAGTGGTCGGTGTTCTTTGATCTTCCATATTGGTCAAGTCTTGATGTAAGACATTATCTTGATGTGATGCACGTGGAGAAAAATGTATGTGATAGTTTGATTGGAACACTTCTCAATGTTAAAGGCAATACAAAAGATAATAAGAAATCCCGCGAATATATGGTTGTGATGGGTATACGACAAGAATTAGTCCCAAAAGAATTAGGAAATAGAACCTATTTGCCCCCCAGCATGTCACACTCTGTCTAAAAAATAAAAAAAATGTTTTTGTGATTGTTTACAGGGTATCTAAGTTCTCTAATGGTACTCATCAAATGTGAAGAAGCTTGTGTC
This sequence comes from Vicia villosa, assembly GCF_029867415.1. Taxonomy (NCBI): domain Eukaryota; kingdom Viridiplantae; phylum Streptophyta; class Magnoliopsida; order Fabales; family Fabaceae; genus Vicia; species Vicia villosa. The sequence goes on along the minus strand of NW_026705161.1, from coordinate 264,323 downwards.
AGAGAATGATCACAAATTAATTGGCTTAAAATCTCATGATTGTCATGTCTTGATGCAACAACTTCTGCCGATGGCTATCCGTGGCATCTTACCAAGAAATGTAAGGGTGAGTATAACCATACTATGCTTATTCTTCAATGCTATATGTATTAAAGTTATAGATTCTGGAAGTTTATATGAATTGGAACAAGAAGCTGCAATTGTCTTGTTCCAATTAGAGATGTTTTTCCCTCCATCATTCTTTGACATTATGGTTCACTTAGTTGTTCATCTAGTAAGGGAGATTAAAATTTGTGGTCCATTTTATTTGCGGTGGATGTATCCGGTAGAGCGTTACATGAAGATTTTCAAAGGGTATATAAAGAATCATCACTGTCCAGAAGCTTTGATCGTAGAAAGGTACATCATTGGAGAAGCTATTGAGTTTTGTACAAACTATTTTTCTGATGCGAACTTTATAGGAGTTCTCAAGACTCATCATGATGGATTTTATGATGGTAGAGGTATTCAATGTTTAAATTTTAAGACATTTAGTCGATAAGTAGTTCTTCAAGCACATTTGTATATATTGAATAACCTAAGTGAAGTCGATCCTTACTTGACCGCACACAAAGCTCTTATAAAAGAAACATACCCCCAGATGAATGAAAAATGGTTGTTGATGGAGTATAATAGAACTTTCATAGATTGGTTTAATGAAAGTAGTTCTAAAAAGAGTGGTGCATAAAATAATTGCAAATGGTTGTCACGATTACCTAAGTTTAATGTAATTACTTGGAGTGCATACGATATTAGAAAAGTATTTGTTATGTACAAAATCAAAGGATGATTGTAGCACCATGCAAAGTAGTGGTGTTATGGTTGAGGCTGAATCCATGTACTTTTCTAGTTCCAAAGATAACAATCCCGTACTAGCATCTAGAGCGTAATTTGGGATCATTGAGGAGATTTTGGAGATTGACTATGTTTCTTTTAAAGTGCCTTTATTTAAGTGCAAGTGGATTGAGAGTAAAGTTGGTGTAGAAATCGATGAATTAGGATTCACAAGAGTTGATCTTTGAAAGGCAACTTACAAGATGGTCTTTTCAAGGAAAACATCTTCCCGTTAGTACTGATGAAAATCAAGATTTTAACTATGAGACTCCTTGTTTAGCAACGCTTGTAAGTCAATCATGTGAAAAAAATGAGTTAGATGGTGTGCATGCTATTCGTCGTGATCATGAAGAGGGCATATGGGAAAACTAGTAAGTAAATGGTTATTAATCATTTGTTTTAGTTTTGATGTAGAATTATAAAGTGTGTGACATTTTCGATTTGCATTTGGTGTTAATCAATGAATAATTCTATTTCAAATTGAGGAACGAGAAAATGTACAATGTCTTTGTTTCAAGAATTTGTAAAATATGGTTATGTATTCTGTTATATAATTTTGTAATTCAAGTGCAGAGGACAGTAGAAAAAAAAAAGCATAACCCCTCGGTTTATGAAAATAATAAAAATGCTGACGATGGGAATTGAGCCCACGTGCAGTTAACTTAACCCCTCGGCTTTTTAATAATCGAGGTGATAAGTAGTAACCTTTTATGACGCTCTTGCTTACCTCGCTTCCTTAACCGACATCAAACTCATTTCGCTTCCGTCGTTACATGTGTTTTTTGTAGTAGTGAAAGATGCAGGTTGAATGATTCAAAGACCAAGTTGTGCCCAAGGTGTAGCATAGTATACAATGAAGATGCTGCGAGAGAAATTGAAGATTCAATAAATTATGATCCTAGGAGAGGAAGGCCTTCGACTCCTATGTTTGTTTTCGACAAGAGAGGAGTTCTCCATTGAAATGAAGAATATAGGAGGCAGTTCCAACAGCCTCGACAAATGACATTTCACCCTCCTACTGATGCCCCCATAAGGGAAGTAAGTACACTAGATCAAGATAATGGTAGTGGGTCGAAGAGTCACCCTTATGTGTATTTAAATTATAAGGGTAAGAACCCTATGATGAGGACTCAATGGAGGCGTCACCAGGGGGAAAAGAAGTCTGAAAGGGAAGCCTCGACAACACAACAGCGGGTTGTCAGAGCCAACACTCGGAAAAAACCATATCCAAGGAGGTTGAATGAGGAGGAAAAGAAGATAGTCAACCGTAGGTTATCTATGAGGGTAGCACATTTGGGAAATAATGGAACCACTTCGAATGAAGTTCCAGAATACACCTATCAGCGTGAGGAAGAAGATCCTGAATACAACCCCTACCAAATGACTAAATGGTAGAATATAATCTCGACATTGGGTCTGAAGATGATTTGATAATCTACTGTGGCATTGTGTTTGTGCTGCCTACGGAGTACGACCGTGTGTCAGAAGTATCTGATCCAGAAGAGGACTTTGTACAAGACGAAGTGGCTAATGAAAACCAATTATGTTACTACATCATAAGTAATGGCGTGGTAAAAGAACAGAAGACCATCTTTGAAAAGCCTGGTCAAGGGATGATGTTACATTTAAACCCCTTATTTTAAGGGCTAAAGTGGACAATATGGCAGTGAACAAATTTTATGTAGATGGAGGTGCGAATGTCAATCAGATGCCACACTCATTGCTCAGAAAAATGGGAAAGTCGGATTCTGACCTTCGACCCCATAACAAGGTTTTGTCAAATTATGAGGGCAAAACCAATAATATTTTGGGATTTATATAAGTTGAGCTATCGGTGGGCACTACCACATGGCCAACACTATTTATGGTGATCGTGTCGAATGAAAATTACAATTTACTGTTGGGGTGTTGAAATGGATCCATGGTATTGGCGTCGTTCCATCAACTCTTCAATATAGTTTTGCTATATGGCGTCAAGACAACATCGTCGAAAACATCAAAGCCGATGAGAGTTATTATAAGGATGATGTGAAAAAGGTTGGGAGAAAGAACTTTGACCGACACTTAGCCAAAATTGCGCCTTATTTTGAGGCTGAAGAAGTTTATACCCCTGAAGAAAATGCAACACATTTTCTGAACTTGCATCCCAACTATGGTTTCATTCGGGATAAAGAGGATGCAGTAGATCCAATTGTCGGAGAAGGGAGATTCCAACGAGGTGGACCATGGTCGGTGAAAATTACCACCGACTCTTATTATTTGGCTCGGATTTCTTCCTATCTGGGTGAAAATAGATTAAAATCAGCTTTAGAAGCTAAGAAATTGCAAAATTTGGCTCTGGAAGCCATGATAAAAAATAATGAAGATGGCCATGTCGTCTAAACAATAGTTTCAGAAAGTCTAAGGCTTAATTGTATTTATGACAATGAGCCTTTGGGATTTGAAAAAGACCCGTTGGATACCACTAAAAGAATGCAGGCCCAAGATCCAGTCGAATAGGTAAATCTAGGCAATCGAGAAGCAAAATGGCCAGCCTACATAAGTTCAATGGTCAAACCAAACATGAAACTGAAGGTGGTCGAATTATTGAAAGAATATAAGGACTGCTTCACCCAGGATTACAATGAGATGCCCGGTTTGAGTCAAAATGTGGTTGAATTAAAGTTACCAATTCAACCAGGCAAAAAGCGTGTGAAGCAATTACCGCGAAGACTCGCTCCAGAAATCATGTCAAAGATCAAGCAGGAAATCGAAAGGCTGCTCAAAAGCAAGTTTATTAGAATGATTAGGTATGTCAAGTGGCTAGCTAATATTGTGCCTATGATAAATAAAAATGAGACTCTTAGAGTCTGCATAGATTTTAGGGATTTGAATAATGCAACTCCTAAGGATAAGTATCCAATACTCGTGGCGGAGATGTTGGTTGACTCGGCCGTAGGTTTTAACTATTTAAGTATGTTATATGGTTATTCTGGATACAACCAGATTTTTATAGTAGAAGAAGACATACCCAAAATAGATTTTCGATGCCCTGGTGCTTTAGGAACCTATGAATGGGTCGTGACGCCCTTTGGTCTAAAAAATACTAGAGCTATGTATCAAAGGGATATGAATTCAATGTTCCATGACTTTATAGAAAATTTCATGCAAATTTATACTGATGATATAGTTATAAAGTCTTCCTCTGAAAATGGTCATCTAGACCATCTTTGACAATCCTTTGAAAGGGTGACGAAATATGGATTAAAAATGAATTCTTTAAAATGTGCTTTCTGTGTCCATGCAGGAGATTTTTTGGGATTTGTTGTGCACAAAAAAGCCATTGAGATTAATCAAAACAAGACGAAAGCAATTTTGGATCTCAAGCCTCCTTTGACAAAGAAACAACTCCAATCTTTGTTGGGGAAAATTAACTTCTTGAGGAGATTCATATCCAATTTGAGTGGCAAGACAAAAGCTTACTCATCGTTACTTTGACTCAAGAAAGAAATTGATTTCCAACTACTAACATCTTCTTCTTTTTTATCGGAATGGTGTGATTCCATCAATGCAAGATTCACACATTCTTCGCTTTCCGAATATGATGATGAACTTACTTCATTGTCATCCCAAACAATGTAGGTTCTTTTAGGCTTTGACTCCTTTCTACTTTTGAAAGTTTTATTTACAAGCTTTGGACAATCCGTCTTTATGTATCCAAGAGACTCACATTCATAGAAAGTGATACTTTATGTAGATATAGAAGCTTCCTTCTTGTTAAAAAATTTCTTCTTTTTCACAGTTATAATTATCATTATTACCAAAGAATTTATCAAACCTTTTTACAAGAGCATGAAGTTCTCGTCTTCTACCAAATTATCTTCTTTTTCTACTTATTTTGAGTCAACCTTTAAAGCATTGCCTTTGGATTTCTTCTTTTAATTCTCATGCTTTTATAGTCTTTCAAGTTCCATCTCCTATTCTTAAAGTTTTCCAAATAATTTTCTGGAAGTCATTGTGGATAGACTTTTGTTTTTGGATATCACCGTCACTTTTGGTTGCCATTCCCTGGTTAAAGTTCTAAGCACTTTAAGATTAAGTTCATCGTTAGAAGAGTCTTACCAAGTGCTTTTAAATGATTTGTCAAGTGAACGAACCTTTTTTACAAGTCGAGGATTGATTCTTCGGGCTGCATTCTAAATAACTCGTATTCTTGACTCTAAGTGTTCAATCGAGATCTTTTAATTTCAGTAGTTCCCTAATGAGTTTTCACCAATTTATCCCATATTTCCTTTTTCATTGTACATGTTGAAATACAAAAGAACTCATCCATGCTAAGATCACCTTGAAGAAGATTCATTGCTTTCTTGTCGTAGAGAACTTCTTTCTCATCATCTTCATCCCATGAACTTCCGGGCTTAGGGGTGCCAACACCATTAACAACACTAGTAGGAACGAAAGGAACATTTTCAACTACTTCTCTTCCTTGAGATTCTAGATGCACCTTCATGCGTATTTTCAGAAATCAAAATATTCACCACAAAACAATGTAGGCTTGTAATTGCGACCAACGTCGTTAAAAACAAGATTTGTATTTGCGGAATCCATTCAAGATATTTAGGAATATGTTACCTATAACCTGCTCTGATGTCAATTGTAAGTTTAGAGTGCACCTAAGAGGGGGATGAATTAGGTATATAAAAATTTTCTGGTTTTTAGGGATGCATTTCTTTCTTTTTTAGTTAGGTAATATGACGAAAGCTAGAAATACAGAAACTAAAAAACACCAGAAATTTATACTAATTCTCCTCACAGTCTGAGAGTACGTCTAGTCCCCTTATCACATGTAAGAGATTTTAATATTGTTAGATCTCATGGACAAGACTCTCCTAGTTTTCCTATACAAGACTCTAACAAGATCCCCAAGAATAATCTTTTTGTGATTTCCACGTTTATTTCCAACAATTCTGGACAATAAGCAAAGACTTCTACAAAAAGATACAATTGACCTTCTTATAGGTTTTTCCTAGTACCAAAAAATCCTTGATACAATTTGTAACATAGAAAAGAAATGAAACCATATATCATAATCCCACATAGACACATTCATAGAATTTGCATTATTATCAACACTTACTATACAAAATCTTCAATACAATTATTTTATACTCAATTCCATATTAAGTAGCAAAATGCAACACCATATAAATGGTAGTACAAATACAATAATAATCAAAACTCTTCAACAATGATTATTCCAAAAATAATATGAATTCCTCTTTTGATTATCATAGATATCAAGTCTTCTTAGGAGCAAGTTTGGTCTTAATTTCATCAACCTGTTTAGCATCAATCTGAAAAGCCTGAGCAAGAACATCACCAGGAACAGTAGGTGTTGATCCAAACAGAGCTGAGGCAATTGACAAAGTACCAGGAAGTTGACTGTTAAAAGCAGAAATCACAGAAGCCGCTTTATCTCCATTGTTCTTCTGATAATGCACCAAACCTTTTGGGAAAACAAAGACTTCACCCTTTTTGATGGACTTAGAAATGAGTTTGTCTGATGTAGTGATAAAACCAACATCTAATTCACCTTCTAACACAAAAACAATCTCGGTGGCACGAGGGTGCGTGTGCGGTGGGTTAAGTCCTTTAGGTTTGTAGTCTATTCTTGATAAAGACACTCCTAATGTGTTAAGCCCTGGAATTTTGTCAACATTGGCTGGAGTAACCAAAGATCCCACTGTGTTGTTGATAGCTTTAGGATTCGCTAAACCGTCAAAAAAGAAATCAGCGGCTGTTACATTTGATTCTTCTTTGCATGCAAATCCATTCACCTTAACACCTGTACAGCATATACATTACCTGAAGAGGGAAGAGCTACACAAAGGTCTTGAAGTGTGTCAGGATCAGAAGCCAAGGTGAATGAAATGGCACAGCATAAAATCACCAAAATTGACCAATTTGTTGGTGACATGGCTTTGATGAATAATGAATGGAAACAAAAAAGTGCTTATTATATATATATGATCAGAGAGAAGAGAGAAAAGTTTGAGCTGGGTGGTGAGAAATGTGGCAATAAGGTTCTCTATATATATGGCATAAGGCAATGGTAATATTGGCAGAGTAGATGTACCAAATATGAGGGTAAAAAGTAGTAGTATAAAATTCTTCAACTTAAATTTAAAGCAATTTAATAAAAAGACTTTACTAGAAAGATAACTATATTATATGTCTGAAATTAATGTTAGAATAAAAATGAACATACAGGTATTTGTTTGTTGGTTGTTTGGAAAATTTGTGAAGATTGATAGTTCAATGAAAAGAGGTTTGGTGAGAGATGTAATGTGAAGTGATAATTAAGCGGATCTAAATTTGACCCACCATGCAAAGTAGGTGCTAATCAATTCTAGAAGTGGCCAACTTCTAGCATTTTTTTTCTTTTTTACTTTTGCTGCTAAAAACTTTGTACTGTCGTTTTTAAACCATATTTATTGTTTTTAAGAAATGAACATGTAATAAGAGAATTGACTAGAAAGAAAAGCACCAAATACGAAATCTGAGCAACCTTGACAAGGAATGGACGCGGCACCCACCGCTTCATGTCATTCATTGTAGCTCTCAATGTTATATCCTATACATTTCTTGAAGTTAAATAATTTTAACAAGTTACTATTATTTTAAAACAGTTTTTTAGATTGACTTTTTTTAATGGAAAATAAAACTCATCTAACATTACAAGTCTTATGTTAAATTATTTGAAACTAAAGATTAATTTTCTTCTTGCATGAACGCTACGTGACTCTAAACGAGGGACAAATAATAGAAATTGAGATCCTAATAAAAAATTAGGCAAATAATTTTGTTTTTTAATTTGGGTTTTATGTTTTTCTTTCGTTTCAGAATGAGAGAGGAGAAAATTTTAGTGTCAAACTCAAAGAGAAGGGTGGTAGTCGTGGTTGTCACCGGAGTTGGTGGCGACATTGTGCGGTGGCTTACACGTGAGAGACAAATGTTTGACGGTGAAAAACTAAAAAGATAGACATATAAAAATGTGAATGTGTATTGACATCGATGCAATCAAATCAAATCATTGAATATACAATTTCACAAATGATAATAAATTATATTTAATCATGGTTTTTTCTTTGGCCACCTCCCTATGGGGGTCACCCCCAGCGAAAATCCCAAAATACCCCTGCTTCGGAAATGAACTTCCGAAGCGCTTTTTTATTTTAAAAAATTTCCTTAATTCGGAAGTGCATCTCCGAAAATACCCCATGGGGGGTGTCTTCGGAGATGAACTTCCGAAAACACCTCATGGGGGGTGTCTTCGAAAATGAACTTCCGAATTATGCAGAAACTGTGTTTTTTTTTTTTATGTTTTTTCATAACAGTCTCGCATTTTAATTAAACGCAAACGCCAAATAAAATAAGCAATAGATAAACTGAAAATACTAATATGATAAATAAACAAAAAAAAAATACTAATCCGATGAAAATAATATATACAAACCGAAAAAAATAAAAATAGTGTGCTAAAGATACAATCCGATAACAAAAAATATATAAACCCGACCACTATTGGGTGTGCCTAAACCTCTCGCCCTGAGACCTCCTCTGCCGCGTGTATGTCGCCGCACGGTCCGCATCAAGGACGATCATCTCCATCACCGCGACTGCCTCTGGACCGCCCCGCTCCACGATACCTCGATCCAACGCGTCCCGCCCAATCATCGATATCCGCTGGCAGATCGGCATGAGATCAATGGCGTGATCATCCTCGGCCTGCTGGTTCTCCAGGATCTCCTCGTGTGCTGGCCTAGGAGCGCCGGGAATGTCGGGTCTCAAAAGAGGATGTGACACCCGGTAGAACCATGTGACATATCCCTCCTCACTGTGCCAGTCCTGGGTGACCCGAGTGAGACGGTACTCCAGCGGTACCACATGATCCTCCCAATGCTCCCATATGGCAGTGAGTTGCACTCGGGTCACAGTGTCGGGAGCAGCCTCAAAGGGTGACCTGGGTATCCGCTGCACGAATCCGAACTGACGCATGCACCGCTCAGGGAGATATCGAACCATGATGCCGGTCCCGCATGCCAACCAGCCTGAATATAGAGCAATGCCGTCAAAGGGGACAATCTGAGCGTAGTCGACGAACGGCCTCCAGGTGACGTCGTCGTGCATCGTGCGGTCCAAGTACAGACGGTATGGTCCCACCGCATCGTTCCCCCTCTGGAGAGCGTATCTGGCGGCCCTGGGCATGGCGTCCACGTACGCAGGATCGATGTGAAAGCCGTGGATGCGGGAGAAGTAGAAGATGATCCAGCTCTGAAACAGAAACAAGATAATGTATTAAAATTAAATACGAAACATATATAAATAAATAAATAAATACGATAATGTATTAAAATAAAACGTACCGTAAGCAGTGTGCAAGATCCGACCAACTGCCTATCCTCCAGTTGGAGGCCTCATTCAGCTTCTGGTAGAGATATGCCAGAGTAGCTGACCCCCAGTTCCACTGGTGAACGGTATCCAGGTCCATGAAATAGCGGAGGTAGGCCACGTCGACGTACCTGGCACTCTTGTCCACAAAGCATGCAGCACCTACCACATGCATGTACCAGCACCGGAGAGCGCAGCCGCGGTGGTACTCCCTGAATAGGTCGTTATCCTCCTGCTCGGCCTCGGCCGCCGCGTCCAGGTGGAACTCAAAATAGATGCTCAGTGTAGTGAACCGGACATGAGGCCCACAAGTCGTGACGCACTCAAAGTGAGCAACCTCGTGCGGCAGGCCCAAATAGTGCATCATCCACTCAATGGCCTCGACCCTCTGGATCCTGGAGTGGTGCAACAGCGGCCCCCTAATAGGCAGGTGGAGAAGACACTGGACGTCATGCAAGGTGATCGTCAACTCCCCCACCGGCAAGTGGAAAGAAGACGTCTCCTTGTGCCAGCGCTCCACAAATGCCCCCTGCATGCCGGTGCTGATGGTGGTGTACCCGGCCATGCAGAGCCCGCTAAGCCCTGAACCTTGCACATGGTCGTTAAACCACTGAGCTGCTGGTTTAAACAGACCGAAAATCTTCCTGGAGTGGTTCACCATTTTCAATGGCTCTCTCTCCTGTTACAAAAAAAACAAATAAGCGAGAAATAAACGATAAAATTATAAAAAATGGTGACAAATAAACGGCTAAGTTAAAAAAAATACCTCTCCCTCCCAGATCCGCCGAGCGATGTGATCCTGGTAGTGAATCAGCAGGGAAGTGTCAAAAGGCCCTCCCGGATAGCTATCCACCTCCTGCTCCTCCTGCTCCTCCTCCTCCACGACTGGAGGGTCAACATCCGGTATGACCTCCTCCTCCTCCTCATCCTCATCCTCCTCCTCTCGCTGGCGGGAAGAAGATACCCGAGCCTGCCTACTCCTAGAGCCTGAAGCAGATGAACTCTCCACCAAGTCCTGTGGAACGTGCACACGGCGTCCCCGGCCCCGCCCGCGTGTCGACGCCAGCTGCGTCGCCGCCCGCTCGCGTCTAGCCGACGCAGTCTGGGACTCCCTGCCCTGTCTGTTGCGTGCTGGCTGGTTGCCTGACATGTTCCTGTAAACAATCGAAATCGATTAATATGCGAGACAAATGAAAAAACAAAAAAAATGCACTTCTGATACAGTTCGGAAGTTCATTTCCGAAACTGGGATAGAGGTGTTTTCGGAAATGAACTTCCGAAACACCCCTGCGCAGAGCTTTTCTGCAACCTACAATGGCAGACCCCAAAATCAAACTTTAAACCTATGTCTACACATTATAAACATCCTAAATACCAGTACCAACCTAACCTAATACATATTTTCCTATTTGTAAACACCCTAATATCAATTTTAAGCATAGATCTAAAACTCAAAATGCTTACCGATTAAATAGGTTGGAGTGCTTTTTAATGTAGTATAGGAAGCTTGTTGGAGCCTTTGATGTTGCCTTGGAAGTCTTTTAACAAAATTTCGCGTTTGGTGTTGTTTGATGTTGGATTAGGGTAAATGAATGGGGGAGGGGGAGTGTTCTGCTTAATCTGCAGAACGTGTCTTATTTCGGATGTTCATTTCCGAAATTGTGGTTTCGGAAATGAACTTCCTAAATAAGACAATTTTTTTTAAAAAAAAGGCGCGGAGATGAACTTCCGAAAACACCTTTTTCATGCAGTTCGGAAGTTCATTTCCGAAGTCAGGGGTAGTTTGGGTTTTTCACCAGAGGTGAACTAGAAGGTTGGGAGGTTGGCAAAGAAATTTTCTTAATCATTAAAATTTGATAATAAATCATACGACTATAACATAAATTTTAAAATATTAATTATAAATAAAATTTTAAAATTATAAACAAAATTAAGAAATAGGTTTAAGTATTTTGATAGAATCTTAAAATTTTAAGACATAAGATTAAAGCTCAAAGTTTTATTAAAATTGATATAAAAAAGGAAACTAAATTAGTTAAAAAAACTATAAAATTTTATAAATATTACATCTACTTAGATTAACTCTAACTAAATTATTAAAAAACTTAACTTTAATAATTTAATTTATTATTTAAATAATTATTGTTTTGGACTGAACCGACACTTGGCCCAAATATAATGCAAGGCTCAAATTCAAACTGACCAAGGGAAAGGATCTATTATGCCCCGCTCGCACAGGCATACACCTGCCCGACTACCGAGTAGGGGCCAATCTTGGCTAAGCCTAGCAAATCCGTAAATCTCACGAGCAGGTTTGTGGCCGAGCAAGACTTCCTTCAGGACTTCGGGCAGGCACGTCACCCGAACACCTTCATTTGTCCGTCTTCTCCGAGAATTCTCCTCCTCGTAGGGTTCCTCCACCTTCAACCCTCTGAACTATATGGAGTCTACACACTTTTGAGAAGATCGCGTCTCCTCTGATACTTCGGAGCGGTTGACCCAGGATGGAGATCTTGGCCCAGCGTTGGGGTCTATAAATATCCTCTTTCACAAGAAGGTCAGATAATCACTCATTATTACTCTTATTCTAGTACTTGCGCTCCTTTTCTCTCTTTCTTACTTTGGCATCGGAGTACCTTGCAGGTACACCTCCCTCGTTCATAGAAAGTCCAACAGTTTGCAAGCTACTGACACTCCATTCTGATCACGCACTATCAATTATGTTGACTTAAAAAATAATATTGTCCTACTAAATCAATACTCAAAGAAGTTTTAATTTAAATGTTTGTTATATATGTATTATTTTTTTTACTTGATTTTAAGGTCCCCGATTTTTTAAAGTCTTAGACCGTAGATCTGGTTGTCATGACTCAAAGCCGACCCTCTTCTCACTACTATAAATTGTCTCGAATGATTTTTTAAAAATATCCTGATTGCACATATTTTGATAAATGTCACATGCATAGAAGTAATTTTTGTCTACTCCAACTTCTTAGAATGTGTCATTAAGGGTCTGTTTGGTTCAATTGAGGGGGAGGGGAGGGAAGGGATTTTAATGGAGGGAAGGGAAGAGGAGGGGAGGGGAGGGATTTTTTGTAATTATATATATGTTTGGTTCAAACGAGTGGAGGGGAGGGGACGGAAGGGATTTCGTTTAAAAATATGTTTGGTTCACGAGGGGAGGGGAGGGATTTTAATAATAATTTACAATTTTATCCTTGTAATTTTATATAAGTGATACGATATTCAATTGTAAAAAATTCATAAATATTTTTTTGGAAATAATATTTGTATAACTGAGTGATTAAAAAGTCATAACTTATCGCATAATATTAAAAAAATTGAGTGCACTTGATTCGTATTATAACTCTCGACACAAAATAAACTATGTGTTAATAACAACTTTTGAATATATAAAATAAATTATAATAAAAAACAAAAAATTATAGTAATTATAATTTTTATTAAATAAAAAAATAATTTGAAGGTGAAGAATAATTATAATAAGTTGATGGAAGCAATAGAGAAAAAATCACAAAAAGAAAAGTAGGAACATGAAAGAAAATAATATTTTTAAAATAATAAAATAAAACTGGGGATATTTTAGTAAATATATTAATTAAGTTAATATTAAAACTCGGATCCCCTCCCCTCCGAATCCCCCCGATTCGGGGGAACGCAAAAAGTGTCATTTGGAGGGATTTTGCTCCCCTCCCCTCCCCTCCTCTCCCCTCCTAAAATTGAACCAAACACATTTTATTTTAAATATTCTCTCCCCTCCCCCCTCCCCTCTCCTCGCTCTACCTCGAACCAAACACACCCTAAGAGTGTGTTTGGATGAGGTAATTAGAAATTTTGAGGGAATTTAAAATTCAAAGCAATTCAAATGATTCAATTGAAATCCATTCATTTTAAATTATTTTGTTTGGATGAAATATTAAGGTAATTCATTGTTAGATTTTTTGGGTCATTTTTTATAAAATATAAATTTTTTGGACCAAATTAAAAAATTGAAAAGTAGGGACCAAATTGCAATTTTTAAAAATTTGAAGGACCAAATTGTAAATTTTAAAAATTATCAAGGACCAATTTGCAATTTTTTAAAAATTTTTGGGGTCAATTTTATAATTTTGGAAAATATGAGGACCAATTTGTAAAATTTGAAGAAATAATAATAACAAATACATTCTATGGAACATGAGAGGAATTTCAAATTCTTTGGTTTTTGGTATCATTTCAAAATGATTAAATTTAACTTAGATGAAATACTCCATAAATTTCCATCATTTTAACAATTTTTCATTTTTGTATCCAAACAATGAATTTTGGTCAAATCATTTTAAATTTCCTCAAAATATTACTTTCCCTCGTTAAAATGCTCCATTCAAACACACTCTAAGAGAAGTTACTAAGAATTATTTTGAATCTTTTTATTTTGACACAATTTAAAATTTATTTGCTCTTTCATTTTGTTTAACCTAATCTTTTTATTTTGACACAATTTAAAATTTATTTGCTCTTTCATTTTGTTTAACCTATATATTTCTTGTTTTATCATTGTGTGTTCTATTCCTTCAAACATTGTCTCTTACCATATAAAATATGTCATCTTCTAATGTGTAGTTATTCAAAACTCAAAACTTGTGGTAAAAGATAAGTTCACATATTTATTCGCTCCCAATGAAGATGAGACAAAATAAGTTATTTGGAGATATTAGATACTCATCTCTTTCAATTTCAAACAAGAAAGTTTAACATTTTTTAAATCCTCTTGTGTCTATAATTTTTTTTTTTTGAAAAATATTGAATCTTTCTTTCGACATCATCATCATATGTATCCTCTATTTACCTTTTGAGCTCCTGTTAGACCTCATTTTTTTTTGAAACAGCTGCTAAACTATTTACGTTCCATGCTTGATAACTCTAAATAAATACTAAGAAACTCAATGTATCTACATTGGTTAATTTGAGCGGAAAAAATCCCTAAGGTTGGTAAAATCCCTAAGGTTGGTCTAGTGGTAACGGCTTAGGTCGTGAGAGTATGCTCCTCTCAAGGTCTTGAGTTTGAATCCTACTTGGGTGCTATCAATCCTTGTGTTGGGATAGTCCATACAGAACTTCGGCTCTAATATTTCGAACAATCAATATATTGCATTTCTACTATTTTGGCTTTATCACTCTTTTATTTTCTCTAAATTCATTTTGATTGGTAAATCACTTCTTCTTTTTGCCATATTACTTCATAGAGATCAAAATTTAAACTTAAGATTCTATTGGCCAATCTATATTAAATTTTATGTAACATTTTCAAATAGATCAGAGATGTTGAGATTTTATATGCAAAGAACTATGGGAGGGGGATAAAGAGATCCAAATTTCATATGCAACTCAATTCCTTTCACTCCCTCGCCTCTTCAACACGGGTAAATTCTAAAATAGGACTACGGTGAGTTAGAAGAAAAAGTATATATGAAAAGACTAACTTTGATTTCTAAAATCATTTTACTTGGCCCAAAATTGTTTCAATATCAAGATAATATGCAACAAATATGGGGGCACCTAGCCAAAAATTAAACAGAGGAGCACTTAAAATGAAGGAGGATGGATAACGTTTTATCCCGATGATCTCCAAATCCTTCCCTCCAAAGAAACCACCATGACTGATACATCATCGTGATATTTACGCCGATCTCCATGAGGAATATCAAGCAATTCATGAAAGTCCATTCCTGCAAATTGAAAGGAAAAAAAATCATGTAAAATATAGATATGAAAGCTGATGATTGGTAACGAATACAACATTGTTGGTCTTACAGCTCTACGATACAACTCTCCCTTTAGCTTGATCGGTACTTTTATATCACATAACACCTAAAAACCCCTAATCCATTCTAACCAATCAACCAACTCTCCCTTTTGATGGCTTACATCTTATTTCTCCGTCGTTATTTTAGAGGGATTACATGTGACTAATTACGGGGTCACCCTACATGGCAGCTTATTCTTCAATGAAAAGGATGAGAGTAGGGCCACCCCAGAAAATGGAACTCTAATCAAGACGTTTGGATAAGAATGACCGTTTGTATGCGTGTGGACTCTAAATCGAAAGTATCCAAAAAAAACTGACTGTCTTCTAACAATTTTATTCTATGCTTTTATAATCAATTTCGCCTCGCCCTAAATTGAAACCAAAGACACTATTTTGGTTCCAAACCTCAGTTTACCTAATAGTAATAAAAAAGTAACTTGATTTAGGTTAAAAAATGTAAACCAAGTTTTACAGAAAAACTTAATTTGAGTAAAAGTATGCGGATAATTCACTTTCCTCTAAACTTAATTTTAACGGAATTATTTTTACAAAATCAAGCTCATTCAAATCATGTTTGTCAATTGCTCGTCCAAACACAAAATTATGAAAAATTGAAACCGAAACCAAGTTGAAGGTGAAAATTTACTCAGTTATTAGCTCTTCAAATAATATCAGAGGGGAGAGTTGGAAAGTGATGGAACTGACCATTCTTTTTAGCAGCACAGAAGAGAAGCTCTGCAATAAGGTATTGTGCAGGATCGCCTTCTGGGACATTTTCCATGAACCATGTGACATGGGCAACTACCTCTTCATTGCTGAAATATTGGTAAAGCCCATCAGAGGAGAGTACCAAGAATCGATCACTTGATGAAAGTCGGTGGTGAAGAACAGAAGGGGTGCAACTTAGGTAAGGAGCAGAGCCGATATAATTAACTTGAAACACCTCCAGTAGAGCTTCGTTAAAAGACGGCTATAACACAACAACATAGAGGTTAGAAAAGGCCTGAACGATTCCACATTAGGCAACAAAAAAACAGTGCCAGTTTAATAAGTAGCTAGAGGCCATATATCTCACAATATAAACATATATACATAGACAAAGCGATCAAACTGAATTCAGATGAGTCAAAGTCAGATGATCAACTGACCCTCTTCAAGAAACCGGCACCAAATGCTCTAGTAACTTTTAAATGTCCTTTCACACGATCGTTTAATATGGCTTGACTATCATCAGGGTGTTCTGCTCTTATTCTGCATACTTCCTGCAGGAAACAGAAATTGAAAAATATTTAATCAGACATTTTCTCAGATACAACTGAAATTTACTTTCTAGTAAATAATTGTATTTAAAATTAAAAAATGATAAACACAAAATTTTCATAGTAAATATGTGTATTTTAGATAAACAAATTATAAACATACACATGCAGGCACCAAAAAGCAGGACTCGATACAAAATTCAAGCCAACCTAGCTGATGAAGTTTTAGGACTAGACTAGAAAATTTGACCATAAATTTTTCAGATCACCAAATAAGCATAGAAAACGACGAATGCGAGACATACCTCTTCAATACTGGTGCTATGATCTGTAGAAAGCTGCAGAGCCCTCATTTTTAATTTGCAAAAGGATATCTCGCGGTTTTTGTTCATCTTGATAACATGATTGTTTTGGTTGTGAATTGGGGACTCCTCTGAAATTCTATCCAGCTCCATGCGTACTAATGCCTCTCTGGATCGATTTCTATGCCTAAGGTCATCCTTGACAGAAATAGAATTAGGATGACGATCGTTTGATCTTTCTTGAGCCAAAATCACACGACTATCTCCCAGATTCATGACATAAACATCTTGATCCTTCATCAACATCACTAGAACACATGATCCCATTATAGCAAGTTCTGGATTTTTTTCCAGATTATGCTCCGCCATTTCCATGTATGCATCTTCTGTTCTTTCAAGGGCTCGAGCCATTGCTCTTAAAACTGCATTATGATCTACTCCAGACCTGCATTTCCTAATAGGTCCCGAGGCTTCTATTATTTTCTCGTCAACGCTACTCTCCTCCCTGTGCCAATCATAACTCCAAGGAAAGAGTTTCTTACACAAGGACCTTGGCTTCTTGTACATTTTTTTAATTTTTGCACTGAATGACTTCTTTGAATTCTGTCTTGATACAGAAAAAACATCTTGGTGCTCCTTATCGGTTGAATCAAACCTAGTGCCTCCATTTTCTCCTGATGTAGACGGACCTTCATCTTGATGTCTAAAGCCATCTTCTCTTGCATTAGACGAGCAAGATCTCATATGCCCATCTAGTTTTGTTTCCTGTGGAACTGAAGAATCATTACATTGATCATCCCAAGATTCCATTTGAAGTAGTTCATAAAGCCTCAAACTTTTCCTACCTTTCCCGGTCAACTTTCCATGTTGAACAGAATCAGAAACAGTAGAGTTACTTCCACAATTAGATAACTGGTGTTCAACATTTACATTAACTTCAGCATTTTCTTCGACTATCTCACTGTTAAATGATTGGTCCTTGATTAATTCAGGACAAGAAGAAGCTTCAAAACATTCATGATTAGATTTAGCATGAGCCTCAGACATTTCTTTCGTACTGCCTTCTGGAGCAACGGTAGCTTTTATAGTTTCAGGGACTTCAGGTTTAAGTACGTCAACAGGATTATCTTCATAATCCCAAAGTAAGCCTTCGAGTTCTTTGTCTAGAAATCTATAAAGATGGCTCATCAAAAAATCAGGTGCATCTGGTCCACTAAAACCGTCATATATCCCAATAAACAACCACCCTTGTTCTTCAGAAAGAACGACATGAACCCTATCTTCACCAGCCTTTCCTTGAGCCCATTGCAAATTATGTGTATGTTTATACTCAGCTTCGTATGATCCAACGTCAATACCGCAGTTCCTAGGCACTTCTGGCTTACACTTCGTGTCTCTGGAATGCCATGCCATTTGAGTAACTGGTTGAAAGAATAACCTCTGCATCCAACTTCCACCCATGGAATTTTTAGAGAACGTTCGAGAAAATGTGTTCTTCATCAGTCCACTAACACTTCTCATGAGATGCTGTAGACGCGGCCTCCTGCGACCACGCGCAAGAGGTGCCGAAAAGTTTGATTTATCAGTATCGTCAAGAGGACCTGACATAACTCCTTTCTCAATCGGCCCAGACATGAAACCGCCACTTCTATCTAATGGACCTGATGCAAAGCCTCTCTCCAAAGGACCAGACATAAAACCATTCAAAGGTCCAGAACCACGAGGAACCGGCTGCAAAGGAATCGCAGCAAAAGAAGCAGTTCCCTCAAACGACGCAGCAGGTTCCAAGAAATCCCCAGCAAACAATGCACTCTGGTTACCACCAGTCCTCGCTGTGGAAACATTAGCACTAACAGAAGCCCCCGAAATCGTTTTAAACGTAGTTTCAGGAAAATTCTTAGCTGGCTTATGTAAACCAGAACAGTTAGAATCCTCCATGCTATCATGCCTAAACGAACCACTCAAGGTTTCAGAATCAAGTGTACTCGAATCAACAGTAAACCTCTCCGAATTCGACGGACTAATAGCAGGAGATTCAAACAACGTCGGTCTTACATAACAAAAAGAGTGACCCAAACCTTCATCTAATGGCTCCAAAAACTCCAAATCAACACCATTCTTACCATTGAATGGCACCAAACAACCAACAACACGAGAAGTGCCGTTACCCATTATTATTATTGAACAAAACAACACAACCCCACCAGATACCTAAACCTCAACACCCTCAACAAATACAAATACAAACGAGAAACCCAAGTGCCTAAAAACCCATCAAACCCCACAACCACCCCATTACTACTCACTAGACCATGCATCATCATCAAATTCCTAACCACAAAAGAATACAACCCATAAGATTTTCCCAACAATAGTAACATAAAATAAACCAAAAAAACACTCTTTAGCTCAAAGGGTGCAGATCAAACCATAAAAATGATCAATTTCATAATAACCTTTTGATCTAACCTCATGGATAAACAAAACTAGATCGAGAACAGACATGAACAGATCTAAGAGCAACATAAACAAACAGAAAAACCCATTTCACGGTTCATTAATAAATAAATAAAAATATTAAATTTATTTATTTAATTGGTGGAATCTGAGAAACAAACGCAGGAAAGAACCGTGACGAAGTTGATTCGAGAAAGTTAAGACTAGGTTGACCGTGACAGGGTATAAAATACTAGATTTTCAATGGAGTAGAAATAAGAGTGTTGTGTTGTGTTTCGGTTGGGGAAAAAAGGGGAGACCAAAGATTGAGAAAGGGGGAGAAAATTTTGTGGGGTTTTTGGATGCGATATTTAAAATGAAAAACCCAAAAAAAAAATTATTTTATTTAAATTTAAATAATAATAATTGGAGATTTGGTTTGATGATGAAGAATCAAAGGGTTGAGTTCATCAAGGAGGGTCTATTTGTTTCTTGGGGTTTTCAAATTGTTTGTTTGCGAGGGTAAAAAGCAGGTAAAATAAAAAGGTGTGTTGAATAAAAATGACTTTTGTGTTGAAAAGATAAGTTTTGAACTTTTAAAATAATTAAGTACACATATTTTTAATTTCTTAGTTTGTGACTTTATGAGTCACAAATTTTAGTTTGACTTGAGAGTGTTTAGATTATTACTATTAAACATCGTTATCTGCATTCAAACTTAAAATTTTGTATGTATGTTTAGTATTTTTAAGTTAATTTTTTTTTTAAAAACAACATAATCTAAGGATATAAATTTGATTAAAAAATAAAATAAAATATAACTATAAATATAAATAATATAAAAATTAAGAGCTCAACAAATTACATAATTCTTTACCAATAGTTAATTGGTGTAGTGGTAATTGGCGCTAGACAAGAGAACCATTGTTCGATCATAAACTAAAAAAAATTACATAATTCTTTTGCTCTTTGAGTGAATATTATTTAATTGAAATCTTTTTTACATGTTTTTCTTTTTTTTTCATAAAAATTAATTTGTAGAAAAAATTTCATACGCAGTAAATGTAATATTTATTTATCTAATTTTTTAAAGTTGTTTATTTAAAAATTATCAACAACTTGTTTATAATTAAATGTCGCTGCTAGGGATTCAACTCTAGACCAACAACTTCCTTAACCCAGTTAACAAGTGTCAACTGCGCTACCCCATCCACCCCAACTTACAATTACAAATAAGGTAACAAATGTCTTGATCCAAAATATATATATATATATATATATATGCTTATGAACGAAAATATTTTTATTACTAATCCAAATATTTTTATAAACAATGCCAAAATAAAATAATATTTATATATGAGCAATAATATACTAACAATCCAAATATTTTTATGTGAAAAAAATTATATGCACGGATTATGTTGTCTCGCTTAAATTTCATCTTCTACATCTCTTTTAAAAATAATAAATTTTTCGTTAAACAATTTTGTCTTTCTTTCATTTAATTTTTATTATATTTTAAAAATAAGGTAAAATATCCATTTTGGTCCCTTAAGTTTATCTTGGGATTATTTTGGTCTCTTAAGTTTAAAAATTTTCAAATTGATCATTTAAATATTCAAAAAGATCCACGTTTATCCTTTCCGTTCGCCCCATTAGTTAAAGTCAATTGATTTTAACATGTGGCAGTCATTGGCAGACACATGTTTTATTTGCCACCTGTAATATAATATTTGTTTTATTTACACAAATTCCAATTTCCAAAATATATTACACAAATTCTCCAATTTAAAATAAAATATATCATAATTCTTCCTAATTATATAATAAAAATAATCTGGAATCTGAAAATTTATATTTTTTTGGATCTGAGCTTCATCCTTTCTATATTGTTTCAAATTCCCCAAATCCAGCACGACTCGTCCTGTCAATTCTCCAAATTCCTTCCAAAACTAAAAACCGACACCGCAACTTCATTTTTTTTCTAAATTTCACAAAACAGCATACACCTAAATCGCAAGTTTCATTTTTCTTCTTGATATTTTCATCATAAACCCTAGGTTAAATTTTCATGTTGTTCATGGGATTTTCATTCCACCAAATCATGTTTATGTGGCATTTAGTTGAATGTGTTAATGGGATGATTCATGTTTTTGGAAGTGTCTCTTGGAAGAAAGATCTTGAGGGGTTAAGGTTGACGTTGTGTTTATGTCTTTTATGTTTGGTGTTTTCATTTTCAGAGGAAAAAAAATAAAGCTTTAAGAACAAAAACTAAAGAGAGAGATGAGAGAATAAATCTTAGTATATGTTTTAATTTTCACAAAAGCCACATCTTAGGAATCAAGACTCCCTCGTCATGGGTGAAGGATGTTGCAACGATTTTAAATTGTAAAGTGGGTTCATTGTCGTTTACATATTTGGGGTTGCCGGTTGGTGCAAATTCGAGACGTAAAAGCACTTCGGATCCGGTTGTTGATAAGCTGAAGGCAGGACTATCAAGATGGAAGAGTCAGAACTTGTCTATAGAAGGCCGTGTGGTACTATTGCGTTCCATCCTGTCTGCAATTCCATTGTTCTACCTTTCAGTCTTCAAAGTTCCCTCAGGTATCGTCTCGAAACTCGACTCTTTGTTTAAGCAATTTCTTTGGGGTGGGTGTGAGGACATTAAAAGAGTGAATTGGGTAAAATGGGATAAGGTTTGTTCGTACATGGAGGCTCGAGGTTTAGGAATCAAAAACATTAAGACTTTTAACATAGCACTTTTGGGAAAATGGTCTGGAAGATGAGAGTAGAGAAGGGGCATCTTTGGTATAAAATACTTAGATATAAATATGGTGAAGAGGCAGGAAAAATCAAAGCTACGGGCGGGGGTTATTTACATGGCTCAAGGACATTAAGGAAGTGGAATTAGTGGGAGAAGGAAACAATCATAACTGGTTTGAAAGGAACGCAAACATAATTTTGGGAAAGGGAGAGGAAACTTTATTCTGGAGTGATTGTTGGGTAGGAGGTCATTTGAAGCATAGATTTGAATGATTATACTCGCTATCATTAGATAAGAACGCTTCAATAGCAGTCATGAGAGGAGGTGAACAAGATAGCATGGATTGGTGATTTAGGTGGCGTAAGATCTCTTTGAGTGGGAGGCTGAGATGCTTAGGCATCTAATATGCGAAATTGGGACTACAACATTTCGTAATGAAGGCCCTGACTGCACAGTGTGGCCAGCTGATTTGTCTAACTGCTATTCGTTAAAATCAGCATATTATATTCGTTAAAACCATCGTTAACAAAGTGTGGAATAAATTTGTGCCCCTAAAAGTGTCGGTGTTCGCTTGGCAAGTTATTCAAAACAGATTTTCGTCAAAAGAAAACCTTGTTAAGAGAGGTATTTTAACCGTGGATACACATTTTTGCGAAGGAGGTTGTGGAATAATTGAGTCCACTTCTAACCTTTTCCTTGAATGTCCTATTGCGGTTAAAGTTTGGTCGGATATATACTATTGGTTGGGATTTTCCGCTGCTTCACATAACCATATTAGCGATAACTTCATTGCATTTTCTGGAGTATTTTAGGGCAAGAAAATCCAGGAAACTGGCCTTCGTATTATTTGGCTCGCATATCTTTGGAGCATTTGGAAGGCTAGAAACGCAAAGATTTTTCAAAACAAAGATATATGCAGCTCCTCGATTGTTGAAGAAACTAAGCTCCTCTCCTGGAATTAGAGCTGTCAAAATGGGCTCGGCCCATTGGGCCGACCCATAAGCCCTATAATTTAGCGCGGGCCGGGCCGTAAAATACCTTAAAAAAACACGACCCTGTCTTTTTGGGCCAGCCCACCGGGCCTATGTTTTTTATGGGCTGGGTCGGGCCGGACCAAGCGGGCTTCGGGCTGGCCCATTAAAAAAAGATTTTGGTAAATTTTGGAGAAAAAAAATTGAGATAAGATATGATTTCATAAATGTGTTCTCAAGTCATAAAGAAAATTTAAAGAGGATCAAGATATATTTTCAAAATGATGTGATCAAGGAACTAGTTGTGAGATGTAGAGAAAATTTGATAAGTATTGGTGATAATATTAAGTTACTTTATACTTTTACATGGATGATTTTGTGGTATTCATATATATATTTATGGATAAATATTTTAAACATCACTTATATACGTTTATGATGACTCTCTACTTATGTTGTATTGCACTTATCCATTACATCCTTTTTAGAAAATTAAAATTATAATATTGAAATACGGGTCGGGCTGGCCCATCGGGCCGCACGCGCTTTTGAAAAATGGGTCGGGCTCATTTATATGGCCCCTTTAGCAATTGGGTTGGGCCGGGTCAGCCCATTAAAACACGTTGGCCCACCGGGCCGAAACGGGTTGGGTCGGGCCGGGCTATTTGACAGCTCTACCTAGAATTGGCTGAGAGTTAAATCAAAGCATTTTTTATACAACATTGTACAATGGTTATCATCTCCGACTGTGTGCTTAGAAGCTATCAGATGTTGATGTTCACTCCTCTCGTTATGTTTAATCGCTGCTGTGTGTTTAGATGGTTTTGTGCAGGCAAATTGTTCTCTGTCAAAAGTTATCATAGCAGTTGCAAGTCGTTGTCCGGTTGTTGCTTATACCAATTTTGGGATGAGTCCGGTTTGTTGGTTTTGTAGGTTGTGGCAGTAACCATTGAATTAGTAGTAACATTATATTTGAATCGAGTCGGAGATGCACATTCTTCATTTACGGTGTTTTTGATCTAGTCATGAGGTGGATGCCGGAAATAACAGATTCGAGGATGTGTTTATGAAACGTTCGCTCTGTTGTCCAGTTTTTCATTGTAGATGGGAGCTATAACTCTACTAGATTTTTCTTCGTTTTAGATTCGGTTTAGTTCAGGCGTTTCTTGTTCAACAAATTGTCTTATTATTCTCTGCATTTGTCGCAACTGATGTGGCATTGTGTTGCAATTGGTAGATCAATTCTAGGTGGTGGTAACATTCTAATCTGCTCGGAGTCAGTAGCTTTGTGTGGCCAGGTGTTTAGCAGTTGGCGCGTTTGATTGTTGGGCAACTTATGTTGGTTGTGCTTTGCAGCATTTTGGTGTCGGCAGCGGTGTGCGGGAAATGTATAACAACTTTGAGCTGGCTATTTTACTAGAGTAAGTTTGTCACTGTGTTATTCCAATTTAGGTATGAATCCTCATTTTCTGTTTTGCAATTTGTGTGAGATATTTATGTTCTATGGTGTATTATAGTTTAGGATTCTACCTTGGTCAGCTGGTATGTGGTGGCACTGATATATGCTTGTAATATTCACTCACTATTATGCAGGACTTTGAATTTTTGGCATGTCTCATGCCCTCAGATTTTGGTAATAAATTATTGTTGTTCCAAAAAAAACAATTAATTGATTATATTGTAATTAATCACTTTTTTTATAAGCTAATGAGTGCAACATAATCGTGACAAAAGTAATATTCATGATCTATGCATTTTATTTTTAATATATATATATATATATATATATATATATATATATATATATATATATATATATATATATATATATATATATATATATAACTTTACATCGGATAAATATTTTTTAAAATCAACCGTTGGATTGAAACATACTATCATATAGATCATACCTATAAAGTTTGAGATCAATCTATAATGATTTACTATACCATCAAGATATCCAAAGATTAACGTCAAAATGAACTTTCATATAACATTAATTTTGATGTAATTCAATGACATAGTAAATCATTATAGATTGACCTGAAACTTTATAGGTATGATCTATATGATAGTATGTTTCAATCCAACGGTTGATTTTAAAAAATATTTATCCGATGTAAAGTTATATATATATATATATATATATATATATATATATATATATATATATATATATATATATATATATATATATATTATATAAGTAAGGGTGAAGTGGTCTAGTGGGTTTGTCATATGTCTAGTTGACAACATGACTTTGGTTCAAATCCTTCTTCATGGAGAAATTTAAGATTTTTTTTTGGATTTTTGATGAACTTGTATTAGGTGGAATGCCACATCGGATGCCACACATACAAAATAGAAGCCACTTGTTAGTATTTAACGGAAAAGACTTAAATGAAACACTTTTAAGGGTATGTTTGGATAAATTAAAACTAACAGAGCGGAATTATAACGGAGCAAAATGGAATTTAAACTTCATTCTATTGTTTTGATATTTTAGAACGGAACAAAACTAATATCTCATTCCACTGTTTAGAAATTGGACGGAGCAGGAAGCATAATAATTTTTTATTTCATTTTCACCCTTATAAACACTTAACAG
Organism: Vicia villosa; assembly: GCF_029867415.1. Taxonomy (NCBI): domain Eukaryota; kingdom Viridiplantae; phylum Streptophyta; class Magnoliopsida; order Fabales; family Fabaceae; genus Vicia; species Vicia villosa. The sequence continues at coordinate 238,865 of NW_026705161.1, read as the reverse complement.
AAGGAATTAATATATACAATGTAATGTTCTTTGCTCGTTCAATTGAAGCACTAGATATGACAGGATCATATATTAGTAAATTATACAATTCTCCGAAATTTTATAGTAAATCAATAATAATATACTAGTAATGTAATAATAGTAAATCAATTCAAAAATATTATATTAATAATATTCTAATAATATACTAGGTATCAACGATGACAATCTAATGTAAATGAAAGCAAACATAACGAGAATTACTTATAACGACTAGATATGCTACTGAAACGTAAATAGTCTCCAATACAATTCAAAACGTTTATAATTTCAGATTTTGATTTTAAAAGAAGAGAGAATTTAATATAAAACAATACCATGCCTAATTTTTGAAGAAAATTGAAAAAAATATGAACATGAAAATAAATCAAGATTAACACACAGATAAAAACACATAAAAAAGTGAGAAAAAAAAGTTGTGCATCACGTTAGATTAGAAGAAAGACACTCTCTTTGCAAGAAGGTATGTGAAGGAGAAGAGTTGTAGTAAGAAGAATAGAAACGTAAATTGAAATAAAGAATAAGAACGATTAATAAAAGTGAAAATTTTGAGGATATAATTGTAATTATATTATTGATTGATTCCATTTCATTGAATACACCCCAATTTGGAGGGAATGAAAATTTGGATGAAATAGTGGTATTGGTTGGAATGGGTTCCATCACACTCCATTCCATTCATTTTTTTACAAAATCAAACAATGAAACATGATTCCATTCCACCCCATTCATTTTCATCAATCCAAGCATACCCTAAAAGTTAAAGGACCAAAATAGACCCCGAGGTATAGATAAAAGACCAAAAATATATTTTGTCTAAAAACAAATGTGCGTACCATATCAGAACCCCTGCGTATGCATAAGTTTATTACAGATTAAAATAAAAATACAACTTTCAATACAATATAGATACTTTCAATTTCTTAACACATGTTTTAAAGTACTAGTTCTCGTTTTCCATAAAAATATTATTCCCTCAATTTTTTTGTTATAAAATTCTTCAACAAAATTTGTGAGAAAACATACAAATTTATTTTCTATCTCAATTTTCCTCGATTTTCAATACACCAACTTTCGAAATTATTAACTCTTTTTTAGCTTGCTCTCATTCTTTTATAAAATTTGTTAACTGGTTATTATCTTAGTGTTGAGAGAGTGAAAATTTTATCAGAGAGTTGTGGTGTTTTAGTATTGTGCTGAATTTGTTTATTCAAGAATATGAATCTCTTTCAATATTGTAATAGATTTGAAGGGTGCAAACTAAATTTGTAAAAAATATCCGTTTAAGGTTGTTGAGTAGAGACTGTGTAAAAACTGAAGTTATTTGTGTTAGGTTGATCATGTGTAAAAGCTCAAGTTGTTTAAGGTTGTTGGATTTATCCCATGTAAAAAATCAATTTGGTTTTAGTGTAAATCTCAAGAGGAAACTTTTATAGAGTGGAGTATGTCACATGGTTTAAGGTCGAACCAGGATAATTTTTAGTGTGATCTTTCTTACTCTATCTCTTCTTGTCTATGCCATTTATTCTTTTCAATGTTATTTATATCTCCCGCTTCTTAACCCTGCTTTGAATATAAATCGTTTTAAATCAATTTTTTTTTAAAGTTTTATTTCAAAATTCCCTGTGGAAGACCTCATGTTTGAAGTAGAATTTTATTAGATGTTTTCATGAGAATATAGATATGGATCTTAGCTTTCATTTACAATTAGCTTCACTTCTTTTAGACTTATGAAACTTTAGATATAGTTTATATAATGCACATATGTCATGTATCTTTTTCACCAAAATTCAGCATTGTGTAAATTTAAAAATACAAAACAAAACAACATGAAATATTTGGTTTATCGATAAAATGAAATCATAAACCTCTTATAAAATTCAAGAATTTTTTTTTTCAAAATATATAAAACTAACATTAAAATAGAAGAAACAAACTAAGTATCTGACTAAGAATACTTGAACAGCTGCATTTAACAGGGATTTATCAACTTCACAGAATGGCAATGGACGATCTATTGTCTTGGAAAAATCACAATAGATATACTACATGAAGTGCTAGATACTGAACCTCTTTGATTGACTTTGAACTGTGCATCTCCGATCTTTTCTTATATTTATCAAGATTGACCTATATTTCTCTCAAAGTGATAATAAACTCGAATAACTTTCTTTCTTAAACTTGAAAGGTACATTTTTCCGAGTTTAGTCACATATTACACTTGTAGGCATGTTCAAACATTAGTTTTAAGTACTAAAAGTGTAATTTCGTACCTCACGCTTTGATGACCATGTCATTCATATAGATTTTGATATTGTTATGGTTCTATGTATTGTATACGTAATGTCGTCAAGAGCACTTGATGATGATAACTCTTAAAATGATTTTTGATGATGATATATAAACAAGAAAAATATTTCAAGTATCACCATACAATTGTTTTAAGTTGAAGTTTGAGAGTTCTAAACAAAATTTAATCAAGGAAATGGACTCGAAGATATGAACTGGTAATCTTGAAGGTTTAAGCTTGAAGATGTAAAAGTGTGAAAGATTGGCAGACCATGCTCTTAGAATTTTTTCTTGTTTTTGATCAGTTAATTATAAATGAAACAAGATTAATTTTTGAGGTACTAAGGCAACACGCACATACATACACACACTTACACACACACACTCACACACACACACACACACACACACACACACACACACACACACACACACACACACTCACACACATAGGGAGAGAAAGAGAGTCTCATATTTTTGAAAAATCTTCTTAAAACCAATTTGGGCAAGTGATTAAATGATTAGGTAGCTTGCGTAATCAATTAGAAAATCCAAGTACATTGTTTAATCGATTAAGAATTGGTTCTAATAAATTATATCAATGTGTAACACCTTCTAATAGATTAAAGAGGTTGGTAATCTATATTAAGTAAAGTCGAAAAATCAATGTTTCCTAATTTTGGGATAAATATTTTCACATATAAATGAGGTTTGTCCTCATTTCTAAATACATTTTTTAAATTATAACCTCATTACTAGTTTTCTTTCTCTTACTATTTTATAAACTTATTTTTACTAGAGTAGCAGTAGTGCCAAGAGAGTAAAAAGTTTCATATGAGAATTGAGTTGTATTGGTATTGTGTTGTAATTGTTTATTCAAGGGTGTAGTTCTCTTGTGATCCATTTGTAAAAAAGTTAAAGGTTGTAAGCTAAACCTGTAAAAAGTTTGGGTTAAGGTTATTAAGCTTAGCATGTGTAAAAGCTCTGTTTATTCGTGGAAGTTTATTGATTTGAGCCTATTTAAAAGCTCTAGGTTGTTTGTGAAATATTTTTGGGATGATCATGTGCAAAGATTCAAGTTACTTTGTAAGGTTGTCTGGGTTAATCTTGTGAAAGATGTTAAGTTATTTTAGTGGATATCTCAAGGAGAAACTCTTGTCGACTTGATTAGGCCAAATGGTTTAGGCTGAACTAGGCTGTTAGAAAAATGGTATGATAATCCTGGATATCTTCAAGAATCGTGTTTGTTCACTTTCTGAACAAAGTATTTCGACCCTATTCTTGTCTGGGTTCACGAAATCTTTGCGGGGATAATTCTTGAAGAATCAATCTGTTTCTGACAATGGAGAACAGATCAGAATGTAGAGGAAGTATGTTTTTCGTATTTCAAATCGAGACCAAAAGACTCCTTATATAGGAGACCAATAATAGAAACGAACAGACACACCTTTTCGGAAAACAGTTATGTCTGTTGGAACGGGTGCAACTATTCAAACGAATCGTTATGTCCGTTGGGAACGGGTGCAACTATTCAAACGAAACGTTATGCCCGTTTCTATTATTCATATTCAATTACGCGTTTGGCTCGACGAGCGTGCACTCCGCACTACCCTAACTCGTTTTAAACTTAACGCATAATTGCATTTGCCTATAGTAAATCACATTACTACCAAAATGCATTGATGGTACTAAAATCACCAACAAACTCCCCCCATTTTAGTATAATCCTTGATTTACTTTACAAGTATAACGATCAAACAAATGCATAGAAGAAAATGTCTTACGATTGAATTTTCATCTTAGTACAAATACACATTCCAAATATTCGAAAATCGGGGTGTCATAATGATTGAACCCGTCAATCCATTTGAATATCTAAAGATATAGTACACATATGTTTCTTACAATACTCTACTATTCATACTTGACACTTTACAAGCCATGTGTCCTTATCCATTAATAAACATATAGGAAGCCAAGTCCAAACTTCTTGAAGCGGAAAAACTTCATGCTTACATAGGTGATCCTTTTAATCTTGCACCTGCATTAGCAATTTTTCAAAAGAACCATTAAGAAGATATCCTTCAACCTAGCCATCACTTGCAGGTCTGAGCACATACCTTGGGAATATAAATACAATTGCTCCAATCTTTAACTATGATCTTTCCTCATTGAATTCTGCTTCTAACGTTGTATTAGAAGGGAATTGAGTATACCATAACTAATAGGTTTAAATGGACTTTAATCCCATCCCAATTACCGACTTCTTCACTAAGTCTCTTGCTAACCCCTTCGTCAAGTGGTCAGCTAAGTTTTTCTACGACCGAACAAACTCAATAGATATCACCCCATTCATGATTAATTCCCTAATCATACTATGTCTAATACCCAAATGTCTAGACTTTCCATTGTATATTTGACTATATGCTTTAGCCAGTGTGGCACTACTATCACAACGGATAGAAATTGGTGATATCGGTTTAGGCCATATCGGAATCTCATATACCAAGTTCCTTAGCCATTCTGCTTCTTTACCAGTAGCAGCTAATGCTACAAACTCAGATTCCATTGTGGAACTAGTTATACATGTTTGCTTCTTGGAAGCCCATGAGATGACACCTCCCCCAAGCAAGAACACCCATCCACTTGTAGAGGATGAATCTTCAACATTATTTATCCAACTAGCATCCGAATAACCCTCTAACACCGAAGGAAATCCCATATATGACAATCCATAATTCACAGTACCCTTCAAGTACTTGAATACCCTAGTTATCGCATGCCAATGATGTCTACTAGGATTACTAGTAAATCTGCTCAACTTTCCAACCACATAAGCAATATCCAGTCTAGTGCTAATCATAACATACATCAAAGAGCCTATAGCTCTTGAGTATTCGAGTTGATCCACAGGTTTACTTGTATTTGGCATAAGCTTTTCTCTTGGATCCATGGGAGTACTTACTGGAGAACAATTTTCATAATTGAACTTCTTAAGTATTTTCTCAATGTAATGAGATTGCGTAATTACAATCCCCTTATTCTCCCGTTTAATCCTAATACCAAGAATAACGTCTGCTTCTCCCATATCTTTCATGGAAAACTTTGATGACAAGAAATTCTTTGTTTTATCAACTTGATTTTGGTCGGTGCCAAAGATCAACATGTCATCAACATATAGACAAATGAAAACTCCTTTACCGGATGTATCAAATTTGCTATATACACATTTGTCATCTTGTTTTAGAATGTAACCATTAGACAAAACAACCTCATCAAACTTTTGATGCCACTGCTTCGGAGCTTGTTTCAGCCCATACAACGACTTAACTAGCTTACACACTTTATGCTCATTACCAGGCATTACAAAACCTTCAGGTTGCTTCATATACACTTCTTCTTCCAAATCACCATTCAGAAATGCTGTTTTGACATCCATTTGATGAATCACTAGATTATGAATAGCCGCCAAGGCAATCAACAATCTAATAGTAGTGATACAGGCAACTGGAGCATAGGTATCGAAATAATCAACCCCTTCTTTTTGTTTGAAGCCTTTGGTTACTAATCAATTCTTGTAGATGTTTAGTGTATCATCACTATAATACTTCCTTCTAAACATCCACTTGAGAAGTTCCTTGAAATTACATCTTCATTGTAACTTTTTAGGATCAACTTCCACTCGAAGGATAATATGAATATTACGAACAAAATTCTCACACTTTTCTTCTACACAAGAGAAATAAGTCGAAAAACAATTTTGTTTGGTCCTAGATCCTTAGTTCAGAATATGTTTCAATAATTTGCGAAGAACTTTCGGTTTAATAAACCATGGAAAACCTTTCTCACAAGGTTTTCATTTGTGGGAATTTTGAATTCCTTATCCTCCGCGATAAGATTCTCAAATTCCACATCTCGGAGTTCAATAGTTATATTAGACTCTAAGATCCATCTTTGAATGATCTTTATAATAATAAATCTCATTTAACACCAGCATGTTATTCACATAGAGTACAAATCAAAATTTAATTTAATTCTAATTTTTCTATTTTTCTAACAAGCATAAAATAATGGAGATATGCTACAGAAAATTGAAAATTAACTATTTCAACGGTGAACTTAACTAAACAAACAATATGCCTCTCTCTAATTCTTTTAAATTCTTGAGAAATATATGCAAGATAGTAGTAAGAATATTACTACGAGTATGGATTATTTGCATACATTATATTTGCCTTTTCATTGTGAATGTGTTCGGCATACACTGTACATACGACAATACATTAATATATATGGGAAAATATGTTCAATAATTTCTTTGCTTTCTCAAAGTTAACGTTACAACTTTAAACATTCGATCACAGCGGCGTGTATCAAAAATTTCGAAATGGTATGAAAAGTAAACTATTTCTCGTGGGATAACAACACAACCTTTCATGTTAACATAAAACATATGCAACTGAGTAGATCAAATTTAAATTATTATTAAATTAAATAATCATTACCAAAACACATAATCTCTGCAATCAATTTGTAATTTATGAGATATTATAAAACGTACCCGAATGTTGACTCTTATAGTATTTAGAATGTGTCTCCAACACAATCATCTATCTTTTGTTGTTTGAAATGAGAATCCCGGTTGCCATTATACAAAATACCGGTTTATGATGTAAATTTTTGTGTGTGTTCACCATATTAAATTGTCCTTGAAACTTGTCCAATTTTCCGAAACTTTTAGTCATCTCCTTGACGGTGCTTCCTCCTCCAGCCATGATTATCAGAAAAAAATACTTTGTTCGTTTGTTAGAAAAATGGTATGATAATCCTGGATATCTTCAAGAATCGTGTTTGTTCACTTTCCGAACAAAGTATTTCGACCCTATTCTTGTCTGGGTTCACGAAATCTTTGCGGGGATAATTCTTGAAGAATCAATCTGTTTCTAACAATGGAGAACAGATCAGAATGTAGAGGAAGTATGTTTTTCGTATTTCAAATCGAGACCAAAAGACTCCTTATATAGGAGACCAATAATAGAAACGAACAGACACACCTTTTCGGAAAACAGTTATGTCTGTTGGAACGGGTGCAACTATTCAAACGAATCGTTATGTCCGTTGGGAACGGGTGCAACTATTCAAACGAAACGTTATGCCCGTTTCTATTATTCATATTCAATTACGCGTTTGGCTCGACGAGCGTGCACTCCGCACTACCCTAACTCGTTTCAAACTTAACGCATAATTGCATTGGCCTATAGTAAATCACATTACTACCAAAATGCATCGATGATACTAAAATCACCAACATAGGCTAAATCTCTAGTGTCATCTTTCTATCTATTTCTCTTTTATTTATGTCATTTATCTTTTCCGCGACACTTATTTCTTCGTCTATTATCTTTTATATTATTATGCTACTTTATATCTTTTTATTTCTATCTTCTAACATTAATCTTTTTAAGTCTAAGTGTTTTTATAAATCTATTTTGGAAATTCAAATTTCATAATTCACTATCACTCTCTCTTGTATTTGGAGTCACTTGGTCAACAAGTGGCATTAGATCCTAACTCCTATTATAAGACTAATCTTCTTAGGAGGTAGAAATGACTTCAAATGATTAACTAAATAGACCCTTATAACTCAATGGAGAAAGGTATGCTTTATGGACAAATAAGATAAAATCTTTAGAGAGGGGATGGATTATGATATTTATACTTATACAAAAAAAAAGCTCCTTTTGTTCCCACAAATTTAACTAATAGTGTTGTGGAAAACAAATATAGAGATATTTGGACCATATAGGATAAGGAAAAAGTGTAGCGCAATTCAAAAGCAAAAACCATTATCACTACTTTGTGGGACACCATTCAATTTACAATCAAGGCACTAACGAAGTAAAAAGGGGCTATGATGAACACATTGACCCATGAGTACGAACTTTTCACACTGAAATACGAAGAAAACAATCAAGATATGGAAAAAGTTCATATTATGAATCATATGAGAAATACGGTTAAAGTTTTTCAAAATGAGGTATTGGTTATAAAAGCTCTTAGATACTTAAACTACAATTGGCAACCTAAAGTCGCTGTAATTTCTAAATCTAGGGACTTGTCTTCTATAGATTTGACTACCTTGTTTGGAAAGTTGCACGAACATAAAGTGGAGCTAAAAGGCTAGCCGATAATGAAGAAGACGACAAAAAGAAGAAAGCTCTTGGAATACATGAAGTCAGAAGGTGAAGACTGCAAAAGTAAAAGTGATGACGAGATAGATCTAATGTTTCAAAAGTTCAAGGAATTCCACAAATGATAACCTTATTCAAAGTATACGGGAAAAATTTGCACTTCAAAGTGTGAGATACTCTCTAAAGTGTTATCTTTGCATTAAATGAGGTTATGTGATAATGGGTATCCATCTTTTCCTCATATTCTTCCATCATTGGTGTTGTGAAAAACGATACCAATAACAAAGTATAATAGGGAATTAGGGAAGAGAATAAGAACACAAGAATTGGTTATAACTGTTATTCTTTTACTTTCTCTTAAAACAAGATTACAAGTTTACAAGAATAACAAATAACCTCTCTCACCCTAAATTAGGATTTGCAGCTTAGCAATGATGAGAGACTAGTATGCTATTTATAATAAAACCTAACATACTAACTAATGGGCTTTTTCAGCAAGGCCCATTACACAAGCCAACTTAATAAACAAACTAACTTAACAAATTAGGGTTTAAACACTAAAACCTAATTTAACATGCTAACAACCCTAGCATCTTCGACATCTGCATGCTAAACCCATCTTTGACTACAGCATGCACACTTCGACACCAGCATGTGAACAATCCTTCGACTTCATGCTTAACTCTGTCGAACTGTCGAACCAAGAAGCTACCCTTCGACAATACTAGAGTTCGATCCAATATCTCACAAATCTCCACCTTGGACCTAACTCTACAACGTCAAGGAACAAACTAGCTTTCTTCATGCAGCTTTATCAACTGCATACAGTGGAAAAACTTGCAACTCGGCAATGTCTTGGTGATCATATCAGCAGCATTGTCTTCAGTCGAAACCTTCAGCACTTGGACTTCTCCACGCTCGATTACTCCTCTGACGAAATTCAGCCTCACATCAATGTGCTTAGTTCGCTCATGATAGGCTGAATTCTTTGATAGGTGTATTGCACTTTGACTATCACATTTAACAGTGATACCTCGACCTTGAAGTTTCAGCTCTTTCGCAAAACCTTCAAGCCACAATGCTTCTTTCACAGCTTCAGTGAGAGCAATATATTCCGCTTCAGTGGTTGATAGAGCAACAACCTTCTGAAGTGTTACTTTCCAACTAATTGCAGTGCCAAACATAGTGAAAACATATCCAGAAATAGATTTTCTGGAATCCATACAACCTGCATAATCAGAGTCGACATATCCTTCTATTATTGCTTTACTATCTTCACCCAAGGCTCCACCATAAATTAGGACTCTATTCAGAGACCCATTTATGTACCTTAAAATCCACTTCAATGCTTGCCAGTGAGCCTTTCCAGGATTCGCCATGTACCTGCTTACAAGACTTACTGCGTATGCTATGTCGGGTCTAGTACAGACCATAGCATACATCAAAGAACCAACTATATTAGCATATGGGATGCTATTCATATAGGCTCTTTCGACATCAGTACTGGGACACTGATCAATACTCAGCTTGAATTGAGGGTTTGTTGGAGTCACAACTGGCTTCGAATTCGACATACCAAACTTTTCAAGAATCTTCCGTAGATATGCCTCTTGAGATAGGCATAACTTCGACTTTTTTCTATCTCTTCGAATGTCAATTCCAAGAATCCTGGAAGCAGCTCCCAGATCCTTCATATCGAACTCCTTATTGAGTTCAGCCTTCACCCTCATCACATCTTCGACACTGTTGCTTGCTATGAGAATATCATCCACATAAAGCAACAAAATAACAAATGAATTTCCAGGTCGAAATCTGAAGTAAACGCAGTGGTCGAACTGACTTCTAATGAAACTTATGCGTGCCATGAACTTGTCGAATCTCCTATTCCACTGTCGAGGAGATTGTTTCAGCCCATACAAAGATCTCTTTAACTTGCACACATAATCTTCCTTCCCCTTTTCGACATACCCTTCAGGTTGCCTCATCAGGATCGTTTCATCTAGATCACCATACAAGAACGCAGTCTTCACATCCATCTGTTCCAGTTCAAGATCGAACTGTGCCACCATGGCAAGCAACATTCGAATGGACCTATGCTTCACAACAGGAGAAAACACATCATTGAAGTCGACACCTTCTTTCTGAGTGAAACCCCTTGCAACTAACCTTGCCTTGTATCTTTTCGACGTCACTCCTTCAATTCCTTCCTTAACTTTGAAAATCCATTTACAGCTGACTAACCTTGCCCCAACAGGTTTCTTGATCAGTTCCCAAGTATGATTATCATGAAGAGATTTCATCTCATCATCCATGGCCTTCAGCCATTCAGTCTTATTTCGACTCCTCATAACTTCCTTATAGTCTTTAGGTTCTTCGTCTAGAACCTCACTTGCAGAGATTAAGGCATAAGCTATAAGATCTGCATATCCAAGTCTCTGAGGTGGCTTGATGACTCTTCTCGACCTATCTCTCGACAATAGGTAGTCATCGTCAGTTTCCTCAACTTCAGCATCTTCTGCTTCTTCTTCGACTTCATCTGGGATATGCAATTCAGCATCAACATGCTCCACCTCAACAGGAATCTCTACCTGTTCCAGCTCTTCGTCAGATGTTTCTGTACTTCGACCAACATCATCAGTTTTCTTAAAAGCCATTTCAGCTTCATTGAAAACTACATCTCGACTGGTGATACACCTCCTGTGACCTGGCTCTAGGCACCATAGCCTATAAGCTTTGACTCCTTCAGGGTATCCCATGAACATGCATTTCAGAGCTCTAGGTTCGACCTTGTCTTGCCTAATGTGAGCATAGGCTACGCAGCCAAATACTCTCAGTTTTTCGAGATCTGGTGGATGTCCCGACCAAACTTCTTCAGGTGTCATATCTAACACTGTCGAAGGACATCTGTTTATCAGATATGTTGCTGTCGAAACAGCCTCAGCCCAGAACACCTTCTTTAACCCCGCACTAGTCAACATGCATCTGACTCTCTCCAAAATAGTTCGATTAAATCTTTCAGCCAAACCATTTTGCTGTGGAGTACCTGCAGTAGTTCTGTGCCTTGCAATACCAGAGGCAGCACAAAAACTGTCGAATGCCTCATTGCAAAATTCAAGGCCATTGTCGGTTCTCAACCTCTTGACCTTTCTGCCAGTCTGATTTTCAACCAGAGTCTTCCAACTTTTGAAATTCTCAAAAGTTTCATCCTTAGTCTTCTGGATGAATACCCATAATTTTCTGGAATAATCATCTACTATGGATAGAAAATACCTTGCTCCTGAATGTGATGCACACCTTGCAGGCCCCCAAAGATCAGCATGGATGTAATCAAGGGATCCATGTGTTCTTTGTTTGCCTTTGTTGAACTTCACTCTGCAAGATTTTCCAAGTACACAGGGTTCACAAAACTTCAGCTTTTCGACTTTGTCTCCACCAAGAAGATTTTGTTTCCCTAATTCGACCAGACCCCTTTCACTGACATGGCCCAATCTCATGTGCCAGATTTCTGTCTTCGACAACGGTTTCGTGGATACAACATTTGTCGAACCACTTACAACTTCAGCCTCAAGGGTATACAAGCCTTGTTTCTTCACGCCTCTCAAGACTTCCTTCGACCCCTTCATGACTCTTAGGATACTTTTCTCTCCTTGGAAAACATATCCTTTCTTGTCGAATTCACCAAGAGAAAGCAGATTTCTCTTCAAATCAGGAACATACCTGACTTCAGTCAACAACCTTATTGACTCATCATGGAGCTTGAATCTAACAGATCCAATACCTGCAATCTTGCAAGCCTTGTTGTTTCCCAGCAATACTGATCCACCATCTTGATCACATAATTCCTCGAACAAGTCTTTGTTTGGAGTCATGTGCCAAGTGCAACCTGAATCCATAATCCACTCCTTCTTAGAGTCACTGCTTGAAACCACAAGAACATCAGATGATTCGAAATCATATTGAACAATGGCAGCGTTGCCATTATCCTTACCTCCATGATATTTCAAGCGTTCAGGGCACACCTTTCTTGTGTGACCCTCCTTCTTACAATGGTAGCATCGAATGCCAGATGCTTCGCCACTGTAAGTCTTCGACTGGCTTTTGCCTTTCTTCTTGTCGAACTTACCATCCTTTCGTAAGAGTTTTCCTTTAACGGCCAAACCTTCGCCAACAGTCGAAGGTTTATGCTCCTTTCGTTCATTCAAGTCTTTAGAGTACAAGGCTGATTGAACTTCTTCAAACGTCAGGGACTCCCTTCCATACAAGAGAGTTTCTTTGAAGTGAGCATGTGATCGAGGCAAAGTGCACAATAGTAACAGCGCTTGATCTTCATCATCGATCTTTACATCGATATTTTCAAGATCAAGAATCAGCTTGTTGAACATATCCAACTGCTCAGCCAACACTTTGTCTTCAACCATCTTGAATGAATACAAAGCCTGCTTCAGGTAGAGTCGATTTACCAGCGATTTGGTCATATACAAACTTTCAAGTTTCGCCCATAACCCTGATGCCGTCGTCTCCTTTGATACCTGTCGTAGAACCTTATCACCAAGGCTCAACAGAATTGCGCTGTGTGCTTTCTCGATCATAGTTGTCTTCTCCGCTGCCGTTAATGCAGCATTCATGGCTGCCTCTCCCTTCAACGCTTCCAAACAACCCTGCTGAACCAGTAGGGCTTTCATCTTCAAGCGCCACAGACCGAAATCATTCACTCCAGTGAACTTTTCAATCTCATACTTTGTTGAAGGCATTTTCTCCACGCTCACCGCACCAATTTGTTGTGAAAAACGATACCAATAACAAAGTATAATAGGGAATTAGGGAAGAGAATAAGAACACAAGAATTGGTTATAACTGTTATTCTTTTACTTTCTCTTAAAACAAGATTACAAGTTTACAAGAATAACAAATAACCTCTCTCACCCTAAATTAGGATTTGCAGCTTAGCAATGATGAGAGACTAGTATGCTATTTATAATAAAACCTAACATACTAACTAATGGGCTTTTTCAGCAAGGCCCATTACACAAGCCAACTTAATAAACAAGCTAACTTAACAAATTAGGGTTTAAACACTAAAACCTAATTTAACATGCTAACAACCCTAGCATCTACGACATCTGCATGCTAAACCCATCTTTGACTACAGCATGCACACTTCGACACCAGCATGTGAACAATCCTTCGACTTCATGCTTAACTCTGTCGAACTGTCGAACCAAGAAGCTACCCTTCGACAATACTAGAGTTCGATCCAATATCTCACAATTGGAATTTGAAATCATTTCAAATTTGGTTCCTCGCTAATCTCATTTGTGAAGGGAAGTTGTGACACATCATCCTTGTCCTTTTCCATATATGTGTATTCTTAGAGGATGTTTTGATTCCTAATTATTAATTGGCGACATTGTCATTGTCATCCTTTTAGGGAATGATAAGGAGTCATTCTAATATCTTTCGTTCCTCTTTATTATTACAACTTTCTATTAAGTCTTCTAATATGGTTCCTTATCTCATCCATGGTATTTTGTGATGCATCATCGTCGTTGTTGCATTGTATTAGTGACAAGGTAACCTAGTGTGACAATTTCTCACCTTCCTCGATATGCCTCCTTGGTGATTGTGACAAAGACGTATGGGGCCTCCATCACCGTTTGCATGTCTCTAGTGATGATTATTTACAACATTATAGATGTGATTATAATGAATTCAATCTTCTTGAAGCAGTTGTTTTTTAGGGGAGGGGGCTCGGTGTCTACTTATCGTTATGTTGTTGGGATCTTGGAGCCTATGTATATTTTACCACGACCCTGGTGAGTGCTAAAATTTATGTATGAATATAAATGGTTGATATATTGTAGAAGTTGGTGATACGACCTCCATGCATATTAACACGGTCTCCAAGTCACTTCTCGTATACTCTTTATCCATTACAAGTTTCATTTAAAAAATTCTACAAACAAATTAAAAAATACAATGAAATTGTTCAAAGTCATCTTTACTAAATTATTTATATTAACTATAGTTCAATATGTTTGTAACCCTCTACATATTCCGACATTCAATTTAATCTTCAAAAACTTTTTCTTAGAATAATGGTTCCTCTATACATTTTTGTCTCTAATTTTAGTTCAAACTATTAACAAAACTGACATAGCGTGCCACGTGATAATTTAATATGACCAGACTCATACATATGTGACAGTGATATAATGGAAAAGATGTTGATGTGGTATGTCACATAGCAAGCTTTATCCATCTTAAGGATTATTATTAATTACCAATATACAAAAGGATAGTTCAATTGCCAATAAAAAAAACTAATCAATAATGTGAACGACGATCAAATTAGAGACCAAATTTTAATTTTATTAAAAAATTTCAATGATCTTCATCACTTCCCACTCGTGTCTTCTTCAAACTCAAAAAACTTCATCATCACCATTACTTAAGAACAATAAATAATAACTCAACAACAACAACAATAAACCAAATTTAAAAGTGAAGTGTTGCGGGTTCGAATCAGTATTCCTACAATCAAATGTCTCTATATAACTACCATATGAGTTAGCTTAACGAGACTACTTCAATTTTCTATTTTTTATTATATGTTATTTTGACTTTTTAAAAATATTTAAAACATATAGATAATTTACTTTGATGAGAGATAAAAATCATAATAATTAAAAAAGATAAAGTAAAAAAATTTAATAAAAAATTAAAAGTATAATAAACAAATACATTAATAATTTTCCAATACTATAAAATGACTTATTATTTAATACAATTTCCCCTTAAATAATATATATAAAATAAAAAAATAGAAGAGGTAGTGATTAATAGTGTAAAAGAATAGACAAATAAATAAGAATAAAAAGTGTTGTAAAAACATGACCACCTATTCCATAATAAGCACCAAGACAACCTCCCCACAAATGTTGACCAACCAAACCAAATAAATTATGACGTTTTAGGCAACCTATATGGTCCCCATTTGGTCTCTTTTCAACGCTAATATATGATGAATTAAAGTGAAACAAACAAAAATCCATGACTTCATGGTACATCTTATAATAAAATAACAAAAGATTTATTTTATGAAGCCAATATATCTTCAATCAAAGTCTTCGCTCAGAAAATTCTTAATTTATACAGGGATAAGGAGCAAGACGACAATTATGCAATAAAAACCCTCCACGTGAAATCATATCAAACAACACCATAGGCTTTGAGAATGAGTGACCACTATGGACATAGGATTATAATGTTAAAATAAAATAAAGCATAAAAGCTGTAACGAAATGGAGCAGCTTTAAGGAGAATATTTGATGACGATATCCATATATATCTTCCAAAACCATATGCTAGTAATTAATTTAACAGCATATGCTTGTTCTTTGGGAAGAGAGGTTTAGGGTGACAAAATAAAGTGAGGTAAAATAATTTATGGGCTGTTTGTGTAGTAGGTGGAAGTGAAATAAGAAATGGGAGTTGCATCACGTGTTTAAATGACATCAAGTCGCCTAAAATATACAAGTATACTAACAAGAATTCTAAATTTTGTAAAGTTGTTTAGAATTGCATCTACTCCAAACAGTCAATTATTCAATTGTATCATGACACTTTCTTAATTTTTATTAACTACTTCCTTTATTTATATATATATATATATATATATATATATATATATATATATATATATATATATATATATATATATATATATATATATATATATATATATATATATAAATAATATAAAATATGTGAAAGTAGTTAATAAGAATCGAAGGGAGTGTCATAAAACAATTGAATATTTATTTTAAACAACTTCACAAATTATTTTTTCTGTATACTCTACTTTCTTTTTTAAAGTGATGTTAACTAATCCTGCTTTATATATATATATATATATATATATATATATATATATATATATATATATATATATATGGTCGACCCTGGGCCAGGGCAACCAGCCCCACAGTCTAGGGCCTCAAAATAATTGTTTATGAGCTTAATAAAAACCATGAAATTTTTTATATAATTTGTAACGAAAAGTATACAAATATTACAGTTGAGCCCAGTGGAAGATGAGTATTAGTTTTAATCAAAGGGGAATGTGTTCAAATCTAGAACTGTAAATTGATATGCATCATACCTATCATACATACTTTTACTGTTATTATTTTTGTTTTATTTTCTAAAGGTAATCCTTCCTTTTTTTTTTTTCAAAAAAATATAACCTTATATTTTTTTTTGATAGGCAAATATAACCTTATTAATGTAGGTAGATAAATATTAATCTAATAAATAATTAAAACTTCACATCTTTCTCTAAAATAGAATGGTAAAGTGGTGATTTTCTCCTTTTTTTATTTCTCTGAAAAAAAGAGAAAAATAAAATTCAAAAATCAAAATTTAAGATGGATTATTCAATTTTTTTCTTTTTTTATTGGTAATTTCTTTTTTTTATTGTTTAATATTCAATTTGTATAAATTCTTTAAATTGAAATTTGTTTAGTTCGATGATGTTTGTTATAGCAAAAGTTATTTTGATATAAATTCTTCAAAAATAAAAAGTAATCGTAAAAATTTGTTTCAAAAAATGCTAGAAGAGGGATATTTTTTAAATAGCTAGAAGATATTTTGATAATATTTCTTGGGATATGACTTTTTTTTGTTGGTGATGATATTTAGAGAAATAAATAATGTTATTTTTTAAAAAAAAAAAAATTATATTATTAGGGTCCATTTTTATTATTCGTCCTGGGCCTCTAAAAAGTCAAGACCGGCTATATATATATATATATATATATATATATATATATATATATATATATATATATATATATATATATATATATATATATATATATATATATATATATATATATATATATATATATATCAATTTTTTAACAAAGTTAAATAATATTAGTTATAAAATATTATTTTTATTTCTCAATTGTCCCTTAATTTGATAAAATAAATTATCTTAAAGAATAACTAAAACAATGCAATTACTTTTTTATATTATTTTAAAAAATTAAAAGAGATTAAGATTTGCTTGGAGTAGTTGTAACTTGTAAGTTTTTATTTTAAAATCAAACTAAGTTGATTTTCAAAACAACTTATAATAATACTTAAAAAAAAATTCTATTTATTTTGAAATTATAATTATATTTAAAATCAATTTTTTTTAATTAAAAGATAGTGCAGTGGCGTGTAAAATAGTTTTACACTATCATCCAATACAAAGTCATCAATATGTCATGTCATTAAATTTTTTTTTAAATAAAAAAATTATTTAATTGAATATATAGTGATGATTGGTTGACAGAGTAAAAATATTTTTATATTGTTAGTGCATCAATTTTTTTTTTTATATAAAAACACACACAAATGCAACTGAGGCACAATAAGTTATCCATCAAGAAATGTGATTGCAAAGCATGGCTCATCATTCATCAATTTGTGTGTTTTTTTAAATTTTGAGAAGATTTATGCATTCAAGACAACAAAAGGAGACTTAAGGTATTCTAGATAATGCCTATGATGGTGTAGATAAAGTGAAGAAAGGGAAGCTCTGATATCTTAGAAGGCAATATGAGTTGCTTGGCATGAAAAATAAAGAATCCATTGAGAAATTTTTTTTACAAAATTGTAAACAACAGTCAATGCAATGAAGAACTATGGTGCTAAAGTTACTAATCAACACATTGTTATGACGATTGAATAGTCTAAGAATCTTTCAATAATGTCGGTCAATGAATTGCATAATTTCTTTGACGTTTACGAATAGAGAATCAAAGATATAATGCAAACCAAGGTTCAACAACAAGCTTTGTTTGCTCATGGTGATGTCAAAAATAGTGGTCACTGGAACAAGAATGGTAAAGGCAAGGGAAAGTGGAAAGGTGAGATGAACAAGGGTAAAGGAGAGTCTTCAAATGTTCACGACCACTGCAATGTTGATCATGATTAGGCTTAACAATCCAATAAAAGAAAGAACGACTCTTTCATAAAAAAAATGGTGGTTACATGAAGTTTGATAAAAGCATGGTTCATTGGTATAATTGTGAGAAATGAGGACACGTTGCCAATGATTTCAAAACTTGCAAATGATGAAAGAAGTGCGATAACAAGGCTTTATATGTTAAGTGTGAAAATTTTGATTCAATTTATATATTAATCATAGTCACCACAAATTCTCACAATGATGATTCGGATGTGTGGTATCTTGATACCGGTTACTCTAAACGCCTAAACGCCAATTTGGCCATCCAATTCTATTAGTATTTGATGATAAGTTCATAAACACAATCAAAAGTTATATTAGGGGAGAAGCAATATTTATTTAAGCTTATGTGTTTAGTACGTTCCGAACAAGGAGATTATGAGACATCGCATCGGAAGAATTGTTGTCGAGTAACAAGTCTAGTGTCAAACACTTAAGGATTGTTTGAATCTTTTATGTTACAAACATGTTCCAAATGAAAGAAGCAGGATGTTAGATGATAAAAGTGAGACATTTATCTTGATTGACTATGATTCTAGAGGAGCATACAAATTGTTTGATCCTCACCAACAAAAGATTGTCATCAATAAAGATGTCACTATAGATGAAAAAGCATGCTGAAATTGGGAGGAATACCATATAAGAGGGTCACATTTCAATCAGATAATGTGCATCAAGTTGTTAAGGATGAACCACCACCTAGAGATGAATCAAAGGCTGACAGAAAATCAGTATGAACAAGACTCTGTTTCGTAAGACTCAATGATCACGAGGTCCTTTCAGATAATGCAATCAGTGATAATGGAGAGTCGGTATATCTGGCTTTCATGGCAGACACCGAGCCAATAACTTGGTAGGAGGCCTTTGCATATTCACAGTAGAGATTAAAAGAGCAGGATGAAATCAATGCTATAGAGAGAAATAACACATGGCCATGGCCACTTGTTGAGATTCTTCCTCATAAGTCAATTAATTGGTGTATACATAAAAGGTACTGAAATCACAGATTTTGTTACTTGTCTCTATGTTGATGATGTTCCCATTACTAGAGGTAACATTGATATCATAGAGAAATTCCATATGTTCCCATTACTAGAGGTAACATTGAGAAATTCCATGAGACTCAAGGATGTGTTTGATATGGGTGATCTATGCAGACATCTCAAAAAACATTAATTGCACTAAATTCTCAATGTAAAATACTAGTACTATTTTATAACTAAAATATTTTAGCATTCTTATTTACTATATAAATCCACCCCGGTTATAGTAACAACAACCATCATTTCATTCATCTACCAGTACTGCATTCTTAAGTCAATCTTTTCAATGGGTGTGGTTATCCGTGTTGGTCAGCCAAACAATTCCAACTTAATGGATACCTGTGTTACAGACCTTTGCACTTACATAGCTTAAGTCCTACATTCAGAAGTATTTGGAACTGTTGCCAGTAGCAGAAAATAACAACTGGTACTTTATCAAGTGAGTATAAAGGGTTCAAAGTAAATAACAGTGTGGTCCAGTCCAGAACTTGAACATTATTTAGGAACAGAATATGGCCAACCTTGCAACTTTACAAAGTGAGAATCGACGCAATGAATTTGACTTGTAGTCATTTTTTCTATGATAATATTTACAAAACCTCATCCAAATTGATTTACATCCATGGTTCTGTCAGTAGCTTTCTGAGCTTCGCCTCTTACGGCTATAAGGTTCTTTTTTATCTCTTTACAAAGTCTACCCTCTATGAGCCCAACCGGCAACCACATCTTTGGCTTGACATCAACAATGTATGTAAGTGTCGTGCTAATCTCTCGTATTGGAGACTCGTCACTTCCACTGATGAACAACTGCAAAACCATCATTGTCTAGGAAGTTAGCACTGTATTGGCGTCAACCTTGTTGAATATATGGTTTCAAAATCTCACAAACTTGTGATCTTTCAAAGCAATGTCGATGGACATGTATTGAAAATTGAGGAAGGTTGTCTTTGTGATGAGTGAGACTCATGAGAGTCAAGCCAAAAGCAAGCAAGATCCCTTTTTGTCAATATTGGTCAATAGTTTAAATTGCCAGTACTAAATTTGAGTTTCCAAGATATGATGGACATAGCCATTATCCATTCAAAATATTATGTCAATTTTCAAAACTAAGACCATGTTTGATTTAAGAAACAGCTTTCCTAGTTTTCTACTATAGTAAGTATATTTATTTTCCCTATTTTTGCTATTACTAGTATAAAAGCTACACATTTTTTCATCTTTTCCAAGACCAGCATAGGAAGTAGTGGAAATAATGGAAAACTGATTTTATGATTTTATACAAAATTTGGAAAATAGAAAACAAATAAAATGAAGGTATCAATTTTAAAGAAAAACAAACAAAGTTTTCTCAAACCAATTCAGTCCTAAATATTCAACATTTGAAAAATACAAGTAGGAAAGTAACTAATTCACACAAGTATGCATGATTTTTATGCTGGATCCAGAAGAATTCTAACAAGAAAGGAAGAAACAAAATTCCTACCTGTGAAATAGACCATTTTCCTTCAAATAGTTGAAAATCCCCTTCAATCATCTTGAAGTCTATGTCCCGCTTCATACCAGATGGAAGAGTCACCAATTCTTTCTCGAAACAATCTATAACTCCTTTGGCATCAAATTTTAGCCCAAATGCCAAGCTCTGCTCTCCAATCTGTTCAGATGATAATGGGTCAGCAAATAAATGTATTTCAAACCAAATTCATGATCAAGAAAAAACATAGAAAAGACACCAGTTTGTAGTTAAGGGGGAAATAAAACCATGCTGTGAAGAAAGTAAATTAGACACAACCATACTTGGACATGCTATGATCTAACTCCTTATACAATTTGACTTTAACCTAATATTAAAACTAAGCATAACATGACCGACACAGTTTGAAAGTAAAACGATGCTTCAGCTGATGCTTCTTGCAAAGTGCTGTCAAATATGGATTGTGGGAAGTAGAAGTTTGTTTGAATTTCGCTACAAAACAGTGCTAGGTTGTTGCTATTTGACAATTTTGTATATTCAATAATGTATTGTAGACTATAATACAGACACTCCGACACAAACACAGACACTGGAACACGACACGACGCAATAGTGTATTCAATATTTTGTATTCAATAAGCCTTTTATTTATATTGGAAATTTCAATAGCAAGGGTAAGGCCTAAGGTCCATTAAAGAGAAGCAAAATCAAACTATAAATTCTAATCAATTCATTTCACTTGTTAGATGTAACCGGTGTATTTGGCAACTCCGTATTTAGAACTATACAGGTCCTTTGGTAACTTCTAATGATAGAGTTCACATAAAACGGCTCTGCTAAAGAAGGAGGAAGTTTCCTCCCTACTACTTTCATATTTGGAATCACCGTGAATTTGCTGAAATCAAGTTGGTAACATGATTTCACTCAAATTTCAACGTGTGTTTGATTCCCTAGTGATTTAATGGCACAGTGGGGGCAAATTAGAATCTTGCAATAGTAGCTTCTCTTCTATGTGTCTTGAGAAACAAGAAAATGAAATTCCACTAGAAAACCAAAAACCAACACAGAGTGTAGTTTTTTGGCATAATCACCTCGAGTTCGACAAAATAAGAGTAGCACCCAGCAAATCTACCAAACTTTCCAATTCAAACATGCAACTAAACTTATATACCTTATAAATATAATACAAGCCCTTGTAAGAGCTGTGTTGTGTCCAATAAAAATAATCTCTGAATCACTCCAATTCTCAAACTTTACCTCCCAATTTGAAAGTTATTAACAAAAAGTATTGGGAGACATAATTCCAAAAACATGCAACAAAACTTTAAGATCGAGGGAAGAAATAACCTGCAAAAGTCGAGCAAAATTGGGACTCTTTTGGATCAATTTACTAAGAGCAAGTCCAGGAATAAAATCCGCCAGCCTCTCATAATCAGTCAAAATATTCCAAACGGAATCAAGTGAAGCTTCAATTGAAATCCTAGACTCGATTCTGCGTGAATTCTTCTCAAGCTTGGTGACCTCTATGAAAACCCCATCCTCAACCAACGAATCTAACTCTTGAACTTTGTTATCCTCTGAGACCAACAAATTCTCGGAATCATCGTCGTCGAGAGTGATTGGGTTGTTGGATTTGGAAGCTGGATAGAAGGAAGGAGTGGTTTTGGAGGTGAAGGAGCGTGGTGTGGTGGAGAGGGTTTTGTTGAAATGAAAAGGGTGAGAGGATAAAAGGGTGGAGGAATGGGTGATGGGAATAATGGAAGTGTGTGATGGTTGAGGGAATAGGAAAGCTTCCGTGGAGAGTGGAATCGCGCGCATTGTTGTATTCTATTCTCTTTTGCTATATATTCTCCTCTCTTATTTAACTATATTTCTCATCATACCACACCATCTTGTAATTCTCGCCCACAGTTTAAAGTCCTCGGGTGGAAATTTCCACTGAAGAGAAAACTTACATAACTTCTCGGGGAATATTTTTTTGACTGCCATATTGTTTTCAGTAATCAAGACACTGGTATTTATTGTTGTTCAATTTATTGTTCTCAAAATCACCACAAACGATCGATGAAAATAATATGTTTGACTAACAATAATTAAGAAACAACCGAGGTCAACTCTTCATAGATATTTCATGCTTTTGAAATCTTTCCTTCACTATTCTCTTGTTTCATTTTCATACTCTCCAGTAGAATCATATATTTTTATTTGATGATAATGTAAAAAAAATTACATTGACAATGCATCTTCATTAAAGTCAAAAATAAAAAAGAATAAAGCTGAAATATAGTTTAATAATATATATAATAACACATGGATCCCTTGAAAGTTAACGGATACATGTAGTTGAAGAGAATCAACAGATACATGTAGTTGAAGTCACGTGTATGTGGAAGAGAGAGCTTCCACATGAGGGGGAGCATTGTGTAAGACTCAGTCAACGGATACATGTAGTTGAAGAGAATTAACAGATACATGTAGTTGAAGTCAAGTATATGTGGAAGAGAGAGCTTCCACATGAGGGGGAGCATTGTGTAAGACTCACACTTGAGGGGGAGTGTTGAGAATCAAGTGTGAGTGTGGATAATAGTCCCACATTGGAAATTCATGTGGTGACTTGAGAGCATATATAAGTGGGAGAACCCACTCACCTATTACCTTAAGGTTTTAGGTGGAGAAGTGGTGTGTTTCCCACAAAGGTGTGTTGCTCAAAGGAATATTCCGAAAATTATCAATGCTCCCGAACTCGACCCTCCCCCGATGTTGCGCTAACAATGGTATCAGAACCTTTGGTTCGAGAAAAGAGACCGGCTAAAACTTGTAGTTGAAAGCACTACTAGTTCAGCATCTTGATCACATAATTCCTCGAACAAGTCTTTGTTTGGAGTCATGTGCCAAGTGCAACCTGAATCCATAATCCACTCTCTTCTCGAGTCACTGCTTGAAACCACAAGAACATCAGATGATTCGAAATCATCTTGAACAATGGCTGCATTGCCATTATCCTTACCTCCACGATATTTCAGGCGTTCAGGGCACACCTTTCTTGTGTGACCCTCCTTCTTACAATGATAGCATCGAATGCCAGATGCTTCGCCACTGTAAGACTTCGACTGGCTTTTGCCCTTCTTCTTGTCAAACTTACCATCCTTTCGTAAGAGTTTTCCTTTAACGGCCAAACCTTCGCCAACAGTCGAAGGTTTATGCTCCTTTCGTTCGTTCAGGTCCTTTGAATATAGGGCTGATTGAACTTCTTCAAAGGTCAGGGGCTCCCTTCCGTACAGGAGAGTTTCTTTGAAGTGAGCATGTGATCGAGGTAAAGCGCACAATAGTAACAGCGCTTGATCTTCATCATCGATCTTTACATCAATATTTTCAAGATCAAGAATCAGCTTGCTGAACATATCCAACTGCTCAGCTAACACTTTATCTTCAACCATCTTGAATGAGTACAAAGCTTGCTTCAGGTAGAGTCGATTTACCAGTGATTTGGTCATATACAAACTTTCAAGTTTCGCCCATAACCCTGATGCCGTCGTCTCCTTTGACACCTGTCATAGAACCTTATCACCAAGGCTCAACAGAATTGCGCTGTGTGCTTTCTCGATCATAGTTGTCTTCTCCGCTGCTGTTAATTCAGCATTCATGGCTGCCTCTCCCTTCAACCCTTCCAAACAACCCTGCTGAACCAGTAGGGCTTTCATCTTCAAGCGCCACAGACCGAAATCATTCACTCCGGTGAATTTTTCAATCTCATACTTTGTTGAAGGCATCTTCTCCATGCTCACCGCACTAATTTGTTGTGAAAAACGATACCAATAACAAAGTATAATAAAAATTAGGGAAGAGAAGAAGAACACAAGAATTGGTTATAACTGCTATTCTTTTACTTTCTCTTAAAACAAGATTACAAGTTTACAAGAATAACAAATAACCTCTCTCACCCTTAATTAGGATTTGAAGCTTAGCAATGATGAGAGACTAGTATGCTATTTATAATAAAACCTAACATACTAACTAATGGACTTTTTCCACAAGGCTCATTACACAAGTCAACTTAATAAACAAGATAACTTAACAAATTAGAGTTTAAACACTAAAACCTAATTTAACATGCTAACAACCCTAGCATCTTCGACACAAGCATGTGAACAACCTTCGACTTCATGCTTAATCCTGTTGAACCAAGAAGCTACCCTTCGACCATACTAGAGTTCGATCCAATATCTCACACAAACATACAGTTTTATTCAAACATTTTTCACTCTCACTCTTTTTAATAATATATATATATATATATATATATATATATATATATATATATATATATATATATATATATATATATATATATGAGTTTAATGGATATACACCGACAGTGTAAAACAGTTTTACACTGTCATCCAATAGAAAACAACCAATTTGCCGTGTCATTAAAATTTTTTAAAGATAAAAGTGTGATGGAATTGGATACATGGTTGTGATTGGTTGACAATGTAAAACTATTTTACACTATAAATTATAAGAAAAATGATATATCACTAGAGATATGTTATTATGTTAATAATGCATGTTCTTTAGGGTGTGTTTGGTTCGAGGTAGATGGAGGGGAGGGGAGGGGAGGGGAGGGGATATTTCTAATTAAATGTGTTTGGTTCAAATTTTATGAGGGAAGGGGAGGGGAGGGGAGGGGAGCAAAACCCCTCCAAAACACACTTTTTGCGTTCCCCCAAATCGGGGGGATTTGGAGGGGAGGGGAGGGAATCTGAACCTTGATATTTTAAAACTTATTATAATTACTATAATATCCTCAGTTTTATTTTAATATTTCAAAATTATTCATTTTCTTTTGTATTACTACTCTCTTCTATGTGATTTTTCTCGATTGTTTCTATCAACTTATTATAATTACTCTCCACCTTCAAATTATTTTAAAATTTTTGTCCTTAATATAAATCATAATCATTGTACTTATTTGATTTTCTTTATAACTCTTTTATATTTTTTTATATTTTTTTAAATTTTGTTATGTATCTTATCATTTTTTTTATATCAAACTTTATATCTTTCATTTTAATTTTTTATTTATTTTATTAAAATATTTAAACCATTTATATTTAATAATAAATTATTTTATGTATTTGATGTGTTAAATAATTCATTACGATTTAAAAGTTGTTATCAACATATAGTTTAATTTGTTTTTGAACATTTTATTCGAATTAAGTGAACTCAATTTTTTAACATTATGTAGTAAATTATAACTTTAGTCACTCAATATTAGAAATTTTACTAACAAAAAATATGTATAAATTTTTCTCATTTGAATATTATATTGTATCACTTATATAAAATAATAAGGATAAAAATGTAAATTATTAATAAAACCCCTCCCCTCCCCTCCTGAACCAAACATATTTTTAATTAAAATCCCTCCCTTCCCCTCCCCTCCCCTCGTTTGAACCAAACACCTATCTGATTAAAAAAATCCCCTCACCTCCCCTCCCCTTCCCTCCCCTCCATTAAAATCCCTCCCCTCCCCTCCCCTCCCCCTCATTTGAACCAAACAGACCCTTAGTTAAGCTGAAATGAATTTTATTAAAAGAAATAAATAAAAATTAAAAAATTCTAATTTTATAAATGAAATTATAATTTTTTATAAGAAAAAAATTTCAAAGTCATTTTAAATCATTTATCGAAATATATTATTAAAAAACATTTATCTGGCAGAAAAAAAAAGACAAAATCACTTTATCCTTGAAGATAACACAGTGCGGTTGTGTTGTGTGCTTTAACTTTAAGGTTTCAGCTTAAGTGAGAGAACAGAAGCAACAAGATAAACCTGAGTGCGAAGATTAGGTGT
Source organism: Vicia villosa (assembly GCF_029867415.1). Classification (NCBI taxonomy): domain Eukaryota; kingdom Viridiplantae; phylum Streptophyta; class Magnoliopsida; order Fabales; family Fabaceae; genus Vicia; species Vicia villosa. The sequence goes on along the minus strand of NW_026705161.1, from coordinate 211,951 downwards.
GAGATCCAGAAACTGTTGTACCATATTTCCCACCCAAAAAACTCATTTTTCTTCTTCAATGGCTTCTTCATTCTCAACTCAGCTGGTGCAGAGTCAGAACCTACTTCCTCGCTTTCATGCTGTCCAGGTTACTCTTTTTTCATACTCATTTCATCTTCCATGCCTCAAGAGAATGTGTTATTAAAAGTTTTCTATCAGTCTATATTATTAATGGAAAATTTTTGTTGTACATTTTGTTTCTGCTTAGGGGAAGCCACAAGTAGTTTGTAGCATTGGATGCAGCAAATTGTCATCAAGATATCATTATGCACCAAGGCTTTCTGTTTCACAACAATCTAAAGCCAAATCAGTCACTTCTCGGAGAATAACATGTGCTAGTGCTCAGGGAGATGTAAGTGTTTTATCTAAAAGTCAGAAAAAATTACTAGTAGAGTAGTAGTTGCTTTAATTGAAAAAATATTTGATTCATAACTTTGGTTCTGTTGTTTCTAGGTTGCGGAGCTGCAAGCTAAAGTGACAAGCAAATGTTTCTTTGATATAGAAATTGGAGGTGAATCTGCTGGAAGGATTGTAATTGGTCTATTTGGAGATGCTGTTCCCAAAACAGTTGAGAATTTCAAGACTTTGTGTATAGGTAAACAATCGAAATTTGTATGAGTATCGCGGTGGAATGTGTTATGTGACATATCGTGTTATTTATGAAGTTGAATAATATTTGTGCAGGAACGAAAGGATATGGTTACCAAGGAAGCTTCTTCCATCGTATAATACCAAATTTCATGATTCAGGGAGGTGACTTCACCGAAGGAAATGTGAGTACTCTTGTATTTCGTTAGTATGCTCGCATGAACATAAATTAAGCCGCGCACTTCAATGGATATGCGTGCATGATGTTAAGGTTGATGATGTTTGTTTGACTTCAAATATGTTTTAATTGGATGCAGGGAACTGGTGGAGTCAGTATCTTTGGTTCTAAATTTGAAGATGAGAATTTTGATTGTATGTCTCTTTTCATGCTTTTGATTGTTAATATTGAAATTTAAATTACTTATTAGTAATCGGTATTCAAAGTTTTTCCTTGCAGTGAAGCATGTTGGTCCTGGAGTTTTGAGCATGGCGAATGCTGGTCCTAATACTAATGGCAGTCAGTTTTTTATTTGCACTGTACCGGTGAGATACATGTGTCCATATTCTACCACTTTAAGAAATAACGCGCGCGCACACACACAAACATTGTTTGAAGATTGTTTTAGTTCGTTTAGATTTAGGTTTTGATACTAAGTATTTGCTGTGATTTTCATGATGTAGACTCCATGGTTAGACAATCGCCATGTTGTGTTTGGACATGTCATTGAAGGACTGGATATTGTGAAGCAACTCGAATCACAGGAGACAAGCAGCTATGACAATAGTCCCAAGAAACAGTGCAAAATTGCCAAGTCTGGAGAACTGCCTTTAGATGGTTGATCTTTACTCCAAAGTGCTGTACATTCTTCCGACTGTCGAGTGCAATTCAGTATTGGAGGGTGTTTCGTGAGGGAGTTGTTCGATTCATGTTTTTGAATTGTCATTGCTCTCTCCCGTAGTTAAAATTTAATGTTACTGAAAGGGCATTTGGTGAATAATTTTGTTAAGAGAGATACATGACCTATATTTTGTAATACCAAAATCCTTAAACAGTAATTGTCATTTTCTATTATAAATTTATGCTTAAGAACTTTTGCATTTTATAGTCTCGCATTCATTTCGTGATGCCATTTGCAAGATTCATACATTTAAGCACCACTATACTGTGGAGACAGTTGCAACATTATTGTAATTTTGATAGACAAAATTCTGCTGAGCTAAAACTCTTGGTTTGCCTGATAAGCTTACTAAAATATTTCATCGAAGCAAAACCTATGCATGGACTGTAGCTTCGACTCCAAGCGACTGGATTATTTGCTGTTGGTTTCCTTCTTCAACCTCCCATATTTCAGGTAATGCTTCTCTGATATTATGAATGCTGTTGAGAGCATGGTCTGCACCAGGCACTAAATCTGAACGACCGACCTGCCATCAATATGTTGTTACTTGTTAGCTTGCATTGCATATGATAACAGTAATTAATTAGAATTTTTCGCAGATAGAAAATTATAGTATCTTACGATCACAGTGTGAAATCCAGCTACTTTTCCACTTGCAACATTTCTAACACTGTCATCAAAGAAAATCTGCAGAAGATATAAGAGAACTATCATGCATTGATTCCAAGAGTTTTCAAGCCTAGGGACAAAAATATATACAACTAATCAGACTTACTGTTTTCTTTGGATCCACTTTCGCAATTCTAATAGCGGTCTCAAAGGCTTCAACAGAAGGTTTGCAGAGGATTTCTCGGCATGAGTTGAGAGGATTAAGCGTTTCAAAGCATATGATGCCCTCAAAGCAGTCTTCCAAGCCAAGCCTGCTGAGAACTTTAATCGCATGCGCGTGATCTGCATTGGTGAATATCTGCAAATAATATCGAGTAGTATTTTAATAATGTCATGTAAGGCTCTTCAATGAACAAAACAAACTGATATGTAAAATTGAAGTTTTTCGTGACGTACTATTTTACGCTGAGGCATGGAAAGAAGAAGGTTCCTTAACACTAAATCTTGCTTTAGTTTCTCATATGGTAATCTTCCATGCACATAAGCATGAAACTCGTCATTATCAAACTCGTAGCCGAGTGCCTGATAATATGAAATTAAAGTTAAAACTCACAAAAAGAAGAAATTAGAGAAAATTGGGTTAAAGCCAAATCTGCGTATACCTTCATTCCTGCCATAGTTGTTCCATGTTCTAGATACAAATCCAGACACATCTTTGATACTTTACTTTCTTCAATATGCAAGTGTTCTAACATATAGTCTGCAAACAAGATTTATTAACTATAATAATTCTATTACATTACATATACTTATCAAATAATCTGAAATAAATTATCTATGTTTGTACCGATGATGTTCTTGCGACATGCCAAATTGATCCCTAAGCTCAATGGGTAGAGAGTGTCATCCATATCTGTTGTTACAAACATGTGGAACCAAAATCAATACAAGGTAATAATATACTCTTTATAAAACAAGCATGAGTATACATCATACCAAAGAGCAAGCACTCATATTTGACTCCAGCAATCCTGCAACTACTCATCTTGAATGAGCTTTGAATCTGCATAAAAATTTCAGTAACCAAAATTTAAATTTTCTCTTGTTCTTTCTCCAAGGCAAGTCTTGAAATCTTTAGTTCAAGAATACTTGTTGCAGTAGTACTTATTAGTAAATAGAAAAGCTACTAATAAAGTAGTTTAAAAGCAAGACTAGCAAAATCTAAGCCATCAACACACCAAACTTGACCACAAGAAAGACAAACATGATCATAAAATTCAAAGCAAGGAACATTGTCCATCAATTATGGACCATATAATAAAATAATATCAAAACTTTATGCATGTTATTAACAATACCAAGACCTTAGTAAAGCAAAACTAAACGAAACATTACCTGAACTTTAAGCTATGGTGTTTTAATTGTAACGCCTCTGAAAGATGAAGTAGTTGTAGCATACAAAATTCTATTTATACATACGTGTGGATGATGAATTTGTGGGAGGACCCACCACTAAACCGAATGTGCAAGCTGACACGGTTTCTGAGGTGTTGAGCATCGTTACTTTTCAATTGTTATATTATATACTTCATCATCTAACATTGTCATTTTCCTTGCCATAATTGATCTTTTCTTTTTTTTTTTTTGCTATTCGCACCGGTGTCGACCCACCACAAGTGGGCCACTAATCCGGCTCGTGCGGAGAGGCATGCGCACTGGCCAAGCAAGATTGTTCCGCCTGGGAATCGAACTCGGTATTCCCCGAGTACGTCCTTGGACGGGGCTCCTTGCCAATGGAGCTCAACCGCTTGGTTTAATTGATCTTTTCTTAATCTTATATTTATATGACTCACTAGTTAGTTACATTTAATTACGAATTTATGTTCCATTGATTTTAATTTTTTTATTGAAGATGTTATGGTCTATCCGTAACATCCACAGATAATATTCAATAACTAGTGTTGAAGAAAAATGTACACGAAATAAATAGGTCATTGTGTTTATCTAAAACACACGATCACACTCTTCATCACATTTCTTATGTTAAATTTAATTGTACGATAACTTGCACAAAACGCCAAATCATGAGTAAATAGTTTTAATCGTCTATACTATATAAAGACCAAATTACGTCATTTCAAATATTTAATTCATTTCCACTAACAAATTGTTTTTTCACTCGGCTAGTGACTTGTGCGTGACATGTGCGTTAGAGTTATAACCTTGTAGGCCCACTCCTTCTCCCCCGCACTGGAAGTCCGATCTACTGCACAAGAAGTATGTTCCAATGTGTCTGAGCTCCACTCTATCACTTCATCACTTATCTTTCGTTCTCTGAGCGGAACAATGATGTCGTATGTGATAACTCGAAGTTTGCCCTGTGTTCCTTTACATCCAGACTAAGAGTAATTTATATACAACACTTTTTTCTAACGGATAAAACTATGAGAATTCTCACACCTAAAACAGACAATATCTAATAGCTCCAATAACTCAAACTTAGATTATCCGGAACGGAAGATATACTAGTATTTTATAAGTATAACTTTATGGTCCACTGCATGTGGTGCTTGCACCGTCCCATGTGCCACCAAATATACATTGGATCAAAGGATGGGAGCAGTTTATGCTGCTTTGGAACCCTTGTATCAAAGAAAAGGAAGGCATATTCTAGAGATTGAATTGTGAAGATGAGGTTTATTCTTTAACTGTAATGGAATATACAACTATATAGCATCATTGATATGATCATAAAAAAGCATATGATTTGTTGAAAAGGTTGTTGTTTAATGTTCTTTTGTTCCAAATCAGATGCCACCACCTTTGTTAGGTTAGGCTGCTCTACTAGTTGAAGCCGAATCATCGCCACTACTGCTTTTTCATATTAATGAGATCAATAAAAGTGGTGAGTATAAAGTGTTGGGGAAATTGTACCCAAAAAAAAATGCATATTATAGTTTTACTTTCTGAAAAATCAAAACAATTCTAGAGTGTAGAATTGATTCCGAGTGGTTTTAAGATGTTTGGTTAGACAAAATAGAATTAATTTTGTCTCCATAATTGATTCTATTTGAATCTAGAATTTGTAATTTTTATTTTCAGAATTGATTATGCATAATTTTACCACTGTAATTTATTGTTTAACTCACTTTTACATAAATGTATTCAAACATAAATCAATTATGTTAAACTTAATTATGATAAAATCAATTTTATTAAACTCAATTCTGTTAAAAGAAAAAGAAATTGAAAAATAAAATAATTTTTTTATTTGTGTTTATGAGAGAAAATAAAATTACCCAAAAGCAACAAAAATAATAATTAAAGTTTCGTTTATTTTTTTTTAAAATTGTTTTAATTTTATATACAAATAATAAGATAAGATAATTTTTAAATAAATAATTTTTTGGAGTAAAATATTAATTTTATTACCAAAACAGTTCGAGTACAAACCGATCAATCGATCCAGGCATCTACAAACATCAAAAACACCTAATAAACCAGGCAATTAGCTAAGTTCAAAAGATCCTAATTGAACATGGCTTTTCACGCATTTGACAGCCTGTGCACGTATGGCCACAACAAACTGAATTTGGGGAACAAGGTCCGGACTAGGTGAGATTTGTTCAAAACAAAGAGCATTCCTTGCTTGCCATATATGATAAATTGCTTCAGTAGCAGCCATGCGCAGCAAAATTCTTTTCCATCCTTTTTTTTTTCATACTAAGCCAAGCACTTTCTTGACTCCAATTCCCAGCTTGCCTGCGATAACCTAACCAGTTCAGGATGCAGCACCATATTTGTGCCGTGTATCTACATTGAAAGAACAAATGTATAATAGTCTCCTGCTCACCACAAAACACACAAACACCATCAGTGATGATATTAATCTTTGCTAATCTGTCCTTAGTAGGTAGTCGTTCCCAAAGAGCCAGCCAAGTGATAAAACACGCGCGAGGTCGGGCATAATTCTTGTAAAACATTGCTTTCCATCTCATATCAGTGTTGCTACCATGGATCTCAGTATACATAGCATTTGTTTTGAACATTTTTCCCTGAATACTCTTTATCCAGTAGTCACTAGCATTAGCAATCTCCCTAAGTTTGATAATACTCTTGATCATCCAAGAGTGAGTATCTTTCACTTGCCATTGCATAATGTCTTCGCCCTTCAGATAGTATGTACTAAACCAGCGAATCCAGAGTTTATCTGTTTTCATCTGCAGATTCCAAAGCATTTTCAGAATGGTAGCCTTATTCCAATCAGCTAGGTAGATGAGGTTTAGGCCTCCAGCATTTTTTGGTTGACACACAGCATCCCAAGCTACTAATGATTTCCTGCCAATTGTTTTCCCAGACCACAGAAAGTTCCTACAAATATTATCGATTCTTTTGATCACACTTTTGGGAAGTGGGAAAATTTGCATCCAATATCCAGTTATGGCCATCAGGGTGCTCCTAATCAATTGCTTTCTACCAGCATAGCTTAGAAGATTAGAGGACCAATGGTTAATTTTATCCACCATTCTATCTATGAGAGGCTGGCATTGATTAACGGTAAGTTTCCTAGCTGCAAGTGGGACACCCAAGTATTTGAAGGGGAGTGTGCCAATACCATACTTGATCTCATGAGCTATATGCTGCTGACTTTGGGTAGATAAGCCACCAAAGTAGATTTTACTCTTTGTTGGGTTAGCATTCAAGCCAGTAGAGCTAGCAAACTGATCAAATCTCTTCATAAGGGCTTGGACAAAATTCTCATCACCCCTGGAAAATAAAAGCAGATCATCAGCAAAGCACAAATTTGTGATTCCTAACTTGGCACATTTAGGGTGGAACCTATAGTCTTTATCAACTTTCAACTCTCCCAGAATTCTATGTAAATATTCCATAGTTAAGACAAAAAGCAGGGGTGATATAGGGTCACCCTGCCTTAGACCTCGCTTGGCTTGAAGAGTTCTACTAATATTACCATTGATCATGTATCTATATGATACGGTTCTAACAGCTAACATTACCCATTTTGTGAACTGAGATGGAAAGTTTAACTCAATTAGAATCTGTTCAAGAGCGTCCCATTCAACCGTATCATAAGCCTTCTGAATATCAATTTGCAAAGTGCATCTAGGTGAGGTATGTTGCCTATTATAGCCCCTCAAGATTTCATATGCCAGCGAGATGTTATCATGGATAGTTTTTCCTGGCAAGAAAGCAGATTGGCTATCATCCACCACATAGTTAATAACTGAACTCAGTCTCTTTATGAGGATCTTTGAGATTACTTTGTAGATGGTTGTGCAGCAGGCAATAGGTCGCATTTCCTTCATAGACTTGGCCTCCTTGGTCTTAGGTATCAATGTTACAATAGCGCAATTAAATGCTCTATGCATCCTATTGTTGATGAAAAAGTCCTGTACAGCTTTCACAATATCAGATTTAATCAAACTCCAGCTAGCTTTGAAGAATCTTCCAGTGTATCCATCAATACCAGGTGATTTGTTGTCTCCTAGGCTCTTAACAGCAATAAGAATTTCCTCTTCAGTAACAGGCCTGGTGAGTATATTTTGATGGTCGCGAGTAAGCTGAGAACCTTTCCTCAGGATTGAGATATCAACATGGGTTCTACTAGGTGCTGCTTGTCCAATAAGATTTGAATAGAAGTCCAAGACCTCTTCTTCCAATTCTGCAGGCTCAGAAATAAACCTCCCAGTGGCAGTTTGAAGTTGTTTAATCTGAGTTTGAGCATTTTTAGCTTTGAGTTTGGCATAGAAAAATTTGTTATTACCATCTCCAAGCTTGATGCAATCTTCTTTAGCTCTTTGCTGTAATATCCGTTCCTCCATATCACTTTGCTTTAATACCTCTTCAGTCCATGTTTTGACACTATTGCACAACTCAGGGTTGAGGGGGTCAGATCTCAGTATGGCATGGGCTTTATTAAGTTGTAAACGACTCTCATTCAGATTTCTAACACCTTCAGTGGTCCTCCAAGCCAGACCTTTCATGTGGTATTGTAACCTATGCAAGTTCATCCATAAATGGTACATAGGATTTCCAGCTTCATGATGTATCCAGTAGATGTTTACAATTCTATGAAAATCAGGCGAGTCTGCCACACAGTTTAGAAATCTGAATCTGGCCTTCTTTTTATCAAATGTTTGAGTGCTATCCATCTTGATCCTAAGGGGCGAGTGATCAGAAATATGAGGGTTAAGTACCTCCACATGGCTCTTGGGGAAATTATGGCACCAAGCATTGTTAATTAACATCATATCAATCCTTGACATAATGGGATTCAGAGTTTGTCGATTAGACCAAGTAAAGAAGGCTCCTGATGTCTCATGTTCAAAAAGACCACTGCTAGCCATCATCTGCTCCATATCAATATACTCAGCAATGTGAACCTCATTCCCACCAATCCTGTCTCCAACTTTCAGAACATTGTTGAAATCACCTGCACACATCCAGGGTCCATTAACATGCTTACTGATATTATCAATATCTTGCCAAAGATTTTGTCTATGCACAAGTTGGTTTTGGGCATAAACAATAGTTAGGTAGTGAGAGAAAGCCCTTGCATCAGTCAAGACCTCAGTATGCACAAATTGATCAGATTTCACCAGAGTCTTTATAGTCCATATTCTAGGGTTCCATAGAAGCCATATTCGCCCATTACTACGATGCTCATAATTGTCAATGTAATCCCAGTCAAAACCAAGCCTCCTTCTAACCTGACTACAGTTATTAGGTCTAACACGAGTTTCCAATAAGGCTATACAAGTTACCTGTTGCGTTCTGAGGTGGGCTCTAACCTCCAGGCTCCTAGCAATTTTATTAAGCCCTCGTATTGTTCCAACAAATCATGTAATATCAGGGGGTTGAGAGCATTCCCCTACCAGCCCCTCAAATCCATTGCTGCAAATTACTTCAACCACTTTTATCTCTTTACCTTTCCTCTTTAAGTTTGACACAACTGTCCATGGAGTCTCCACCTGAGGTTCAGCAGGGATACTCTCAATATTCTCAGCTTTCTTATTGTCTATAGGCTTTTCCTGCACCACATTGGCTTCTTTCTTCTGCTCCCATATTTTTTTAGTTTCCTTTGCTTTACGGGGTATTTCCTCTTTTGCCTTGCACATATGACCAACTTTATTGCAGCTCTTGCAAAATGGTGGTGTCCATTCGTAATCAACCTGTTGTATCATTCTTTCACCTTGGGGGTCCCTGATCAGAATCTGGTGCTTCAATTCCTGTGTGACATCCACTTCTATCAGGACCCGAGCATATGATACTCGCAATTTCTTAGCCGTACACTCATCTGTCATTATCGGTTTCCCAATAGCACTAGCAATTTTACCAATACTTTGGGGTCCCCAGTAGTACAGGGGAAGCTGTTGGAAAATCACCCAGATCGGTAGAACCCTTTAGCACATCATCTTGCAAGGTGAACTTTGGCCTCCATTCATGTAGGAGAATTGGTTTCTTGAAGATCGTATATGGGCCTCGCATCAACACGGCATCCCTATCTATTCGAGTCTTGAATCTGATAAGGAAGTAACCTTCTTCATTATAGTAGATCTCAGGGAGAGAAACAAAATTCCACGTTGTAGCCATAAACTTCTTCACAGCGTTCATCGAAAGGTCATTCCCAATAGCATACATGATCAAAGCGTTTCTCCAAAACTCCTTCTCTGAGGCCACATCTTGTTCTTCAATCTGGATCTCCATTTCCCCATCCACAACCACCGGTGCAGTGTAGGAAAGCTCAGTTCCATTTGACGGTAGTCTATTTCCCTGAATGATGTCAACCCATAGCTTTGGGGTTTCCTCTTCTTTCTTTCCCTTCGATGCTAGGTTTTCTTCTAACGCAGGTTCCTCAACAATGGTCTCCAAAGTTTGTGTACCTGATGCCACTTTCCTCGTTGTATCAGCAGTTCCTTTATCACTCGATGTCGGAGTTGACGAGAAGACTCTCACACTCGCCGGTGGAGTCGTTGCCGCCTTTTTCTTTGGCCGGCCGCGCCCCATCTCCGATTCGCAAGAGAAACCAGAGACCCTAAATCCCCTTTGTCGTGGTCCCTAACCCTAAGGTTAGGAGTTTAAACCAACAGCAAAGGATCCTAAAGATACCCTGTCTTCTCAGTCAGAATCTCAGTTCGCCGTGAAACGTCTGTTCGCCGAAAATCGCCTCACCGGAAATCGCCATTGCATAATTATTTTTAAATAAATAATTATGCAATGGTTTTTTAAATATTAATGATATTAAATAATTTATTTTAATCATATTTAAAATGTATTATTATTAATTATTATTATTTCATTTTAATGAATCACCTTTAGAATTTCTTATGTTGTTTTAAAAAAAATTTAAAAAATAAAATAAAATATACTTTCAAAAAATATTTGGGTTCTAAGCATTCTCCTAAGCTGTGTTTAAATTCAAAGTCAAGGCTAATATAAAAACATTTTAAACATCTCATTCAAAGAGTATATTCAACACGTGTTCAATCTAGAATGTACTTTATTCATTATCGGCATCCCCAAATATGTTTTTATACTTACCTAAACAAACCCATGTATTGCCCTTCCATGTTTTTTAATGAGCACAGAAATTATGATTAAAATAAAGATTCTAGCACAAGGCATACTAGAAATACAAATAATTCAAAATAAACACCAACCTACTAATACACACAGACCTGAGACCCCAATAAAATCTATAATACTAGAAAGTTAATGGTGGTAAAAAAGTCTACGATATTTTTATATAATTTTTTGACATCACATTAAAATTATGATTATTTTGATCTTTGCACAATAAAATTCTTAATTTTATTATTAAAGTAATACAATCCTTATATTTTATCAAACTTATCAAATCTCTCTTCATTATTTATTTTTTTCTCTTTCATCTCTTTCTCACTTCTTTCTTCCACAAAAATATCTATTATTGGTATATATATTTTTATATACGAAAAATGGTATTTATGATTGAAATATTTTTTAGTCAAAAATGGTATACGGGAAAAATTTATTCAAAAAATTTATTATTGATCTAAATATTTTTATATACGAAAATTTAATATTGATTCAAATATTTTTGTAAATGATACCTAAATAAAAAAAATATTTGTATACAGAAAAAGAATCTATTATTTACGAAAAAAGGTATTTATGATCCAAATATTTTTTATTCTAAAAAGGTATACGGGAAAAAATTTACTATTGATCTAAATATTTTTATATACGAAATTTACTACTGATTCAAATATTTTTGTAAATGATAACTAAACAAAAATGAAGTCTAAATACGGGAAAAAAAAATCTAAATTGATCTAAATATTTTTATATACGAAAAATATTATTTATGATCCAAATATTTTTTATTTAAATATGGCATAGGCCAAAAAATCTATTATTGATTTAAATATTTTTATGTACGAAAATTTAATATTGATCCAAATATTTTTGTAAATGATACCTAAATAAAAATAATATTTGTATACAGAAAAAATCTATTATTTACGAAAAATAATATTTATGATCCAAATATTTTTATTCAAAATTGGTATACGGGAAAAAACCTACGATTGATCTAAATATTTTTATATACGAAAATTACTATTGATCCAAATATTTTTGCAAATGATACATACACAAAAATGAAGTCTGTATACGAGAAAAAAATTATTATTGATCTAAATATTTTTATATACGAGAAATGGTATTTATGATCAAATATTTTTGACCCAAAAATGATATACGGGAAAAAATCTATTATTGGTCGAAATATTTTAATATACGAAAATTTAATATTTATCCAAATATTTTTGTAAATGAATCCTAAATAAAAATAATATTTGTATAAGGAAAAAATTATTATTTACGAAAAATGGTATTTATGATCCAAATATTATATACTCAAAAAAGGTATACGGAAAAAAATCTACTATTGATCTAAATATTTTTATATACGAAATTTACTATTAATCCAAATATTTTTGTAAATGATACCTAAAAAAAATAAAGTCTATATACGGGAAAAAAATCTAAATTGATCTAAATATTTTTATATATATGAAAAATGTTATTTATGATTCAAATATTTTTTATTCAAATATGACATACGCCAAAAAAATCTATTATTGATCTAAATATTTTTATGTACGAAAATTTAATATTGATCCAAATATTTTTGTAAATGATACCTAAATAAAAATAATATTTGTATACAAAAAAAATCTATTATTTACTAAAAAATAGTATTTATAATCCAAATATTTTTATTCAAAATTGGTATACGGGAAAAAAATCTACTATTGATGTATATATTTTTATATACGAAATTTACTATTGATCCAAATAATTTTGTAAATGATACGTACACAAAAATGAAGTCTGTATACGTGGGAAAAAATTTATTATTGATCTAAATATTTTTATATACGAGAAATGATATTTATGATCAAATATTTTTGATCCAAAAATGGTATACGGGAAAAAAATCTATTATTGATCAAAATATTTTTATATACGAAAATTTAATATTGATCCAAATATTTTTGTAAATGATACCTAAATAAAAAAAATATTTTTATAAGGAAAAAATTATGATTTACGAAAAATGGTTTTTATGATCCAAATATTTTTTATTTAAAAAAGGTATACAGGAAAAAATTTAGTATTGATATAAATATTTTTATACATAAAATTTATTATTGATCCAAAATTTTTTGTAAATGATACCTAAACAAAAATGAAGTCTGTATACGAAAAAAAATATATTATTGATACAAATATTTTTATATACGAAAAATGTTATTTATGATCCAATTAATTTTTATTCAAAAATGGCATAGGCCAAAAAATCTATTATTGATTTAAATATTTTTATATTCGAAAATTTAATATTGATCCAAATATTTTTGTTAATGATACCTAAACAAAAATAATATTTATATACCGGAAAAAAATCTATTATTTACCAAAAATGATATTTATGATCCAAATATTTTTATTCAAAAATGTTATACGGGAAAAAAATTTACTATTGATCTAAATATTTTTATATACGAAATTTACTATTGATCCAAATATTTTTGTAAATGATACCAAACAAAAATAAAGTCTGTATACGGGAAAAAATTTATTATTTATATAATTATTTTTATATACGAGAAATGGTATTTAGGATCAAATGTTTTTGATCCAAAAATGGTATACGGGAAAAAAATCTGTTATTGATCTAAATATTTTTATATACGAAATTTACTATTGATCTAAATAATTTTGTAAATGATACGTACACAAAAATGAAGTCTGTATACGGGGAAAAAAATTTATTATTGATCTAAATATTTTTATATACGAGAAATGATATTTATGATCAAATATTTTTGATCCAAAAATGGTATACGGGAAAAAATCTATTATTGATTAAAATATTTTTATATACGAAAATTTAATATTGATCCAAATATTTTTGTAAATGATACCTAAATAAGAAAAATATTTTTATAAGGAAAAAATTATGATTTACGAAAAATGGTTTTTATGATCCAAATATTTTTTATTTAAAAAAGGTATACGGGAAAAAATTTACTATTGATCTAAACATTTTTATACATGAAATTTATTATTGATCGAATTTCTTTTGTAAATGATACCTAAACAAAAATGAAGTCTGTATACGGAAAAAAATATATTATTGATACAAATATTTTTATATACGAAAAATGTTATTTATGATTCAAATAATTTTTATTCAAAAATGGCATAGGCCAAAAAATCTATTATTGATTTAAATATTTTTATATTCGAAAATTTAATATTGATCCAAATATTTTTGTTAATGATACCTAAACAAAAATAATATCTATATACCGGTAAAAATCTATTATTTACCAAAAATGATATTTATGATCCAAATATTTTTATTCAAAATTGGTATACGGGAAAAAATCTACTATTGATCTAAATATTTTTATATACGAAAATTACTATTGATCCAAATATTTTTGCAAATGATACATACACAAAAATGAAGTCTGTATACGAGAAAAATAAATTATTATTGATCTAAATATTTTTATATACGAGAAATGGTATTTATGATCAAATATTTTTGACCCAAAAATGATATACGGGAAAAAATCTATTATTGGTCGAAATATTTTAATATACGAAAATTTAATATTTATCCAAATATTTTTGTAAATGATACCTAAATACAAATAATATTTGTATATGGAAAAAATTATTATTTACGAAAAATGGTATTTATGATCCAAATATTATTTACTCAAAAAAGGTATACGGGAAAAAATCTACTATTGATCTAAATATTTTTATATACGAAATTTACTATTGATCCAAATATTTTTGTAAATGATACCTAAAAAAAATAAAGTCTATATACGGGAAAAAAAATCTAAATTGATCTAAATATTTTTATATATATGAAAAATGTTATTTATGATCCAAATATTTTTTATTCAAATATGACATACGCCAAAAAATCTATTATTGATCTAAATATTTTTATATACGTAAATTTAATATTGATCCAAATATTTTTGTAAATGATACCTAAATAAAAATAATATTTGTATACAAAAAAAATCTATTATTTACTAAAAATAGTATTTATAATCCAAATATTTTTATTCAAAATTGGTATACGGGAAAAAAATCTACTATTGATGTATATATTTTTATATACGAAATTTACTATTGATCCAAATAATTTTGTAAATGATACGTACACAAAAATGAAGTCTGTATACGTGGGAAAAAATTTATTATTGATCTAAATATTTTTATATACGAGAAATGATATTTATGATCAAATATTTTTGATCCAAAAATGGTATACGGGAAAAAAATCTATTATTGATCAAAATATTTTTATATACGAAAATTTAATATTGATCCAAATATTTTTGTAAATGATACCTAAATAAAAAAAATATTTTTATAAGGAAAAAATTATGATTTACGAAAAATGGTTTTTATGATCCAAATATTTTTTATTTAAAAAAGGTATACAGGAAAAAATTTAGTATTGATATAAATATTTTTATACATAAAATTTATTATTGATCCAAAATTTTTTGTAAATGATACCTAAACAAAAATGAAGTCTGTATACGAAAAAAAATATATTATTGATACAAATATTTTTATATACGAAAAATGTTATTTATGATCCAATTAATTTTTATTCAAAAATGGCATAGGCCAAAAAATCTATTATTGATTTAAATATTTTTATATTCGAAAATTTAATATTGATCCAAATATTTTTGTTAATGATACCTAAACAAAAATAATATTTATATACCGGAAAAAAATCTATTATTTACCAAAAATGATATTTATGATCCAAATATTTTTATTCAAAAATGTTATACGGGAAAAAAATTTACTATTGATCTAAATATTTTTATATACGAAATTTACTATTGATCCAAATATTTTTGTAAATGATACCAAACAAAAATAAAGTCTGTATACGGGAAAAAATTTATTATTTATATAATTATTTTTATATACGAGAAATGGTATTTAGGATCAAATGTTTTTGATCCAAAAATGGTATACGGGAAAAAATCTGTTATTGATCTAAATATTTTTATATACCAGAAATGTTATTTATGATCAAATATTTTTTATCCAAAAATGATATACGGGAAAAAGTTTATTATTGGTCTAAATATTTTTATATACGAAACTTTAATATTGATCCAAATATTTTTGTAAATGATACCTAAACAAAAATAATATTTGTATACGGAAAAAAATCTATTATTTATGAAAAATAGTATTTATGAATTAAATATTTTTTATTCAAAAATGGTATACGGAAAAAAATCTTTTATTAATCTAAATATTTTTATATACGAAATTTACTATTGATCCAAATATTTTTGTAAATGATACCTAAACAAAAATGAAGTATGTATACGGGAGAAAAATTATTATTGATCTAAATATTTTTATATACAAGAAATGGTATTTAAGATCAAATATTTTATATCCAAAAATGGTATAAGGAAAAAAATCTATTATTGATTTAAATATTTTTATATACGAAATAATCAGTTATTTATCTATATATTTTTTCTTTTTTAGCATTTTATTTAAAATAAATGATGTATTAAAATACGCGAAACAGAACAGAACCCGTGCGTATGCACGAGTTTGTTACTAGTTACATGTAAAACTTTAGAAAATTTTACTTTTTATCCCTACATTTTGTTTGGTACCTCTATATTTTTCAAAAATACCAATGTTATCCTTTATTATTTTTAATCATTTTATTTTTTACTATTCACCAAAAAAATAATAAATTGTACCCCTACGCACGTCTCTCAGAACACTTTTTGCAAGTCATCTAATATAAAAAATTATAAACCGGGACACTTTCACAAAGACTTACGGTTTACATAAATGTGTCCCGGAAGATTTTAATAGAGTGATGAGGATTCATTATGTGCCACATAAATGTGTCGGTGCAATGACATTCGTTCCAAAATGTCGGTTCAATCACACCCATTCAAACTTAAATCGAAATACTAAATATAAAATATAAATCATAGAATATAAAGCATATATAACTTTCATAAGTATCAAAATATAAAGCATATCATAAGTATGAAAATAAAACATAAAAAATCTCAATGTATCAAAATAATACATAAAATAAAACGTAAAGTATAACAATAATCAATGCGAACGAGAGATGCATAAAGCCACAAATAAATCAGCATACACTGGATCATCCTCGTCAGCTTCAGCTTGTCGGAGAAAATAGTGAATCAACATGGAAACACGAGACCAACTCGGATCAGATGCTCCTGCTTCGAAAGTAGGAACTGGAACCTCTTTACCCGCATCACGTGGGGGCAACACCAACTGAAGATGCGACACACAACAATACCACTGTAGATATCCCTCAACAGTCTCAAATGGAAATCTGACTGGTGTTGTCTTACTAATCACCTCGTGGACGCTCTGGTCGTAAGCAATCCACTGCACAACAATATCATCACCACTCATCGTATCAGCAAGAGGTGGGGTGGAATATACTGTCTGAGTCCAAATTGAAGAAGACGTCTGTCGGGCAAGTATGGAACATGTGTGCCACCCCAAACTAGAAACCCCCTGCATAGAGATAACTCATTGAAGGTGCGGTGTTGTATGTGATCCTCTAATGGCCGCCATATGATGTCTGTAGGTGTCAGCGCGTCTAATATTAGTCTTAGCTCATTCACCTTCTGCGCACCTTGCTTGTACGACCATTTCATTACCCTAGAACGTATGTGGTTCTCAGATGGAATCCACTTCTCTCATCTCTTTTCAACTGTGAGAAAATACTCGTGAATCCAACACTATTACAAAATTAATATTGCTATTAAACACATATAAATAAAAATACATAAATTAAAATACATAAAGTAAAACACATGAATTAAAATAAATAATTTAAAATACATGAACTAAAATACAATTAATTAAAATATAATAAATCTAAATAAATACCTCTAGAAGAGTTGGATATTCACGAAGCTACTTGCAGCTGAACATCGATGCATCTCTGAGATATATGTAAAAAGTGACCAAAGCAATCGATGCCCAACTGTAAGAATTAAGTATGTCCATGTCTCTAAACAATAACAAATATCGTACCTCTACAAGAGTAAAAGTCTTGTTGGCAAAAATGATGCAGCCCACTAACATAAAAACATATGTTCTAGTCGCATATGCCCAACTACTAGCAGCTCGATGCTCCATGAATCTGTCTTATAACCACGAATGATTATAATAAGCGCCCATGGACTCACAAACTTGTCGGTGAGCCTCCCCACTGTCCACTCCTAAATAGTGAATGACAAGCTCAGCATCCATGTCCTCGGTGACATGCTCGGGGATCCAGAATACATTCGCGAAGGGAAAGTGTAGCAAACATGAAACATCATCTAATATAATCGCCATCTCACTGAATGGCATGTGAAATAATGATGTCTCCATATGCCACCTCTCCACAAATGTTGTAACAAAATTTGGGTCAATATTTGTCAGAATGGTTCTCTGTGGAGAAGTCAGACCTGACTCAGACACCCAATGCTCCATCTCAGGTGGGAGAGCAAGAGGAACCCTATCCTTCAGCTTCAGCCCGTGTTCGGCCACTTTCAGCTCCATTTCTGGACCTCTTTCCTGAAAACAAATAAAAAACCACATTATAAAATTTAAAGAACAAATATATTTTACTTACATCCTTAAACATAAAAATTGAAATATAGAATAATTTAATTTTACTTACCTCACCAAACTATAGATGTTGAACAATATGATGCTCGTACCTCACTAGAACAGATGTATCAAAAGGGCCTCCCGAATATCCAACAGGCGCCAGTGGCGACTTTGGAACAGGTGCAGAGGGGCCAGCATCATTTGCAACGCCGCGTCGTTCCAGAGTTTGGCCAAAAATTCTCTCGTATAATCCCCCCGCCTACGCGTCACTGTCAAAAAAACAAAAGCAGAGAAAAATAAAAAAACCAAACCGAAACACTATCGAAAATGTTCTGGTTTCATTGCCAAACATAACTGGAAGACTTGCAAAAAGAATTCTAGTATGAACACGATAAACCGGAACACTTAGTTGATATGTTCCGGTATGAGGGCTGGTAAACCGGAAGAGTTTGGGAAAGACTTCCAGTGTGAGCTTATGTGATTTGGAAGACTTGGGAAAAGTGTTCTGATTTGGGACAATTGTAAACCGGAAGAGTTACAAAAAGTGTTCTGTTGGGATATTTTTCATTTTCTTAGAGTTTTTTTTAGGGGTGAAAAAATAAACCTATTTATATGAGGGTATTTTAGTCCAATTTTTTTTATGTATAGAGGTATACGGCCAATTGTAGGGGTACGAAGGAAATTTTTTAAAACCTTATTGCTATTGTTTCACCGTTCATACACGATGACCAATATTTCAAGTGTTAGAGATAATGGATAATTGAGAAAAAGTAACATTTTCTACTTGTGAACATTCTCTAGTTTGTGAACATAAAGCTGCTAGTTTGACTGTCAAAGAAAAAGAAAAACTGCAATGGCTATATTATTAATTTCAAAAGATAGACAAGTTTTAATGGCTATATTGCTACATGTAAAAAATTAATGGTACTATTTTATAATCTTATAAATAGGTTACTAATTTTATTACAATTTTAATTCGAAATTAATTTATTTTTGAACTATTGATTTTATCTCATTTAATTTTTTTCTACACATTTATTTGTCAATAAATCTCAATCAACATAATCCTTTGCCTAATTGTATGCAAAATGATGGTAGTCCTCTTTCTATTCCAAATCAACAAAGCAACCATACTTTAAAAATGTACCTTTTATCTCAAATTCACACCATAATTCAAATTTTCAAAACTCTTATTATATCTCAAATCCACAAAATAATCCACATTTTTGAAATTACTCATATTATACACCACCATATGCATATAAATATCAACAATTTACATCACAATCAACTAACGCCATTATGCCTTATGAGGCTCAAATAGGTAGTAGTGATGTGCAATTAAAATGATAAAGAACATGAAATACCACAATTTTGCACTCAAGGTAGCTTAGAAACTATTAATTTTGGCGAAGAAGTTGCAGCCGCACTAGTTGTAAATACGCATGGACAAAGGTTCTAACAAAAAGATGATGAAATTCTCATTCAATCATGACTCAACATTTCAAAAGATTCAATTGTTGGGGTGAATACAAAAGGATATAGTTTTCGGAAGAGGATTGGTGAAGGTTACAACAAGCAACGTGACATTAATTACAAAGAAAGGAAACCAATGCAACTAAAAGGTCGATGGCAAAAAATTAATCCATATATTCAAAATTTTGTTGGATGCTACAAATAAGTCGTGTTTACACATCAAAGTGGGAGTTCGGAGAGTAATATCATGCAAGTTGCATATAAAATCTACTTCCAAGATGAAGGTGAAAAGCTTACGTTTAAGGCTGTATGGAGATATTGAAAGATGAATCTAAATGGATCACAAGTTCATCAGAAGCTTCTACAAAAAAAAATAAAGAATTCAGCTTCAGGAGCATATTCTTCATCATCTAATCCACTAACACCAACGAGCAGTGAGGAGCATATTCTTCATCTTCTATAGAAAGATGTCAATATTTGCACTGAAATATGCACACATTGAGGGTGAAAAAGTTCAGATAGAGAGAAAAATATTCGATGCAAAGATTAAGAAGGATGAGAGTGCTAAGGAAATATTGAAGATCAATGATCTGCAGATACTCTCAAAAGATACATCAAATAAGAATACAAGACAATTACAAGCTCATAAATTATTATGCGACATGATTAGAGGAAAATATAGACTTAATTGATATGATTATGTATTTTTTTTAGTATGATTATGAATTCTTAAAATTCAATGCAAAGATTATGTGTTCTCAAAGTCAAACTAGTCGTTATTCAAACTAGCCGTTATTCAAACTAGCAGTTATTCAAAGTAGTCATTATTCAAACTAGTCGTTATTCAAACTAGCCGTTACAGACTACTCATATTAATAGTATTAATATGCATAATAAGCTTTATAGTCCTTCCCAGTTTCTTTCATTCTCTACAATTTGTTACCACCTGTCATACCCTAATTTTTGACCCCCCTGAGATGACATATCTTCAGGATTTTCATTAGGTCAAGATAAGTACTCAGAGCAGTCATTCCTCCATCTGGTATCTAATCGAGGATGCTCAAAGACAAGAAAGCTCAGGCAAAGGATCAATCAATACAAGGATTAGTCTCTAATACAATCATGGGGCTTAAGGACTTCATTTTTCTCATTTATGATTGATTAGACATCCAGTCATTTAAGCACAGGTTTACTCAGGTCACCAGACTAGGGATTTGAGCCTATCCAGGACTGAGATCAGGGATCACATTTGGGAAACCCTAAAAAGCTTCAGAGGGTCATTCAAAGACATCAATCATCTTCAAATACCTCATATAACAAGATCTACTGGACATCACACTTCAATTCAAAGTCTACAGTCATTATTTTCACATGGTCGACAAATTAGGGTTTTGACCTAATTCACCAAGATGGTTGACTTTTAATCAGGGCATGAATCCAAAACTCAAGACATGATTCAAGAATCTCTACTACCTCAATATAATCCATTTATATCATTCATTTGAGGAGAAGATCTTGTTTCTACACAAAGGCCCAAAAAACTCACTTTGTCAGGAAAAGTCAACTGTGAAGGACCATCTTTGACTTTTAAGGTTTTTGGTCAAAAAATGACTTTCAAAGATCAATATCATCAATATATGGATGTCAAAGTCATTTGACCAAATAAATTCAAAGAAATTCATCAAGGAGCGAAAAGTCGGGAATTAGGGTTTTTGAAGGCATGGTGAGATCTCAAAATTTCACCTACACAACTCAAAAAACTTCCAACATGAAAGTTGTAGATCTTGCAAAATAAAACAACATCTTACAAAGGAACTTTTTTCAAAAGATCAACCATTTATGAAGTTTTGGAAAATTTGAAGTTTAGGTCATAAACACTTAGAAATTTTTCTAAGTGTTTTAACCTAGTTTTCATCCAACTTTGAGCTCATTTTTCACAAATTTCCCAAATGATTTTGAAGAAGACATAAACTATTGATTTGAAGTAGATGTTTAGGGCTTTCCAAATTGTGTTCAACCTTCTCAAAATTCATTTTGAGCTAAGAGTTATGCTTGTTCAAAGTTGGCCTCATGAAGTGAAATTATAGGTCATGTACAATTTGAAACTTTGCAATTTTGTGCATTTTGCTTCACTAAGTGATGCTACACGACCTCTAATGCATCTGAAAACATGCCATGCATCCAAAATCATCATTGCATAAGGATTGGAGAATATTCTCAAAAACAAAAACATGTGATTATGTAATGATTACATTTGAGAATTTATGACAAATTGGTGATTCATCAAAGGAATCTTCTCCCAACCAATTGGAGCTCATCTCTGCAGCAAATTTGTCCCCTAAGATCAAGCAAAACCGATGGCTAGGGAGTGGTATCAAAGAGCTCATCATTGCACTTGGGATATTCTTTGAATTTCTTCATGGCTAAGAAACCAAAGTGACTTCATTAAGCAAGCTTACTATCTCCAATTGCTCAGCATCATTTGCCTATAAATAGGAGAGCATACCTCAGTAATCAAACACACCAAAGCAACCATATTACTTGCTTTCTCCTTCTCTTCTCTTGTTCATTGTTTTTCAAAGTTCTTTGGCAAGAAGAATCGATTTCTTCAAACCAGAGCCTATCTTTGGGAAGTGAGCATTCTAACATCTCAAGGGAGGTCATTTGAGGTGATCCAAGCACCTGGATCACTTCTGTAAGTGGAGGAACACCATTGTTGCTCTCACTTTGGAGCATTTGCAGTTGGAGGTCCATGGAGTGATTCAGAAGGTTTCAAGCTAAGCCAACCATCCAGGCACACTCCTCAGGTCATAGTGAAGCTAACCAGATGGCTGCAGCTCATCTGTAACTCCAAATTCAACAACCTCCATGTTCACTTGAAGCTGAAATCGAGGGAGGTCCATAGAGTGATTCAGAAGGATTCAAGTTCCAATAAGCATTCAGTTAGCATCATTGAGTCTCAGGGAAGCTATTGAGATCATTCATTCAAGCCCAGTTGCTCTCAATCATCCTCACGATCTCCATTTTCAGAGGTAAGTTTCTGAACTCCACCTCTTTAATTTAAGTACTCTTTGTGAAATAGCTCGATTCTATCTTGTTCAGCATCATCAGAGGATTGAAAACCCTCTATCATCATCCATTTATCTTTCAGTATAGTCATTTAATTTAATTTGGAAATTCTAGGGTTCTTCACGATTTCTGGTAAATTAGTTAGATGTAGTTAATATTAGTTCATGTTAGTTACATATTTAGAATCGTGAGTGAATTTAGAGCAAGTTTCATGTTTACGTCGTGGCAAATGGTTGAGAAATGAGTGAGTTCAGAAATTCAAAAATGGAGAGCTTGAGGTTGAAGACGAAGATGGTGGTGGCGCGCAATTTGAATTCTCAGGGGAGAGTTTATTTTATTTTGAATGGTATGCGTTTTATTAACGACTGAACAACTTGCCCTAGTGGCCACACATGCGCCCTTAGTATCATCATGCCTCAAGTCTGGGGTTCGAATCCCCCTCGCCCCAGACTTTTTGATTCTTTTATTTTTCAATGATTTACTAGTTGTTTTAAAACATAACCAAATGAAGGCAAGTTACTATCACCACACGCGCGTTGGCTCAGTGGTGTTTGTTTTGAGTGTGTAACCTAGAGGGCGTGGGTTCAAACCCTCCAAGGGCCAAAACTATTTTTTTACACACAATTTCTTTCATTTTTTCACAAACTTCACATATTTATTTAACCTATCAAATTAATTTATTTTCACTTCATTTTTCACACACTTATCATTTAATATACCTATTTTGTGAATAATAAAAAAAATCATAAAAATATTATTTATTTCATGTATTTTTTATTAGGTTTAAAATAGTATATTTAAGTGTTTTCTAAAATACTTTAAATACATATATTCACTTTGTTTTAACCTAATCATTTTGTAAATAAATTTTATGATAAAACCCTAATTGTTTAGGTCTTAATTAAGTAAAAATCTTTATTTTTATTTTAATTAAGTTGACTTTTGTCAATATTCAAAACTGTTTTCAATCTCTGATTAAACGAATGATTAAGGTTTTCAAACAACAAAACCTCATATCATTCCAAATCATTTTCAAATTTTTGTCATAACCAGTACTGTAAAGTACTGGGCCTCTAATAGAGTGTAAGTCCCAAAAACCTTCTCTTCTTAGCTTGTTTTCAAAACTGTATTTTCAAAACCTTCTTTCTGTTTTCAAAACATTCTTCTGGTATTTGAAGGGCATTATTCCCGGTGAAACTCTTCAGATACCTATGTGACCTTTGTCCATCTTCACTTCTTCTGTTTTCAAAAAAAACATTAACTGTTTATCATATATATATTCAACTGTTATCAACAAAACCACAAAAATACTGTTGAGGCTCTGTACATACTTCTTCAAAGGCCTCCACTCCATCCAGGTTAGGCTTTACAAGCTTTCAATTTACAGTCTTTGTTTAAATTACTGTCAAATATAAACTGTGCATATATATTAGTTTAGAACTACGTCTGAGTGTAAACCTTAGGACAGTAAACTATATATATATATTATAGGAATATGACCTAGGATTGAGAATGTCTTCCCGGTGAAGGCTCTTTCCTAATTAGAGATCTGTAGTTCAAACCACCAAGATGAATTATTCCCGGTGAAACATCTTGGTAAAAACCTTAGAATCCAAATAATAGGATACATCCACCCAAAGAGGAATTATTCCCGGTGAAACCTCTTACCCATTTGCTTAGAGCCAAAATAAGTTCAAAACCACATAGCTTTCTCTTGTGCTATAACAAGGACCCTCGATTAGCCTCCTCTTGGGCTTTGTACAAGGACCCACAGGCTTCTTAAAAGCATTCCAGCTTCCTCTTGAGCTTGTATACAAGGACCCATCAGGTTTCTTATAAACATAGGAACAGGTCTTTAGTCACCCTTTAGCCTACCCTGGTGAGTTTCTTCCAATTTAAACCAGACTTTAAACAAGCTAAGTTTGTCTCAATTTTACATTGAGTACACCTTTTGGAATGAGAGACATGGACAGTCTCTGTCACCCTTATCTTCATCAATCCTCCTTAGTAGAGTCTAGGATTCATGTTTTGGTCATCCTCAGCATTGAGTCAGCCTTCATCTTGGGCTTTAAACAAGAAGTCTCCACTAGATAATCCTTCTGCCAATCCTTTCATCCTTTAATAATTAATGGAGTGCTACCCAAATTTATTCTTTCAAAATCCCTGGAAAGGGTTAGCCTCCAACACATTCTTTTATTCTTTCAAAACCCCTGGAAAGGGTTAGCCTCCAACACATTCTTTTATTCTTTCAAACCCCTGGAAAGGGTTAGCCTCCAACAATCAGTTAATTAATAAATAAAGATTCATTTCTCTTAGGAGATAATTTCCCCAAATAGAGTCAAAACCCCTGGAAAGGGTCAGCCTCCAAAACAAAACAAAAACATGATAAAGTCAGTCTTTTAATAGACAAATTCTCCAGCTGAGTCAAAATCCCTGGAAAGGGTTAGCTTCCAAAGAAAACAGTCTTTTTAATCTCCAGTAGAGTCAAAACCAACAAAAACAGTTAGCCTCAACCTTGGGCTTCATACAAGGCACCCCAAATAATAAAACTCCCCTGTCAAGAGTCAGCCTCAACCTTGGGCATTGTACAAGGCAGATAATAGAGTCTCCCTAGTGAGTTTTTCATTATTCAATAGCCACAACCTTGGGCTTTGTACAAGGCAGATAAATCATATTTTCATGTGTCAAAGATTCCTAACACCTAGGATCTTTCCCCATAGAGTCATCCATACTCAATTCATTAAAAAAAAAAGAGTCCGCCACAACCTTGGGCTTTGTACAAGGCAGAAAATAATGTTTTCCCTAACTAGAGTCATAGTGTAAAAAAAACAATTTTCTCAGCAGTCAGCCACAACCTTGGGCTTTGTACAAGGCACACAAATAGAGTCTCCCTAAGTAGAGTCAGCCTCAATTCTGGGCTTTGTACAGAACACCAAATAAAATCCATCAAATAGACTTTCCCTAAACAGAGTCAGCCTCAATTCTGGGCTTTGTACAGAACACAAAAATACCCTGTAATTAACCCCCAGTGGAGTCATCTCCCAGAGTCAAATAATCATTAATTAATCAATCAAAAAGCCTCAAGCTTGGGCCTCATTCAAGCCAGCTAAAGTCAAATCTTTTAAACAGTAGATAGACATAGCTTATCTCTATAGAGAGATATTTTTACTACTCTACCACATTCAAACAAACAAACATTTCAATTTCAATTTCAATTTTAATCAAGTCTCCCATTTAGGATTTTGAAAGGCATGAGCTGGCAGTAAAACCCAGACATGTGGTAACTTTCCCTAATTTGGATGAGCATCTTTCTTTCATTTAAGAGGCATTTGACTGGTATACTTGCACATACACAAGTAAGGTCCCCCTCTTGAATGAAATGAATTCAGTTATTCTGTCACTCCTTTAAATGTTTGTGGTAGAATAGTATTAATACCTCTCTGTAGAGATAATTTCATGTCTCTTTACTGTAAACAGAGATTTAATTCCAAGCTTCAACCTTGAGCTTCAAGCAAGGCACCAAAATCATTAATTTCCCTAGTTAGTTCCCCGAACTACATTAAGCTCTGACTTCCACTAGGGATATGTAGGCATGAGGTTCACAAGGAATCTCAGCGAGCTAATAAAATACCAAAAATAGTCAGTTTGTCTGTCTGTCTGTCTTTTTAAAATCAATTCAATTCCTTCTCCTAACACAAAGGAGAAACTTTCCCAATCATTAGCAATAAGCACAAACACAAATGACACAGAGAAGGTTCCTGTAGAGTACTACAGATATGTAGGGTGTTTAAACACTTCCCTATATATAACCGACCCCCCGGACTCCAGAATTTCTAGTCTAGGTGAAATCCCCACACTTAGCAAACTCCTAGGGTTTAGTTGAGATCTTTTTTCCCCTTTCCTACTCGTAGGACAAATAAGAAAGTTCGTGTGATATCGTAGGAAGAACTGAAACAAAATTCATCCCACCACGGGCGCATTCTCCTTCCAAATTTCGCGTGAAGGGTTTAGCGTGCCGTCCTCCCAAGTGAAACGGGGAGGTAAAGAAAACGACACCACAGAAAAATGGCGACTCTGCTGGGGAAATAAGTGTTAAAAACCTTGGTTTATCATCCAAACCAATGGTTGACCTGTTGCTGGTCCAGCCCCAATGAGGAATTAGGGATGCCAAATTCCCCCTCAAACAAGAGAGGTCCTGCCTAACCTCTGTGTCATATCATGTGTATGCTGCATTTATATTTGTTTATTTTGTTTATTCTGTATCGGGAAAGGGCTTGATTCCCCCTTGTGGTGAGAAATCCTATACCCGGATTTGAGTGCAACATAAGATAGGATGGAGGATGTCTTCCCGGTGAAGACCCTCTAATCTTGGTTCACAATTCTACTCTTGGGATTTGCCTGGCTGGTTGTGATTAACTGCGCCACTGCATTCCGAGACTGATTTGTACCAGGAGGACCTAGAAACACATTAACCCCACTTAAAGCCTTTTTTAGGACGTAGAGCGGTGATTACGGAAGTAATTGTCACGCAGATACTACACTCAGAGGAAACTCTCTTATAGATACCAATCAACGTATCTTTAAGGTTGAGCAAAAACTCTGAGACCCCTAGAACCCGTTCTACAGGTACAAAAATCCTTAACCTTAGATTACCATTGGGGCGGGGCTTGCGTTTTGACTTCATGACCACTATACCCTTCAACGCCATGTTTGTTTAAAACTCTTGTGTGTGCATTCATGCATTCATGCATCATTCATTAATAAACAACTAAAAACAAAAAAAAAGAGTCTTTTTCGAGTCGTTTTTCAAGGAAACTAAATAACGAACGTTTTGAACTTCAGAGAAAGAGAGAAACGGAGAAAGGACTTAAGGATCTATACCATGGATTACGGAAGAAACAGAGCTAGGAAATACGCCTTCAAGATTCCCCAGGTCGAGGAACTGGGAAAGCTCGGAAAACTGGTGGTCAATCCCCAGGCTTTCAAGGAGAAGTATGGAAAACTTCTGCTTTTGCTCAATACCAACATTGTGGATGGGATCCTTCCCACCTTGGTACAGTTTTACGATCCAACGTACCACTGCTTCACCTTTCCAGATTATCAGCTCATGCCTACGTTAGAGGAGTACTCTCGTCTGATTGGAATACCCGTGTACGCGCAAGATCCGTACTCCGGTTTGGAAAAGAACCCTGACGATATTATCATTGCTGCAACTACTCCTTTGAACGTAGTCGACATCAGAACTCATATGGTGAGTAGAGGAGGAATTCAAGGATTGCCCTCCAAATTCCTGTTTGATCAAGCTCGGTACTTCGTCAGCATCCAAGATATGAGCGCTTTTGAGGAAATCTTGGCTTTGCTTATCTACGGATTGTTTTTGTTTCCTAACATTAACGATTTCGTCGACATCAACGCAATTAAGATCTTCTTAATTGGAAATCCAGTTCCAACCTTGCTTGCGGATGCTTATCACTCTGTGCATTCAAGAAACCTGCAGCGAGGAGGATTAATCACATGCTGCGTACCGTTGTTATACGAATGGTTCGTTTCACACCTGCCAAAGTCTAGCACTTTCTGGAACATGAGGGATGGCCTTTACTGGTCACAGAAAATCATGTCTCTCACTCATACGGACATTGAGTGGTGTAGTCCTGACAACGACGAAACCAAGATCATCTTCAGTTGCGGAAGTTTTCCCAACATACCCCTTATTGGAACTAAGGGAGGAATCAGTTACAATCCAGCTTTAGCCCGTCGTCAATACGGCTATCCTATGAAAAATATACCAAGTAACATCCAATTGGAGGGTCTGTTCTTCAAGAACATTGACGATCATGGCAACATGCTGAAGAAGGAAATTGTCCAAGCCTGGCGTCTTGTTCACAGCAAAGGGAGAAGATTGTTAGGAAAACATCTTTGCATCTCCCTGGATCCTTACCTTCAATGGGTACGCGTCAGAGCATTCAAGCTCAGGATGCCATATCAACATCAAGAACCTATTCCCCTAAGGGAACCAATTTACCTTTTCTCCACCGATGTTGAAAAACTGCAAGAGGCATTAAACAAGGTATGCCAAGAAAGGAATGCTTGGAGGAACAAGTATCGAATTGTCAACACGGAAAATGTTGAAATTCAAAACATCCTAAGAAGGAAGGATGAGTTACTTGAAGTACTCGATCGACAAGTGACACAAACGTCACTTTCTCATCATATCCCTCCTGCTTCCTGGATCATCGATCAGCTCACGTCAGAGAACGCTCAGCTCAAGAAACAGAAGAAGATGTTAGAACGTGAAGTCGGCTCATCATCAAAGTTTTAGAGTCCTTTCTCTCAGTTTCTCTGTATTTCCCTTTTTCAAAGTGTGTAAAAAACGGCGTTTTCGCTTAATTAATAAAAGTTTGATGTTTCATAACGTAATTATGGTGTTTCCTTGAAAAATAATAACTTAATTGCATATCATACATCGCTTTAGTTTTACGCACTGACACGAGAATTGTCGCGGATCTAATAGTCACTTTCCTTTCTCCAGAAAGAGAGGAGGAGAAGGAGGTGAACCAAGACTTTCAAGCTGTCTCATCCATACAACACTCGTTCAAGTCGCAAGAAAAGAATGGAAGACTTTGAGCAAGAGAATGAAGAACTCAGAGAAGAGATTAATACTCTCAAAGGTACTGTTGAAAGACTCAATAGTATGGTAGAAGCCCTGGTAGTTGCGCAGAATCGACCAACGCCAGAAGAACCGCAAAGGACTGTGGTTTCCGAGATTGTTTCTACTCCTATTCCTCAGTATACCATGCCGCCTGATCGACCTTGGGGCATGCCGTATAACTTTACTCCAGAAGGGTACATGCCTCCAGCTTCTGAAGCTCCAAAAGTCACCATGGATATGCGTCCACCGGAGGGTTACAAACCTCTGGAAATTGAAGTTCCAAGAGCAACGACAATGGGTTTCGCACAACAGAATGCTGAGATTCCAAGATCTGCTGTCATGGATTCTCCACGACCGATTATGCATACTTTTCCCCCGCAGGGAGGGCAAGTATATCATCACGCTCCAAGTGAGGATGCTGGCGTGTATGAAAGATTGGACGAGTTCCAAGAACAGTTCCTGCAAATGCAGAAGGAACTCAAGACTCTCCGAGGACAAGATCTATTTGGAAAGAATGCTGCAGACCTCTGTCTGGTTCCGAATGTTAAGATTCCTCACAAATTCAAAGTACCAGAGTTTGAGAAGTACAAAGGGAATTCATGCCCACAAAGTCATCTTGTAATGTACGCTCGAAGAATGTCAACTCAGACTGATAATCAACAATTGCTCATTCATTATTTTCAAGACAGCCTAACTGGTGCTGCACTCAAATGGTACATGAACTTGGACAGTTCAGAGATTCGTACTTTTCGAGACCTCGGAGAGGCCTTCGTCAAACAGTATAAGTACAATCTGGATATGGCTCCCGACAGAGATCAACTCCGGGCCATGACTCAAAAGGATAGAGAAAGCTTCAAGGAATACGCTCAGAGATGGCGTGAAGTTGCTGCTCAAATTTGTCCACCACTTGAAGAGAAAGAAATGACAAAAATATATCTCAAAACTTTGAGTCCATTTTACTACGGACGAATGGTTGCAAGTGCACCAAGTGACTTTACCGAGATGGTAAACATGGGTGTACGTTTAGAAGAAGCAGTTCGAGAAGGACGCTTGAACAAAGAACCAGAATCTTCTATTGGTCCAAGGAAGTATGGAAGTTCTTTCCAGAAGAAAAAGGATCAAGATGTCAGCAATGTCTTGCACAAAATCAAGAAGAAATTTCAACCTCAAGTTGCAACAATAACTCCGGTTGTTAACTCAGCGCCAGCTTATCAACCTCAGGTTTCGCAACAACAAATTCAACAAAGGTCGCAACAACCTCAGCAGCAGGTTCGACCTCCAAATTACAACAATCGGGCTCCAAGGTATCCTGCCTTTGACCCCATACCAATGCCGTATGCAGATTTGTTTCCAACATTACTGGCAAAAGGACTCATTCAGACAAGGAGTCCTCCAAATCCTACAAACAGTTCCTCACCATGGTATAAGGCTGACCAATCTTGTCCTTATCATCAAGGGGCACCAGGTCACAATATTGAGAACTGTTTCCCTTTCAAGATTGACGTCCAACGATTAGTGAAAAGCGGAATGCTATCCTTCAAAGATACTAATCCAAACGTCCAAGCAAATCCTTTGCCGCAGCATAAAGAAGCTTCAGTAAATCTGATAGATCAACACCCCAACGTCATTCAAATCTACGACATTCGTCAGATAGGGGAAAATCTTGTCAAGATGCACGCTAAACAAGCTGGGTACGGTCATGTACCACCTCACAACTACTTCACATGTGAAATTTGTCCAAAGAATAATCAAGGATGTGCCGTAGTTCAAGCTGCATTACAAGAACAAATGGACTTAGGATGGATTCAACATATCCGAGTCAGAACTGAGCATGACATCAACATGGTTCAAGGATGTCCAGGAGAATACAAAATCTACAAAGTTGAAGATCTTGAAGGATCGGTAGTCAGGTTCCACAAAACTTTAAATGGACTTGCCTACTTTGGAACGGATTTCCATCCTTACAGTAGATGCGAAACCTGTCGAAGAAATTCACGAGGATGTTTGCGTGTTCGCAACGACATTCAAAAGCTAATGGATGACAATACCATTACTGTTCTTGCCAACAGAGAAGATGATGAAGTCTTTACCGTATCTCCTCAAATTAATCAAGTTGAACCAATGCAAGTCAAGTATGACAGCCGGAAGACAGCAGTTGCTCCATTAGTCATCTACTTACCAGGTCCTGTACCGTATGAGTCCAGCAAGGCTATACCATACAAGTACAACGCTACATTCATTGAAAATGGTAAGGAAATACCATTACCGTCTGTTGTCAACATTGCTGATGTTAGTCGAGTCACCAGAAGTGGACGAGTCTTCAACAGAACAACAAAAAATGTGGAGAAACCTTCAGAGGAAGTACCACATAGGCAAGATAATCATCCGACCAATGCTGTTCAAGCGAAAGAAAATGATGAGATCTTGAAGTTAATCCAGAGGAGTGAATACAACATTGTAGATCAATTACTACATACTCCGTCTAGGATTTCTGTTCTTTCCCTGCTATTGAGTTCTGAAGCTCATAGGGAAGCTCTACAGAAAGTTTTGGAACAAGCTTTCGTAGAACCAAGTGTTACTATAAGCCAATTCAACAACATCGTTGCCAACATCTCCGCCGGAACTAACCTAAGTTTCTGTGACGAAGATCTTCCTGAAGAAGGAGTGGACCACAATCTTCCACTTCACATCTCAGTTGGCTGCATGGGTGATACACTCACAGGAGTCCTAATAGACAATGGATCCTCTCTCAACGTCATGCCTAAATCAACATTATCAAGACTATCTTTCGAAGATTACCCTCTAAGAAAAAGTCATGTCATCGTCAAAGCATTTGATGGATCAAGAAAGTCAGTTTTCGGAGAAGTAGATCTTCCCATAACTATTGGACCTCAGACGTTCAAAATCACTTTCCAAGTTATGGATATTCCAGCACAATACAGTTGTTTGCTAGGTCGCCCATGGATTCATGAGGCTGGGGCAATTACTTCAACGCTTCATCAGAAACTGAAGTTCATAAGGAATGACAAATTGGTAACCGTATGTGGAGAACGAGCTCTGATCGTCAGCAACCTGTCATCATTCTCCGACATAGAACCAAAAGAAGTTGTTGGAACTAAATTCCAAACACTTTCCTTAGACAAAGGAAAGGAGAAAGCAGCGTCTATCTCTTCATACAAAGATGCAATCCAAGTTGTAAAGGATGGCATTACCAGTGGTTGGGGGCACATTAATATTCCTACCAACAACAAGAACAGAACGGGAATTGGATTCTTTCCAACATCATCAAAAGCTGTTCCAGGGTTTGAGGTAGTTCTCCCAATTCAAGAAACTTTCTGCAGTGGAGGTTTTCTTCAACCTGTTCAACAAACAGTCAATATCATCGATACGGAAAGCACCGATGAAGAGGAATGGTTATCCTATCTTAACAAAGCAGGATACATCTCCCTATCAGAGTCTGAACCACTTTGCTGTTATCCAAATGGAGAATCTGAAAGTAAGACTCAACCAAGCAGTGATGAAGTTACTGACAGCTTCACCACCAGAAGTCATGGTTCATCAGAAGAAGTTCCTCCTATCCCCGAAGAGACTTGGGATACATTAGGAGAACCAAGCGGAAAATTCGACTACATGGTGAAATACTCCGCTCCTGAAAGTTCAAGAATCTCTCTTGAAGATATTGTTCCAACTGGATGGAACATTGATTATGAGTACCTCTCTCAGCCAAAAGAGATGTATAACCCTTGCTATTCATCATCAGCATCTGGTGAAATCATCATTGAGGATTATATCCCCAAGTCACCTTCCGAGGCTACGGATTTAGAATTCACATATCTAGTCAATGCCATCTTGGGAGAAGAGCAAGACCAAAATACAGAAGAGGATGATCTCGAAAGTGTCTCCGACAACGAGTCTCTCCATTCAGAAGATTGGAAGTTTCCTCAAAAGAAAAACCGACATACTCCACTTGGAAATGGGTATGCTCACACTGCTCAGTCTGCTGAAGTACAAGAAGATCGTCTGAGTGTTGCAAAGACAGTGGTTGGTAAATCAAGACCTACCACAGGCCAGCTTAAGCCTAAGGTTCCAGATTACTTAGTGCACAATGGGGTTCGCCACTACTGGACAGCTGTTGAAGTTTCAACTGTTGTTCGCACTCCTAAGTAGGAACTTTCACCGTTATTTTGTCCTCTCACCATAGCCCAGGGTGAAGAGATGTTTCATAGGGCTTTGCATTTTACTATTTCTTAGGAAAATGTCCCTCTTTGCTTCGCCCAAAGCAATAGAGTTTTGTTTTATAGGGTCTTTGTTTCAAGAAATGACTGTCCATAAATAAAAATGTCATTCTGTTCCTTCGTTTAGTTTTTCCTTTTCTTTTTTCGGAAATTGGTAATCCTAAAAAACACCCTTAAAAACATCAAAACATTCTATTAACTGCATACACCGAGTCTTCCCTCGTTGTCTAAATAAAACTTATCACACATATGCAGATTAATCATAAAATACCCCGTTGAAACGTACGACCGTATGACTTCTCCAAGCTTTGAGTTTCCTGTATTCGAGGCAGAGGAAGAAGAAGACGAAGAAATATCAAAGGAAATTTCACGATTACTTCAACAAAAGGAAGAGGCCATTCAGCCATACAATGAGCCTCTAGAGATCATTAACCTTGGTTCCGATGGAAACAGAAAAGAGGTTAAGATTGGAGCTTCGCTCAGTTCAGAGATCAGAGAGAGTTTGATACAGCTGCTCAAAGAATTCTCAGATGTCTTCGCTTGGTCTTATCAAGATATGCCAGGGTTGGATACCAGTATAGTGGAGCATCACTTGCCATTAAAAGCAGAATGCCCTCCGGTCAAGCAAAAATTGAGAAGAACTCATCCGGAGATGGCCATGAAAATCAAAGAGGAAGTTCAAAAGCAGATCAACGCAGGTTTCCTCGTCACGTCAGAATACCCTCAGTGGTTAGCTAACATTGTTCCCGTTCCTAAGAAAGACGGAAAAGTCCGCATGTGCGTCGACTACAGAGATTTGAACAAAGCTAGCCCTAAGGATGATTTTCCTTTACCACATATTGATATGTTGGTGGACAGTACAGCAAAATCCAAAGTTTTCTCATTCATGGACGGATTTTCAGGATACAACCAAATCAAAATGGCACCTGAAGACATGGAAAAAACAGCTTTCATCACCCCCTGGGGCACGTTCTGCTATCGAGTTATGCCTTTTGGACTAAAGAACGCAGGGGCAACTTATCAAAGAGCCATGACTACACTTTTCCACGACATGATGCATAAGGAAGTGGAAGTCTATGTGGATGACATGATTGCCAAATCAGAAAATGAAGAAGATCACATACAGGATCTGACAAAGTTGTTTCATCGCTTACGGAAGTTTCAGCTTCGCCTGAACCCCAACAAGTGTACCTTTGGTGTCTACTCAGGAAAACTCCTTGGTTTCATTGTCAGCAAACGAGGAATTGAAGTAGATCCAGACAAAGTCAAGGCAATTCAAGAAATGCCTTCGCCCAGAACCGAGAAACAAGTTAGAGGATTTCTTGGACGTCTGAATTATATCTCGAGATTCATATATCTCATGACAGCAAATTGTGCTCCTATTTTCAAACTTCTACGGAAAAATCAAAGTTGCGTCTGGACAGACGATTGTCAGAAAGCGTTCGACAGCATTAAGGAATATCTGCTCGAACCACCCATCTTGTCTCCTCCAGTGGAAGGAAGACCTTTGATAATGTACTTAACCGTCTTAGAAGATTCCATGGGTTGTGTTCTTGGACAGCAAGACGAGACAAAAAGAAAAGAGCATGCCATTTACTACCTAAGCAAGAAATTCACTGACTGTGAATCCCGCTACTCCATGCTCGAGAAGACGTGTTGTGCTTTGGCCTGGGCTGCCAAGCGTCTCCGCCAGTACATGATTCGACATACTACTTGTTTGATCTCTCCTATGGATCCAATCAAGTACATCTTTGAGAAGCCTGCCTTAACCGGGAGAATTGCCCGCTGGCAGATGTTATTATCAGAATACGACATTGAGTATCACGCACAGAAAGCCGTGAAAGGAAGCATTCTAGCTGAGCACCTGGCTCACCACCCGCTCAATGGTCATGAATCAACCAGTTTCGACTTTCCGGACGAGGACGTCATGTACCTCAAAATGAAAGATTGCGACGAGCCACTACCAGACGGAGGACCTGAGATAGGATCCCAGTGGGGCTTAATCTTTGACGGAGCTGTCAATGCTTATGGACGAGGAATTGGGGCAATCATTGTTACACCTCAGGGTACCCATATTCCATTTACTGCCAGATTAACTTTCAAATGCACAAACAATGAGGCCGAATATGAAGCTTGCATCATGGGTCTCGAAGAAGCCATGGATCTAAGAATCAAACACTTGGATGTATACGGAGATTCAGCTTTGGTCATCAATCAAATCAAAGGAGAATAGGAAACACGCCAACCAGGGCTAATTCCTTACAAAGACTACGCGAGAAGATTGTTACCATTCTTCGACAGGGTAGATTTTCATCATATTCCTCGTGAAGAAAATAATTTGGCTGATGCATTAGCCACACTCTCTTCCATGATTAGGGTAAATCATTGGAATGATGTTCCTCAGATCGATGTTATGCGCCTGGATAGGCCCGCTCATGTTTTCACAGTAGAAGCAATCATCGACGACAAACCGTGGTATCACGACATCAAGAACTTTCTTCAAAAGCAAGAGTACCCTCTTGGGGCATCAAAGAAAGATAGAAAAACTTTGAGAAAGTTAGCTTGTAGATTCTTCCTGAATGAAGATGTTCTGTACAAGAGAAACTTCGACATGGTTCTGCTCAGATGCGTTGACAGAAAAGAAGCAGAAATACTCATGAGAGAAATACATGAAGGTTCCTTTGGTACTCACACCAATGGACATACCATGACAAGGAAAATATTGAGAGCAGGATATTATTGGCTGACGATGGAGTCAGATTGCTACCAGTACGCAAAGAGGTGTCACAAATGCCAGATCTACGCCGATAGAATTCATGTGCCACCATCTCTTCTCAACATACTCTCTTCCCCTTGGCCTTTCTCCATGTGGGGAATCGACATGATTGGAATGATCGAACCAAAAGCGTCCAACGGACATCGCTTCATCTTGGTAGCCATAGACTATTTCACCAAATGGGTTGAAGCAGCTTCGTATGCAAACGTCACAAGACAAGTTGTCGTCAGGTTTATCAAGAATCACATCATCTGTCGCTACGGCATTCCTAGCAAGATAATCACTGACAATGGGTCAAATTTGAATAACAAAATGATGAAGGAGCTTTGTGAAGAATTCAAGATTGAACATCACAACTCATCTCCTTACAGACCAAAGATGAATGGAGCTGTAGAAGCAGCTAACAAAAACATCAAGAAAATCATTCAGAAGATGGTCATCACTTACAAAGATTGGCATGAAATGCTCCCGTATGCTCTTCATGGTTACCGTACATCAGTACGTACTTCGATTGGAGCAACTCCTTTCTCCCTTATATATGGCATGGAGGCAGTCCTACCTATAGAGGTTGAAATCCCATCAATGAGAGTCTTGATGGAAGCAAAATTAACAGAGGCCGAGTGGTGTCAAAGCAGATTCGATGAATTAAACTTAATCGAAGAAAAGCGCATGACAGCTTTATGCCACGGTCAGCTATATCAACAAAGAATGAAGAAAGCTTTCGACAAAAAGGTTCGACCTCGCACAATCAAAGAAGGCGACCTTGTACTCAAAAAGATTCAATCTTTTCTCACAGATTCGAGAGGGAAATGGACTCCCAATTATGACGGCCCCTACATGGTCAAGAGAGCTTTCTCCGGAGGAGCCTTAATACTCACGACTATGGATGGAGAAGAATTCACCCGTCCTGTGAACGTCGACGCAGTCAAGAAATACTTCGCCTAAATAAACAAAAGAACAGCTCGCTAAGTTGAAAACTCGCAAAGAGCGGCTTAGGCAAAAAAGAGCGTCTCGGTGAATCGAAAACCCGAAAGGGCGATTCAGGCAAAAGTTAGAGACATGAAAAAATAAATAATCAATCCCGGTAGACTTAAAACCCGAAAGGGGTAGTTTACGCAAAAGTTAGGGATATATGGCAAGTAACTGTGTTCAGGACAAAACTTGATCATTCAAAATCCATAGCGGAGTGTTCATCAGCAGTAGGTCATCTTCTACGAAGCACGAATACAGCGCAACTTGGAGTGGAAGGGAAAGATAACGGTCGTCACGTTTCATCGTAGCCCTTTTCCCGAAAATTACCAATTTCCAACTTTGTAAATACTCCATGGGATCAAGCATTTGGCTGATTACCATTCCATATATAATATTTTGAGCCTTGTGCTTTTCCTTTGCAATCTAGTCTTTTTCAGTTTCTTGGAATGCATTTTAAGTTTAAACAGTCATTTTCTTGAAACAAATGTTTTCATAAAATAAAATGAATTTACTTGCAAAAATAAAGGTGAAATTTCTTTCTAAGGTTTACAAACAATAGGAAGAATGCAAATAGTTGCTCCGAGAACGGTCGAGACTCCGGGAACCAAGATTTCCCCATGAGGTCGCTTTGCGAACATCTCCCGATGACGGATCTTCACTTCAATTCATACTACTCACTTCGGACAGCGGACAGCTGATAAACCAGATATTCCCAAGAGAGTTCTAACTCCGAGAAGAGGACATCTTCTGATCAACAAGAATTCAAGTCGTATCATTAGGATTTTACATCCGCGACAGTTCTATTCACATTCACTTTGCATTTTATTTGTCATCATATTCATGCATACATTACAACTGCATAGTCAAATTAGGCTTTTAATCATGAGAGTGCCCGGGTCATGAGGGCATGAACTCAAGTTTCCCCCTGCAAGTCCTGGAGAAACTTTTTCCTTCGAGAACAACAGTTCATACACAAGGATCTCCCCAAGCAAGTCAACAGATGGTAGTCTCCCTCAAAGAGATAGTTTGTTCACTTTTGGAATTCCTCAGTCGAGATTCTCCTGCAAAGCGACACTCGACAATCTTATTCGGATAAGATAGTCTATTTCGCATTCCCTAGAGGTCGATGAGCAGTTCTCTTCTCCAAGTAGTGTGGATTCCTCGACATAATGGACAAATGGCCGTTTTTCATCCTGAAAAGCAGTTTGGTATTTCCCCAGCAAGGTCGAGAGATGCCACTTTTTCATCAAAGAAAATAATTCAGAATCTCCCAGCAGATCGACAAGTGATTCCCCAATGGAGTCAGCGAATGGTAGTCTTCGTCCAAGAAGATAGTTCATGATCCCCAGCGGAGTCAGTGAATGGCAGTCTCTTTCAGCGAAAGACAGTTCACTCACTTTTTCGGGCAAAAATGACGAATGACAGTCTCTCCCAGTAGAAGACAGTTTGTTCCCCATGAAGTCAACAAATGGTAGTCTTTCCCCAAGGAAAGACAGTTTGTCTGTTAAAAGCTCAAGAGATCGACAAATGGCAGTTTCTTCAAACAGTTTGTCTGTTTCAGGGATGTTTAGTTCCCCACAGAGTCAATAAATGGTAGTTTTTCCTCTCAGGAAAACAGTTTGTTGATTCCCCAGGCACCAGTTGACGAATGGTAGTTTTCACCCCAAAAACAGTTCGTCCGCCTTCAAACAAAGTCATTAGCCCCTCAAAAGAGCGCGGGCCCATATAACAATCTTTCAAAGATGCCAGGTCAAAAAGGAAGATGGTGAAGTTTCTTTATTTACCGTCAAATGGTATCTTACCTCCAAGTGCTGGTAAGAAGTTTGATGAGGAAACAAACCTTTGAAGTTTCTTTATTACCGTCAAATGGTATCTTACCTCCAAGTGCTGGTAAGAAGTTTGATGAGGAAACAAACCCTTGAAGTTTCTTTATTTACCGTCAAATGGTATCTTACCTCCAAGTGCTGGTAAGAAGTTTGACGAGGAAACAAACCCTTGAAGTTTCTTTATTTACCGTCAAATGGTATCTTACCTCCAAGTGCTGGTAAGAAGTTTGATGAGGAAACAAACCTTTGAAGTTTCTTTATTACCGTCAAATGGTATCTTACCTCCAAGTGCTGGTAAGAAGTTTGATGAGGAAACAAACCCTTGAAGTTTCTTTATTTACCGTCAAATGGTATCTTACCTCCAAGTGCTGGTAAGAAGTTTGATGAGGAAACAAACCTTTGAAGTTTCTTTATTTACCGTCAAATGGTATCTTACCTCCAAGTGCTGGTAAGAAGTTTGATGAGGAAACAAACCTTTGAAGTTTCTTTATTACCGTCAAATGGTATCTCGTCTCCAAGTGCTGATGAGAAGTTTGATGAGGAAACAAACCTTTGGAAATTTTCTCTTTATCTGAGATATTGTCCAAACGCAACTAAGACCAGTTTCGAGATATGGACATCCGAAACGAGGGGAAGTTGTTTACCTTTCTCTAAGTATCAACACTTAGTTAAAGAAGATGGATTGCACATCCTACATTGCCATCCATTCACCAGAATCCACATCAGGTATTTCTACAGGAGTTTGTCTCCTCGTCCCCCGCCAAATGCAACAACGGGACCAAGTCATGCAACGACTATGTCAGTTACGACATCTCAGGAGTGCCCAAAATTCGGGCATTCTTTGATATTTAAGTCTCTTTTACGCAGGAGAGATCGAGATATCAATCTCTCTCCCTCCAGATAAAAGAAACTTAAATAGGGGCATCTGTCATACCCTAATTTTTGACCCCCCTGAGATGACATATCTTCAGGATTTTCATCAGGTCAAGATAAGTACTCAGAGCAGTCATTCCTCCATCTGGTATCTAATCGAGGATGCTCAAAGACAAGAAAGCTCAGGCAAAGGATCAATCAATACAAGGATTAGTCTCTAATACAATCATGGGGCTTAAGGACTTCATTTTTCTCATTTATGATTGATTAGACATCCAGTCATTTAAGCACAGGTTTACTCAGGTCACCAGACTAGGGATTTGAGCCTATCCAGGACTGAGATCAGGGATCACATTTGGGAAACCCTAAAAAGCTTCAGAGGGTCATTCAAAGACATCAATCATCTTCAAATACCTCAT
This sequence comes from Vicia villosa, assembly GCF_029867415.1. Lineage (NCBI taxonomy): Eukaryota > Viridiplantae > Streptophyta > Magnoliopsida > Fabales > Fabaceae > Vicia > Vicia villosa. The sequence goes on along the minus strand of NW_026705161.1, from coordinate 171,267 downwards.
ATAACAAGATCTACTGGACATCACACTTCAATTCAAAGTCTACAGTCATTATTTTCACATGGTCGACAAATTAGGGTTTTGACCTAATTCACCAAGATGGTTGACTTTTAATCAGGGCATGAATCCAAAACTCAAGACATGATTCAAGAATCTCTACTACCTCAATATAATCCATTTATATCATTCATTTGAGGAGAAGATCTTGTTTCTACACAAAGGCCCAAAAAACTCACTTTGTCAGGAAAAGTCAACTATGAAGGACCATCTTTGACTTTTAAGGTTTTTGGTCAAAAAATGACTTTCAAAGATCAATATCATCAATATATGGATGTCAAAGTCATTTGACCAAAGAAATTCAAAGAAATTCATCAAGGAGCGAAAAGTCGGGAATTAGGGTTTTTGAAGGCATGGTGAGATCTCAAAATTTCACCTACACAACTCAAAAAACTTCCAACATGAAAGTTGTAGATCTTGCAAAATAAAACAACATCTTACAAAGGAACTTTTTTCAAAAGATCAACCATTTATGAAGTTTTGGAAAATTTGAAGTTTAGGTCATAAACACTTAGAAATTTTTCTAAGTGTTTTAACCTAGTTTTCATCCAACTTTGAGCTCATTTTTCACAAATTTCCCAAATGATTTTGAAGAAGACATAAACTATTGATTTGAAGTAGATGTTTAGGGCTTTCCAAATTGTGTTCAACCTTCTCAAAATTCATTTTGAGCTAAGAGTTATGCTTGTTCAAAGTTGGCCTCATGAAGTGAAATTATAGGTCATGTACAATTTGAAACTTTGCAATTTTGTGCATTTTGCTTCACTAAGTGATGCTACACGACCTCTAATGCATCTGAAAACATGCCATGCATCCAAAATCATCATTGCATAAGGATTGGAGAATATTCTCAAAAACAAAAACATGTGATTATGTAATGATTACATTTGAGAATTTATGACAAATTGGTGATTCATCAAAGGAATCTTCTCCCAACCAATTGGAGCTCATCTCTGCAGCAAATTTGTCCCCTAAGATCAAGCAAAACCGATGGCTAGGGAGTGGTATCAAAGAGCTCATCATTGCACTTGGGATATTCTTTGAATTTCTTCATGGCTAAGAAACCAAAGTGACTTCATTAAGCAAGCTTACTATCTCCAATTGCTCAGTATCATTTGCCTATAAATAGGAGAGCATACCTCAGTAATCAAACACACCAAAGCAACCATATTACTTGCTTTCTCCTTCTCTTCTCTTGTTCATTGTTTTTCAAAGTTCTTTGGCAAGAAGAATCGATTTCTTCAAACCAGAGCCTATCTTTGGGAAGTGAGCATTCTAACATCTCAAGGGAGGTCATTTGAGGTGATCCAAGCACCTGGATCACTTCTGTAAGTGGAGGAACACCATTGTTGCTCTCACTTTGGAGCATTTGCAGTTGGAGGTCCATGGAGTGATTCAGAAGGTTTCAAGCTAAGCCAACCATCCAGGCACACTCCTCAGGTCATAGTGAAGCTAACCAGATGGCTGCAGCTCATCTGTAACTCCAAATTCAACAACCTCCATGTTCACTTGAAGCTGAAATCGAGGGAGGTCCATAGAGTGATTCAGAAGGATTCAAGTTCCAATAAGCATTCAGTTAGCATCATTGAGTCTCAGGGAAGCTATTGAGATCATTCATTCAAGCCCAGTTGCTCTCAATCATCCTCACGATCTCCATTTTCAGAGGTAAGTTTCTGAACTCCACCTCTTTAATTTAAGTACTCTTTGTGAAATAGCTCGATTCTATCTTGTTCAGCATCATCAGAGGATTGAAAACCCTCTATCATCATCCATTTATCTTTCAGTATAGTCATTTAATTTAATTTTGAAATTCTAGGGTTCTTCACGATTTCTGGTAAATTAGTTAGATGTAGTTAATATTAGTTCATGTTAGTTACATATTTAGAATCGTGAGTGAATTTAGAGCAAGTTTCATGTTTACGTCGTGGCAAATGGTTGAGAAATGAGTGAGTTCAGAAATTCAAAAATGGAGAGCTTGAGGTTGAAGACGAAGATGGTGGTGGCGCGCAAATTTGAATTCTCAGGGGAGAGTTTATTTTATTTTGAATGGTATGCGTTTTATTAACGACTGAACAACTTGCCCTAGTGGCCACACATGCGCCCTTAGTATCATCATGCCTCAAGTCTGGGGTTCGAATCCCCCTCGCCCCAGACTTTTTGATTCTTTTATTTTTCAATGATTTACTAGTTGTTTTAAAACATAACCAAATGAAGGCAAGTTACTATCACCACACGCGCGTTGGCTCAGTGGTGTTTGTTTTGAGTGTGTAACCTAGAGGGCGTGGGTTCAAACCCTCCAAGGGCCAAAACTATTTTTTTACACACAATTTCTTTCATTTTTTCACAAACTTCACATATTTATTTAACCTATCAAATTAATTTATTTTCACTTCATTTTTCACACACTTATCATTTAATATACCTATTTTGTGAATAATAAAAAAAATCATAAAAATATTATTTATTTCATGTATTTTTTATTAGGTTTAAAATAGTATATTTAAGTGTTTTCTAAAATACTTTAAATACATATATTCACTTTGTTTTAACCTAATCATTTTGTAAATAAATTTTATGATAAAACCCTAATTGTTTAGGTCTTAATTAAGTAAAAATCTTTATTTTTATTTTAATTAAGTTGACTTTTGTCAATATTCAAAACTGTTTTCAATCTCTGATTAAACGAATGATTAAGGTTTTCAAACAACAAAACCTCATATCATTCCAAATCATTTTCAAATTTTTGTCATAACCAGTACTGTAAAGTACTGGGCCTCTAATAGAGTGTAAGTCCCAAAAACCTTCTCTTCTTAGCTTGTTTTCAAAACTGTATTTTCAAAACCTTCTTTCTGTTTTCAAAACATTCTTCTGGTATTTGAAGGGCATTATTCCCGGTGAAACTCTTCAGATACCTATGTGACCTTTGTCCATCTTCACTTCTTCTGTTTTCAAAAAAAACATTAACTGTTTATCATATATATATTCAACTGTTATCAACAAAACCACAAAAATACTGTTGAGGCTCTGTACATACTTCTTCAAAGGCCTCCACTCCATCCAGGTTAGGCTTTACAAGCTTTCAATTTACAGTCTTTGTTTAAATTACTGTCAAATATAAACTGTGCATATATATTAGTTTAGAACTACGTCTGAGTGTAAACCTTAGGACAGTAAACTATATATATATATTATAGGAATATGACCTAGGATTGAGAATGTCTTCCCGGTGAAGGCTCTTTCCTAATTAGAGATCTGTAGTTCAAACCACCAAGATGAATTATTCCCGGTGAAACATCTTGGCAAAAACCTTAGAATCCAAATAATAGGATACATCCACCCAAAGAGGAATTATTCCCGGTGAAACCTCTTACCCATTTGCTTAGAGCCAAAATAAGTTCAAAACCACATAGCTTTCTCTTGTGCTATAACAAGGACCCTCGATTAGCCTCCTCTTGGGCTTTGTACAAGGACCCACAGGCTTCTTAAAAGCATTTCCAGCTTCCTCTTGAGCTTGTATACAAGGACCCATCAGGTTTCTTATAAACATAGGAACAGGTCTTTAGTCACCTTTTAGCCTACCCTGGTGAGTTTCTTCCAATTTAAACCAGACTTTAAACAAGCTAAGTTTGTCTCAATTTTACATTGAGTACACCTTTTGGAATGAGAGACATGGACAGTCTCTGTCACCCTTATCTTCATCAATCCTCCTTAGTAGAGTCTAGGATTCATGTTTTGGTCATCCTCAGCATTGAGTCAGCCTTCATCTTGGGCTTTAAACAAGAAGTCTCCACTAGATAATCCTTCTGCCAATCCTTTCATCCTTTAATAATTAATGGAGTGCTACCCAAATTTATTCTTTCAAAATCCCTGGAAAGGGTTAGCCTCCAACACATTCTTTTATTCTTTCAAAACCCCTGGAAAGGGTTAGCCTCCAACACATTCTTTTATTCTTTCAAACCCCTGGAAAGGGTTAGCCTCCAACAATCAGTTAATTAATAAATAAAGATTCATTTCTCTTAGGAGATAATTTCCCCAAATAGAGTCAAAACCCCTGGAAAGGGTCAGCCTCCAAAACAAAACAAAAACATGATAAAGTCAGTCTTTTAATAGACAAATTCTCCAGCTGAGTCAAAATCCCTGGAAAGGGTTAGCTTCCAAAGAAAACAGTCTTTTTAATCTCCAGTAGAGTCAAAACCAACAAAAACAGTTAGCCTCAACCTTGGGCTTCATACAAGGCACCCCAAATAATAAAACTCCCCTGTCAAGAGTCAGCCTCAACCTTGGGCATTGTACAAGGCAGATAATAGAGTCTCCCTAGTGAGTTTTTCATTATTCAATAGCCACAACCTTGGGCTTTGTACAAGGCAGATAAATCATATTTTCATGTGTCAAAGATTCCTAACACCTAGGATCTTTCCCCATAGAGTCATCCATACTCAATTCATTAAAAAAAAAGAGTCCGCCACAACCTTGGGCTTTGTACAAGGCAGAAAATAATGTTTTCCCTAACTAGAGTCATAGTGTAAAAAAAACAATTTTCTCAGCAGTCAGCCACAACCTTGGGCTTTGTACAAGGCACACAAATAGAGTCTCCCTAAGTAGAGTCAGCCTCAATTCTGGGCTTTGTACAGAACACCAAATAAAATCCATCAAATAGACTTTCCCTAAACAGAGTCAGCCTCAATTCTGGGCTTTGTACAGAACACAAAAATACCCTGTAATTAACCCCCAGTGGAGTCATCTCCCAGAGTCAAATAATCATTAATTAATCAATCAAAAAGCCTCAAGCTTGGGCCTCATTCAAGCCAGCTAAAGTCAAATCTTTTAAACAGTAGATAGACATAGCTTATCTCTATAGAGAGATATTTTTACTACTCTACCACATTCAAACAAACAAACATTTCAATTTCAATTTCAATTTTAATCAAGTCTCCCATTTAGGATTTTGAAAGGCATGAGCTGGCAGTAAAACCCAGACATGTGGTAACTTTCCCTAATTTGGATGAGCATCTTTCTTTCATTTAAGAGGCATTTGACTGGTATACTTGCACATACACAAGTAAGGTCCCCCTCTTGAATGAAATGAATTCAGTTATTCTGTCACTCCTTTAAATGTTTGTGGTAGAATAGTATTAATACCTCTCTGTAGAGATAATTTCATGTCTCTTTACTGTAAACAGAGATTTAATTCCAAGCTTCAACCTTGAGCTTCAAGCAAGGCACCAAAATCATTAATTTCCCTAGTTAGTTCCCCGAACTACATTAAGCTCTGACTTCCACTAGGGATATGTAGGCATGAGGTTCACAAGGAATCTCAGCGAGCTAATAAAATACCAAAAATAGTCAGTTTGTCTGTCTGTCTGTCTTTTTAAAATCAATTCAATTCCTTCTCCTAACACAAAGGAGAAACTTTCCCAATCATTAGCAATAAGCACAAACACAAATGACACAGAGAAGGTTCCTGTAGAGTACTACAGATATGTAGGGTGTTTAAACACTTCCCTATATATAACCGACCCCCCGGACTCCAGAATTTCTAGTCTAGGTGAAATCCCCACACTTAGCAAACTCCTAGGGTTTAGTTGAGATCTTTTTTCCCCTTTCCTACTCGTAGGACAAATAAGAAAGTTCGTGTGATATCGTAGGAAGAACTGAAGCAAAATTCATCCCACCACGGGCGCATTCTCCTTCCAAATTTCGCGTGAAGGGTTTAGCGTGCCGTCCTCCCAAGTGAAACGGGGAGGTAAAGAAAACGACACCACACCACCTTCTACTTAATATCAAACTTCTTTTCACATGGATCCTTCCAATCCTTCCCACATTGCAAAAATGTTCATGGATTATATGAATGATGATATGGATGAAAAAATTGTGAGGATGTTTATGGAAGAAGAAGCATCAAGCTCTAAAAGGCCTAGACGTCAAAGAAGGAATATATAGATGAATCGTGAAGAGGGACATGATTGATTGTTTAATGATTTTTTTCACAAACTCCAATATACACGAATGAGCAGTTTCGCTGAAGGTATTGAATGCATAAACACGTGCTCCTTCGTATGGTTGAAGTTCTGGGTCAACATGGTGAGTATTTTTTAATGATGGTTGATGTAACTAGTAGATCAAATCTTTCGTGCGCTACAGAAATTCATCGTTGTTATCTGTATGTTCGCATATGGAACATTTGCTGATAGTGTGGATGACTATTTGAGAAATGGTGAAACCATGGCACTATTTAAGCATCTTTGGTGAACAATATTTACGAAGGCCAAATAGTGAAGACATTGATTGCCTAATACAAGTGGGGGAGGCACGAGGATATTTCTAGGTACGTTAGGGAGCATTAACTGTATGCATTAAGAATGTAAAAATTGTCTAATTGCATTGAAAGGGAAGTACGTTCGAGGCAATAATGGAAAACCAACAGTTATGCTTGAAGCAGTGGCTTCACAAGACTTATGGATTTGGCATGCATTCTTTTGGATTATTGGTCTAAACAAATATATTAATATGTTGAACCAGTCCAATGTATTCAACGATGATCTGCAACGATAAGCTCCCAAGGTTCGTTATACAATAAATCATACTAAATATAATAATGGCTAGTATCTATCAGATGGAGTTTATCCTGAATGAGCCACTTTTGTGAAAAGTATCCCGATGACACAAGAGAATAAGACAAAATTGTTTGCCTAACATCAAGAAGGGGAGAGAAGGATATTGAACGAACATTTCGAGTTCTCTAATTCCAATTTATGATCATATGTAAATCAACACAATGTTGGCACTTAGACACACTTTAACGCTTAATGTCATTTTAATACCGATCCATTGGCAAATTTAGTATCAAATGCTTGCACAAGTTTGATACTAGAAAAAAGATGAGACATTAATTCCTCACAACCAAACCCTCCCTCACATAACAACGACCCTTGACCCAAAACTCCTCTCTTGAGTAGGTTATCTTTATAGGCCAATCTATTTTGAAACACTGTCCATATCAAACACTGAACTTTAGATAAAACCTCCTTATACCAAACTTTTGACCAATTTGGGTTGGAAGAACTCGATATATTGCGAATTAAGTCTTTATATACCTCTTTGACAAAATAAACGTTTTATATATCCCGAACTCCCATGCTTTACATACACATGTCATTCCACCAAGTGGAACAACCCCCTCCCTCACACTCTCCTCCAATTTTTTCAACTCATATTTATTAACCAACAATCAGAATCAAAGACATTCCTTATCATTTCTTAATTTTCAAACCCATTTCCCCAATAAAGCAAGGCTAAATACCCTTACATTTCTAATGCCTAACCCCCTTCTCAATTGGTCTACAAATTGTATTCCATTTTATCCAGTTAATTTTCCTTTCATCCTCTCTCACTCCCTATGGTTTTTTTAAATAGAGATTTGAGTTTAAGGATGATACCTGACAGTAGGGGTGGAAAAACGGGTCGCCCGCCCGTCCCGTTTTAAGCCCGCCAAAAAAGGTGTGGGACAAGCAAGCCTTCTAAGGGAAATTGGACTTAAAAATCTAGTCCACCCCCGCCTATGGGAAGTGGGCTTGTTCTCCTATTTTTTTTTATGTTTCTTCATTTTTTAATAAATTAATAGGTTTTTTTTTCTTTTTTACATTTCATTTAGATTTTTTTACTTATTTTTTAGAATAATTTTTATAAAGCTTGTCAAAGAACAAATGTAAGAACGAGAATTGATAGTTCCATATTAAAATGGAATGAATTCAACTGTTGATGATCTCAAATTTTCTTCATACTTATCAATATCAATAGTATTTCCAAATTCAAACATCCCTAACTTTATTTTGTTTATAAAAAAAATAAATGAAATGGATTAGAGTGATAAATGCATCAGGAAGTCGGATTAGAGTGATAAATGCTTGCAAACCAAATTCTGCTTCAGAATATAAACTTATGTTACGGTATTGGAGTAGGTTTACTATTACCACAACACAATTGTTTTGATAAACAAGAGCAAAACAAGGCGACAACTATTACATAACTGTTTACTAAAAAACATGGCAATCGAAATCATGTAAATAGGAATACTATGTAGTCAAAAGAGTAGCCTTGAACGATACACTTTCAAAACTATAAATATACACATGATATAATTGAGAACTTATTTTAGTTTTGACTACACATGAAATAAGCACTGCTTCAAAAAAACACATTTCACCTCAGACGCGCAATGCATTTAACCTCGGCTATAGAAGAGAGGTAATGAATGACGTCATGAAAATATGGTACTTTACTCCTTGGTTAATTTAAAACCGAGAGGTTAATTTATCTGCACATGGATTCTAACCCCAGTATCTACATTTTTATCATTTCCAAAACTAGCGCATCATACCTCTCGGCTAGAGTCCGATGAGATATCATATTCTTTATTAAATAAATTATAGAAATACGTTTTTCACCCATCTTTTACATATTTTTCCTGAATTATGACTTTTTCTTCTTCATATTTAACACATTTCACTTGATCCAAATCTCTAGTTTTTCTTTCTCTTCCCTTAGAAAGCCTATGTATTGATTTTTCTCCCTCCTTGGTTTTTAGAGATTGGTATAATCTGTCAAAATCTTGGATTCTTGCTTCACTCACCGCCTTCTTGGTCTCATTCTTAGCTTTCTTGTACTTTTCTCAAATTTTAGAATTTTTACACCTAGACCACTTTTTAAAATAGTCTTTTTTTACTTTAACTTTACTCTTGACACTTTCATTTCACCATCATGATTCTTTACCTCTAGGTCCAAAACCTCTTTATTCACCCAACTTTTCTCTATCCATTTTTCTAATTTCTTAGGCCATCTTGTTCCACATAACATTTGCACTTCCTTGGGGTTGTCTAAACCTTCCCTCCGAGATCTTGTGTTGGAAAATTCATTGTTTTTTACCCTTCAAATGCCACCACTTGATCAGTGGCGCTACAATATGACTTATTCATTTTTCTCTTCCTTTAATTCTCACATCCATAACAAAAACTCTGTTAGGCAGTCAAGCTCTCTCCTAGAATAAATTTATAGTCCACGCAAATCTTCTTATCTGACTTCCTGATTAAAAAGAAATCTATCTAAGAACACCCCATATTTATATTTGATAAGACGTTCATCTCTTTTTCTAAACCATGTATTTGCTATAGTAAGGTCCAAAGCCAAAGAAAACTCCAAGATGGATTTACCCTCCACATTCACCTCTCTTAGGCCTAGGGGTGGGAATAGGTCATGCTAACTAACAGGGGCCTACGAACTAGCCTACACAGGCCAAGGCCAGGCCAGACTTTTTGTTAAGTAGAAAAAGGCCTAGATTTTTTTATAAGCCTATATTAGATAAATAGGCTAGGCCACATGCCATACAAAAAGTCTTATAAGCATATCAAGTTGACCTATCTTAATAAATATAAATTAATGTATTTATTTTTATAATATATTTTATACTTTATATTAAAATACAAGAGTGAAACTTAGTTATCTTGAAGAACTTATGAAAATAAGTTGAAAGAAACCCTAAGAATAATGTTATAAGGTGTTTTCATAAGTTCTCTCAAACAAATTATCTCACAAAATTTATGTTACTAGGTAAGCTGAGATAAGTTAATGGAAACAAACATTTAATCTCATTGTACTTTGATTCTCTAGTCTATTTAAACATTAGTTGAATTGCTTATTTACATATGTTCATGTGGTATATGTTTTTTAAGTAGGCTAATAGGCCAATCAGGCCTTCGAAAAGGCTAGGCTCAGGCAAAAAACAAGCCTTTGATAGGCTATAAGCCAGACTTATGCTTTAAATTTTTTAGAAGGCTAGACTCAGGCTTGGCAAAGCCTAACTCGACCTAGCCTATTCCCACCCCTACCTAGGCCAAACCCCCATGCACAACTCCAAAACCTCTTACCACACTATCTACATGTCCACCGAGATCCCCTCATAGGAAAAACTTCTCTCGTTGAGATATATCCTGAAGTAAACCTCTAAATCCTCCCAAGTTTTACCTTAAGGTCTTATGGTAAACCAACCCGAGGGCATACGCAATAATAACATTAAAGGCATCTTGTCCCACTAAAATTTTAAGACTATGATTCGATCATCTCCTACTATTTTGTCATGCATAATATCTTTCTCCCACTCCTTATCCATCATAATCTCCATCCCATTTCTTGATCTAACTTTTTATGTGTACCAAAGCTTAAATCTCGATTTGTCTAATTCTTTCGCTTTTTCACTTCTCCACTTAGTTTCTTGCAGACACATAAAATTGATCTTCCTCCTAACCATAACATCATCTATTTCTATAGAATTTTGCAATAAGTGGGCCTATATTTGATGATCCAAAGCGAATCTTCCTCTTAGGAACTAACTATTTTACCCACACCCATTCAAGAAAATGTGAGAACCCTTGCTTATTTTTTACTACATTTGGGCGGCGATACAATGTCCTTTGCTCTTTTGACATTGTACTCGAGCCATATAGCGCGTTGCTTACGAGAAATCACCTATCATATATATTATTTCATAGTTGATCATAGAAATTCCACAAAATTTGCCGACAACTTAACACAACAACCCTTTCCTTTGGATATATATATATATATATATATATATATATATATATATATATATATATATATATATATAAAGAGGGCATATCATATGAGAATGATGCATTTAATTATTTTTTAGCAAGATGTGAAGGATAGAAAAACACTTAGAAAGGGGGGGTTTGAATAAGTGTAGCTTTAAAAACTTGAACGATAAAAATAAATTGCACAGTTATTTTTATCCTGGTTCGTTGTTAACTAAACTACTCCAGTCCACCCCCGCAGAGATGATTTACCTCAACTGAGAATTTAATCCACTAATCGCACGAATTACAATGGTTTTCCACTTAGTCAGCAACTAAGTCTTCCAGAGTCTTCTGATCACACACTGATCACTCCAGGAACAAATGCTTAGATACCCTCTAAGACTTTCTAGAGTATACTGATCCACACGATCACTCTAGTTACAACCTGCTTAGATAACCTCTAAGACTTCCTAGAGTATACTGATCCACACGATCACTCTAGTTCCTTACAACTTAATGTAATCAATTCTAAGAGTATTACAAATGCTTCTTAAAAAGCTATAATCACAAACTGTGATATTTCTCTTAATGTTTAAGCTTAATCTCACTAATATATTACAACAGCAATGTAGTGAGCTTTGATGAAGATGAAGATTCTGAGCTTTGAGTAGAACAGAGTTTCAGCAAGTTAATATGAGTTGTTTTTGTGCAGAATCGTTAACCTTGCTTCTCATCAGAACTTCATATTTATAGGCGTTGGAGAAGATGACCGTTGAGTGCATTTAATGCTTTGCGTGTTCCGTACAGCATTGCATTTAATGTTATACGCTTTTGTCAACTACCTCGAGCCTTGTTCACACTGTGTCTACTGACGTAGCCTTTAATAGCTTTTAACGTTCCTTTTGTCAGTCAGCGTAGCCTGCCACTTGTACTTCCTTCTGATCTGATGTTTGTGAATACAACGTTTGAATATCATCAGAGTCAAACAGCTTGGTGCATAGCATCTTCTGATCTTCTGACCTTGAAGTGCTTCTGAGCGTGATACCATCAGAACTTCAGTGCTTCTGATCTCATGTTCTTCTGATGCTTCCATAGACCCATGTTCTGATTCTGCTTCGACCATCTTCTGATGTCTTGCCAGACCATGTTCTGATGTTGCATGCTGAACCCTTTGAGACAAAGCTTCTGAGCGCTGAATTATGCATACTCTTTATATATTTCCTGAAAAGGAAATTGCATTGGATTAGAGTACCATATTATCTTAAGCAAAATTCATATTATTGTTATCATCAAAACTAAGATAATTGATCAGAACAAATCTTGTTCTAACAATCTCCCCCTTTTTGATGATGACAAAAACATATATAAATGATATGAATTTGCGATCAGAAAGAGCAGACGGCAAAAGACAAATTACACAGCTATAGCATAAGCATATGAATATGTCTCCCCCTGAGATTAACAATCTCCCCCTGAGATAAATAATCTCCCCCTGAAATAAATACTCGAAGAACTTTAATAAAAGACTTCCCTGATTATTTCGGTAGAGACGATCACATAAGCTTCTGTCTTTAGAGAATTCATAGCTTCTGACTTCTGCTTCCATTGGACAGCTTCAGAACTAGAATTTCTTTAGATCCTTAGAACACTCACAGCTTCTGATTCCTGCTTCCATCTAGGACAGCTTCAGAACTTGAATTTCTTTGATCTTCAGAACATTCACAGCTTCTGATTTCTGCTTCCATTTAGGACAGCTTCAGAACTTGAATTTCTTTGATCTTCAGAACATTCACAGCTTCTGATTTCTGCTTCCATTTAGGACAGCTTCAGAACTTGAGTTTTCTGGTTCTTTAGAACATTCACAGCTTCTGACTTCTGCTTCCCTCGGATAGCTTCAGAGCTTGAATTTCTACCAACATCACTTCATGCTAGATTTGTATCAGAACATTGTTGAATGTACCAGAGCATCATCAGAGCATCTCTACATCCTGAAATGTTACAGAACAAAAACTAAACGACAAAAGTCAGCATGAACGAGTCAGAACATAAAATGTATATTAAAACACATGATATGTATCAGAGCCGTATAGGCTAAAATAATGTTATCAGAGCAAATAGAATTTTGTCAGAGCAAATAGACAAATATGGATCAAATTCTATTATCAGTGCTTCTGATTCATTCTTCTTTCTTGCTTCTGATTTCTGAAGCTTGACAGCACTAAGCTTGCTTCAGTTTCCATGAGTTTATTCTTTTCAGAATAACACTTCTTATGGTTTTGCTTCTTGTGTTTGCTTTGAAGATTCTCTTCACTTCTTTATACCTGCAAAACACTTAAACCATATAGAACTTGCAGTTCTTGTTAGAAAATGTGTGGGAACTTTACCCAGCAACTGATAGATTAATCAAATCATTTATCATTTATCTTTCTCCCCCTTTTTGTCATAACATCAAAAAGAATATTTCAAAAAGAATAAAACGACAAATAAAACCACTGGAGTGTAAAACCAAAGAAATTTTTCATTGATAATCAAACAGATTACAAGAGAGAATGTTTAACAAGCAGATGCAACAAGGAAAGAAAACTACTAAGACCAAAGACTAAGACCCTAGCTAATACAAAATCTGCGCCAGCGTGTCTTGAACCCTGTCATAATTTACTGCTGCTTGGGCTTCCAGGCGAGGGGTCAGGGAGACTTGATTCTGATGCAGATCTTCCACAATCTCTATCAGAAACAACATTCTCAGCAGGTGAAGATGAAGAGATTTCTTTTGAATGGGTTGAGGGAGAGGAAAGGTTAGATGAAGAGGAAGTTGAGTCTTGAAGGTAAAAAGATGATGAAGAAGATGGAGATGATGGAGGGCTTTCACCAGGGGGTTGAAACACACGTCTAGAATAGTTTCCAGACAACTTTGCTTCGAATGGATTCACCTTGAGAGGGTCATAGGTGATCTTTATCTTTTTGGGTTTGGACGAAGATGTTTCAACGGCTTTTCTCTTTTTGTTTTGATCATTTTCATGGTTTCCTGGGCTTGATGAAGAGTTCAAGATGGATTTGCAGATAATGAACAGCTAGGGTTTGATATGAATGCAAAAAGAGAAAGAAAGAAAACAGAGATAGAGTGTAATAGAGAAAATATGAGAGGGAAGGAGAAGCGTTTGAAGAGTATTTAAAAAAAAATAAAATGAAACAAATGATGGATAGCATTTAATGTTACGTGAAATGAGGAGAGATAATAAAGACAAATGAGGTGACTAGCACAGTTACCTATGGTCGGCGTCCCTTCAACTGCACGCGCGCTTATCTATGAACAGTAACAACAGGTTTACCATCCCGAGATAAAACGTTACAGCTGTTTTGCTTTAAAAGAGGTTCTGAATCAACTTAGACACTGAAACGTTAGTAATAACCGAATCATAATTTCTAAAAGATTTCAATCAGAACTTCTGATTAAAAAAAAATCACATTCATTTCAGAAGATACTCATACATAAGAACTTCTCATCTTCTCATTCTGGGCATAAATCCATACTGATGTTCTTCAGAATGAACCTAAACCTATCTTCAGCCAGGGGTTTTGTAAAGATATCAGCCCATTGATGGTCTGTATCCAGAAAGTTTAAAGATATAACACCCTTCTGAACATAGTCCCTTATGAAATGATGTTTAATCTCAATATGTTTAGCCTTTGAATGAAGAATAGGATTCTTAGATAAACATATAGCAGAAGTATTATCACAGAATATAGGAATGTTACTCTCATATATCTGATAATCTTCTAACTGACTCTTCATCCAGAGCATCTGTGTACTGCAACCAGCAGCAGCGACATATTCTGCTTCTGTTGTTGATAGAGCAATAGTTGCTTGCTTCTTGCTGTACCAGGAGATTAAATGACTTCCAAGAATTTGGCAACTTCCTGAAGTGCTCTTTCTTTCAATTCTGTCTCCAGCATAGTCAGCATCGCAGAATCCTACTAAGTTGTATTGTTTAGATTTTCTGTAAACTAAGCCAACATTAGTAGTACCTTTCAAATACCTTAGAATTCTCTTAACAGCAGTTAAATGAGATTCTCTAGGATCTGATTGGAATCTAGCACACAAACAAACACTGAACAGAATGTCAGGTCTAGAAGCAGTCAAATATAGAAGAGATCCAATCATACCTCTGTATAACTTCTGATCTACCTTCTTACTTACCTCATCCTTACCTAGGATGCACGTTGGATGCATAGGAGTTTTGGCTTCTTTGCAGTCTAGAAGATTAAACTTCTTCAGAAGTTCCTTCACATACTTGGTTTGGTGAACATACGTTCCTTCTGATGTTTGATTTATTTGTATTCCAAGGAAATACTTGAGTTCTCCCATCATGCTCATTTCAAACTCAGCCTGCATAGACTCAGCAAACTCCTTTCCAAGTGTAGCATTAGATGTTCCAAAAATAATATCATCTACATATATTTGACAAATTAAAATATCCCTTTTAAAGGTTTTACAAAAGAGAGTAGTGTCCACTTTTCCTCTAGTGAAACCATTATCCAGAAGGAAAGAACTTAAGCGTTCATACCAAGCTCTGGGAGCTTGTTTCAATCCATACAACGATTTCTTTAGTTTAAAAACATGATTAGGAGACATAGAGTCTTCAAAACCAGGAGGTTGATGGACATAAACTTCTTCATCTATATAACCGTTTAAGAAGGCACTCTTAACATCCATCTGATAGAGAGTGATGTTATGTTGAGTGGCAAATGAAATTAATAGACGAATAGATTCTAACCTGGCCACTGGTGCAAAGGTTTCTGTATAGTCAATCCCTTCTTGCTGACTATAACCCTGAGCCACCAGTCTGGCTTTGTTCCTTATCACTTCACCTTTCTCACTGAGCTTGTTTCTGAAGACCCATTTTGTACCGATTATATTGAATCCATCTGGTCTAGGAACAAGATCCCAAACATCATTCCTTGTAAACTGATTCAGTTCTTCTTGCATAGCAATTATCCAGTCTGGATCTTCTAGAGCATGATCAACAGAAGTTGGCTCGATCAAAGATACAAGACCTAATTGACAATCTGCATTGTTCTTAAGGAATGCTCTTGTTCTAATTAGATCATCCTTCTTTCCAAGAATGACATCTTCTGAATGACCAGAAATGAGTCTGGATGATCTTCTGACAGATGGTTCTTCAGAAATGCTTAGATTGTCCAGAGAAGCTGATACTTGATCTTCAGATTCTTTGCTTCTGAGAAGCTCTGCTTCTGATGCGTTGCTTCTTGGCTCAACAACTTCTGATATATCAATATCACAATCTGCAAAATTATCAAACTGCTTTGGTTTTTCAGAACCAAGCTTATCATCAAACCTGATATTGATTGATTCTTCCACAATCGAAGTTTCAGTATTGTATACTCTGTAGCCTTTTGAGCGTTCAGAATATCCAAGAAGGAAACATTTTTGTGCTTTGGAATCAAACTTACCAAGATGATCTTTAGTGTTCAGAATAAAGCATACACATCCAAAAGGATGGAAATATGAAATGTTGGGCTTTTTATTCTTCCACAATTCATAAGGAGTCTTGTTTAGAATAGGTCTGATAGAGATTCTATTCTGAATATAGCATGCAGTGTTTATTGCTTCTGCCCAGAAATGCTTAGCCATATTGGTTTCATTGATCATGGTTCTGGCCATTTCTTGCAGAGTCCTATTCTTTCGTTCTACAACTCCATTTTGCTGTGGAGTTCTAGGACAAGAGAAATCATGGGCAATACCATTTTCTTTGAAGAATTCTTCAAAGGATCTGTTCTCAAATTCACCACCATGATCACTTCTGACCTTTATGATTTTACACTCTTTTTCAGATTGAATCTGAATGCAGAAATCAAAGAACACTGAATGAGTCTCATCCTTGTGTTTCAAGAATTTTACCCACGTCCAGCGGCTATAATCATCTACGATGACTAATCCATATTTCTTCCCTCTGACAGATGCTGTTTTGACTGGGCCAAACAGATCAATATGCAAGAGTTCTAATGGCCTTGAGGTAGAAACAACATTCTTGGACTTGAATGCAGGTTTGGAGAACTTGCCCTTCTGACATGCTTCACAAAGAGCATCTGATTTGAATTTCAGATTAGGGAGTCCTCTGACAAGATCCAGTTTGTTAATCTGAGAAATCTTTCTCAAACTAGCATGACCTAATCTTCTGTGCCAGACCCACTGCTCTTCAGAAACAGACATAAGACAAGTCACCTTCTGACTCATAAGATCTTGCAGATCTGTCTTATAAATGTTATTCTTCCTCTTGCCTGTAAATAGGATTGAGCCATCCTTCTGATTTACAGCCTTGCAAGACTTTTGATTAAAGATTATATCATAACCATTGTCACTCAATTGACTGATAGATAAGAGGTTATGTGTTAATCCTTCTACAAGAAGTACATTAGAAATGGAAGGAGAGTTACCAGACTTTATAGTTCCAGAGCCAATTATCTTGCCCTTCTGATCTCCTCCAAACTTGACTTCTCCTCCAGACTTAAGCACCAGGTCTTGGAACATAGACCTTCTTCCTGTCATGTGTCGTGAGCATCCAGAGTCCAGGTACCATGACATGTTGTGCTTTGTCCTTTTTGCAGCCAAGGATATCTGCAATAGGAATAATCTTATCCTTAGGTACCCACATTTTCTTGGGTCCTTTCTTGTTAGTTCTTCTCAAGTTCTGATTGAACTTGGGTTTAACATTGTAAGCAATAGGAGGAACAGCATGATAATTCTTAATGTGAGTTTCATGATATTTCCTAGGTTGTGTCTCATGCTTTTTAGTGTGTGTTATGTGAAAACTTTGAGCATGTGAAGTGTGCCTAATATCATGGGAGTGGCCATACTTGAACTGATCATACAATGGCTTGTATGTGAATTTCATTTCATCAACAGGTTCAAGTTTGTATGGGGTTTCACCCTCAAAACCAATGCCAACTCTTTTGTTTCCAGACACAGCATATATCATAGAAGCTAGCTGACTTCTGCCAATACTTCTAGATAAGAACTTCCTGAAACTTAAATCATATTCTTTCAGAATATGGTTTAGACTAGGAGTGGATTTTTCTGAATCAGAAGGAGATCCAACATTATTGGATAATTTTAAAAGTTTTTCTTTTAATTCAGAATTCTCCAACTCAAGCTTCTTTGTTTCAAATTCAAATAGCTTTTTCAGCTTTTTGTATTTGAGACTAATCTGAGACTTGACTTCCAGAAGTTCTGTTAGACCGGAAACTAACTCATCTCTAGTAAGTTCAGAAAATACCTCTTCAGAATCTGATTCTGATGTAGATTCTGATCCGTCATCTTCTGTCGCCATCAGCGCACAGTTAGCCTGCTCATCTTCAGAGTCTGAATCATCTTCTGACTCATCCCAGGTTGCCATAAGACCTTTCTTCTTATGAAACTTCTTCTTGGGATTTTCCTTCTGAAGTTTTGGACATTCATTCTTGAAGTGTCCTGGCTCATTGCATTCATAGCACATAACCTTCTTTTTGTCAAATCTTCTGTCATCAGAAGATTCTCCACGTTCAAATCTCTTTGAACTTCTGAAGCCTCTGAACTTCCTTTGCTTGCTCTTCCAGAGTTGGTTTACCCTTCTGGAGATCATGGATAGTTCATCTTCTTCTTCAGATTCTGATTCTTCAGGATCTTCTTCTCTAGCCTGAAAAGCGTTAGTGCATTTTTTGTTATTTGATTTTAATGCAATAGACTTACCTTTCTTTTGAGGCTCATTTGCGTCCAGCTCTATTTCATGGCTTCTCAAGACACTGATAAGCTCTTCCAGAGAAACTTCATTCAGATTCTTTGCAATCTTGAATGCAGTCACCATAGGACCCCATCTTCTGGGTAAGCTTCTGATGATCTTCTTTACGTGATCAGCCTTGGTGTATCCCTTGTCAAGAACTCTCAATCCAGCAGTAAGAGTTTGAAATCTTGAAAACATCTTTTCAATGTCTTCATCATCCTCCATCTTGAAGGCTTCATACTTCTGGATTAAAGCAAGAGCTTTAGTCTCCTTGACTTGAGCATTTCCTTCATGAGTCATTTTCAAGGACTCATATATGTCATAGGCCGTTTCCCTGTTAGATATCTTCTCATACTCAGCATGAGAGATAGCATTCAGCAAAACAGTTCTGCATTTATGATGATTCCTGAAAAGCTTCTTCTGATCATCATTCATTTCTTGCCTTGTCAGTGTCATACCCTAATTTTTGACCCCCCTGAGATGACATATCTTCAGGATTTTCATCAGGTCAAGACAAGTACCCAGAGCAGTCATTTCTCCATCTGGTACCTAATCGAGGATGCTCAAAGACATGAAAGCTCAGGCAAAGGATCAATCAATACAAAGATTAGTCTCTAATACAATCATAGGGCCCAAGAACTTCATTTTTTCTCATCTATGATTGATTAGACATCCAGTCATCTGAGTACAGGTTTACTCAGGTCACCAGACTAGGGTTTTGAGCCTATCAAGGACTGAAATCAGGGATCACATTTGGGAAACCCTAAAAAACCTCAGAGGGTCATTCAAAGACATCAATCATCTTCAAATAACTCATATGACAAGATCTACTAGACATCACACTTCAATTCAAAGTCTACAGTCATTATTTTCACATGGTCGACAAATTAGGGTTTTGACCTAATTCACCAAGATAGTTGACTTTTAATCAGGGCATGAATCCAAAACTCAAGACATGATTCAAGGATCTCTACTACCTCCATATAATCCATTTATATCATCCATTTGGGGAGAAGATCTTATTTCTACACAAAAGCCCAAAAATTCACTTTGTCAGGAAAAAGTCAACTGTGAAGGATCATCATTGACTTTTAAGGTTTTTGGTCAAAAAATGACTTTCAAAGATCAATATCATCAATATATGGATGTCAAAGTCATTTGGCCAAAGAAATTCAAAGAAATTCATCAAGGAGCGAAAAGTCGGGAATTAGGGTTTTTGAAGGCATGGTGAGATCTCAAAATTTCACCTACACAACTCAAAAAACTTCCAACATGAAAGTTGTAGATCTTGCCAAATAAAACAACATCTTACAAGGGAACTTTTTTCAAAAGATCAACCATTTATGAAGTTTTGGAAATTTTGAAGTTTAGGTCATAAACACTTAGAAATTTTTCTAAGTGTTTTAACCTAGTTTTCTTCCAACTTTGGCCTCATTTTTCACAAATTTCCCAAAGGATTCTGAAGAAGACATAAACTAATGATTTAAAGTAGATGTTTAGGGCTTTCCAAATTGTGTTCAACCTTCTCAAAATTCAATTTGAGCTAAGAGTTATGCTTGTTCAAAGTTGGCCTCATGAAGTGAAATTATAGGTCATGCATCATTTTGGAACTTTGAAGTTTTGTGCACATGACCTCAAATACAGATGCTACATGACCCATAATACATCTGCAAACATGCCATGCATTCATTTTCACCATGCCATGATAATTGAAGAAGATTCCTAAAACAAGAACATGTGATTATGTAATGATTACATTTGAGAATTTATGGCAAATTGATGAATCACCCAAGGAATCTTCTCACCAACCAATTAGAGCTCACTTTGCATCTGAATTGTCCCCTAAGATCAGATAGAATCAATGGATAGGGGAGGTGGCTCGAAAATGCATTGATCACATTTGGATATTCTTTGAAATTTCTTCATGGCTAAGAAACCAAACTTACTTCACTAAGCAAGCTCACTCTCCCAATCAGTACTGAGACATTTGCCTATAAATAGAGGCCTCATTCTCATTCAAAAAACACACCAAAGCAACCATATTACTTGCTTTCTCTTTCTCTTCTCTTGTTCATTGTTTTTCAAAGTTCTTTGGCAAGAAGAATCGATTTCTTCAAACCAGAGCTTATCTTTGGGAAGTGAGCATTCTAACATCTCAAGGGAGGTCATTTGAGGTGATCCAAGCACCTGGATCACTTCTGTAGGTGGAGGAACACCATTGTTGCTCTCACTTTGGAGCATCTGCAGTTGGAGGTCCATGGAGTGATTCAGAAGGTTTCAAGGCAAGCCAATCATCCAGACACACTCCTCAGGTCATAGTGAAGCTAACCAGATGGCTGCAGCTCATCTGTAACTCGAGAATCAACACCCTCCATGTTCACTTGAAGCTGAAATCGAGGGAGGTCCATAGAACAATTCAGGAGGTTTGAGGTCATTACAAGCATTCAGTTAGCATCACTGAGCCACAAGGAAGCTTTTGGGATCATTCATACAAGCCCAGTTGCTCTCTATCATCCTCACGATCTCCATTTTCAGAGGTAAGTTTCTGAACTCCCTCTCTTTAATTTAAGTACTCTTTGTGAAATAGCTCGATTCTATCTTGTTCAGCATCATCAGAGGATTGAAAACCCTCTATCATCATCCATTTATCTTTCAGTATAGTCATTTAATTTAATTTTGAAATTTTAGGGTTCTTCACGATTTCTGGTAAATTAGTTAGATGTAGTTAATGATAGT
Source organism: Vicia villosa (assembly GCF_029867415.1). NCBI lineage: Eukaryota > Viridiplantae > Streptophyta > Magnoliopsida > Fabales > Fabaceae > Vicia > Vicia villosa. Next base: position 150,110 of record NW_026705161.1, on the reverse strand, counting down.
TCATGTTAGTTACATATTTAGAATCGTGAGTGAATTTAGAGCAAGTTTCATGTTTACATCGTTGCAAATGGTTGAGAAACGAGTAAGTTCAGAAATTCAAAAATGGAGAGCTTGAGGTTGAAGACGAAGATGGTGGTGGCGCACAAATTTGAATTCTCAGGGGAGAGTTTATTTTATTTTGAATGGTGTGCGTTTTATTAACGACTGAACAACTTGCCCCAGTGGCCACCTATACGCCCTTAGTCTCATCATGCCACAAGTCTGGGGTTCGAATCCCCCTCGCCCCAGACTTTTTGATTCTTTTATTTTTCAAAGATTTACAACTTGTTTTGAAACATGACCAAATGAAGGCGAGTCACTAACACCGAGCGCGCCTTGGCCCAGTGGTATAGTTTTGAGGAAATGACCTCAAGGGCGTGGGTTCAAACCCTCCAAGGGCCAAAACTTATTTTTTAACACTAATTTCTTTCATTTTTCTTCACAACTTCACATATTTATTTAACCTATCAAACTAATTCATTTTCACTTCATTTTTCACATACTTGTTATTTAATATATCTATTTTGTGAATAATCAAAAAAATCATAAAAATATTATTTATTTCATGTATTTTTATTAGGTTTAAAATAGTATGTTTTAGGTGTTTTCTTAAATACTTTAATACATATTTTCACTTTGTTTTAACCTAAAACATTTTGTAAATAAAGTTTATGATAAAACCCTAATTGTTTAGGTCTTAATTAAGTAAAAATCTTTATTTTTACTTTAATTAAGTTGACTTTTGTCAAATTTCAAAACTGTTTTCAATCTCTGATTAAATCAAATGATTAAGGTTTTCAAACAACAAAACCTTATATCATTTCAAATCATTTCCAACTGTTTTTATCACCAGTACTGCAAAGTACTGGGCCTCTAATAGAGTTAAGTCCCAAAAACCTTCTCTTCTTAGCTTGTTTTCAAAATTGTATTTTCAAAATCTTCTTTCTGTTTTCAAAAACATTCTTCTGGTATTTGAAGGGCATTATTCCCGGTGAAACTCTTCAGATACCTATGTGACCTTTGTCCATCTTCACTTCTTCTGTTTTCAAAAAAAAACCATTAACTGTTTATCATATATATTCAACTGTTATCAACAAAACAACAAAAATACTGTTGAGGCTCTGTACATACTTCTTCAAAGGCCTTCACTCCATCCAGGTTAGGCTTTACTAGCTTTCAATTTACATTCTTTATTTAAATTACTGTCAAATATAAATTGTACATATATTTGTTTAGAACTACGTTTGAGTGTAAACCTTAGGACAGTTAAACTATATATATATTATAGGAATATGGCCTAGGATTGAGAATGTCTTCCCGGTGAAGGCTCTTTCCTAATTAGAGATCTGTAGTTCAAACCCCCAAGATGAATTATTCCCGGTGAAACATCTTGGCAAAAACCTTAGAATCCAAATAATAGGACACATCCACCCAAAGAGGAATTATTCCCGGTGAAACCTCTTACCCATTTGCTTAGAGCCAAAATAAGTTCAAAACTACATAGCTTTCTCTTGTGCTATAACAAGGACCCTCGATTAGCCTCCTCTTGGGCTTTGTACAAGGACCCACAGGCTTCTTAAAAGCATTTCCAGCTTCCTCTTGAGCTTGTATACAAGGACCCATCAGGTTTCTTATAAACATAGGAACAGGTCTTTAGTCACCTTTTAGCCTACCCTGGTGAGTTTCTTCCAATTTAAACCAGACTTTTAACAAGCTAAGTTTGTCTCAATTTTACATTGAGTACACCTTTTGGAATGAGAGACATGGACAGTCTCTGTCACCCTTATCTTCATCAATCCTCCTTAGTAGAGTCTAGGATCCATGTTTTGGTCATCCTCAGCATTGAGTCAGCCTTCATCTTGGGCTTTAAACAAGAAGTCTCCACTAGATAATCTTTCTGCCAGTCTTTTCATCCTTTAATAATTAATGGAGTGCTACCCAAATCATTCATTTCAATAAAAATCCCTGGAAAGGGTTAGCCTCCAACACATTCTTTTATTCTTTCAAAACCCCTGGAAAGGGTTAGCCTCCAAAAATCAGTTAATAAATAAAATAAAGGTTCATTTCTCTTAGGAGATAATTTCCCCAAAAGAGTCAAAACCCCTGGAAAGGGTCAGCCTCCAAAACAAACAAAAAAATGATAAAGTCAATCTTTCACAAACAATTCACCAGCTGAGTCAAAATCCCTGGAAAGGGTTAGCTTCCAAAAGAAAAACAGTCTTTTTAATAAAATCTCTCCAGTAGAGTCAAAACCAACAAAAACAGTTAGCCTCAACCTTGGGCTTCATACAAGGCACCCCAAATAATAAAACTCCCCTGTCAAGAGTCAGCCTCAACCTTGGGCATTGTACAAGGCAGATAATAGAGTCTCCCCAGTGAGTTCTTCATCACTCAGTAGCCACAACCTTGGGCTTTGTACAAGGCAGATAAACCATACTTTCATGTGTCAAAGATTCCTAACACTTAGGATCTTTTTCCCATAGAGTCATCCATACTCAATCCATTTAAAAAAGAGTCTGCCACAACCTTGGGCTTTGTACAAGGCAGAAAATAATGTTTTCCCTAACTAGAGTCATAGTATAAAAAAAAACCCAATTTCCTCAATAGTCAGCCACAACCTTGGGCTTTGTACAAGGCACACAAAAATAGAGTCATAGTCTAAAAAACCTTATTTCCTCAATAGTCAGCCACAACCTTGGGCTTTGTACAAGGCACTCAAATAGAGTCTCCCTAAGTAGAGTCAGCCTCAATTCTGGGCTTTGTACAGCACACAAAAATACCCTGTAATTAACCCCTAGTGGAGCCATCTCCCAGAGTCAAATAATCATTAATAAATCAACCAAAAAGCCTCAAGCTTGGGCCTCATACAAGCCAGCTAAAGTCAAATCTTTTATACAGTAGATAGACATAGCTTATCTCTATAGAGAGATATTTTTACTACTCTACCACATTCAAACAAACATTACATTTCAATTTCAATTTCAAACAAGTCTCCCATTTAGGATTTTGAAAGGCATGAGCTGGCAGTAAAACCCAGACATGTGCTAACTTTCCCTAATTTGGACGAGCATCTTTCTTTCATTTAAGAGGCATCTGACTGGCATACTTGTACACACAAGTAAGGTCCCCCTCTTGAATGAAATGAATCCAGTTATTCTGTCACTCCTTTAAATGTTTGTGGTAGAATAGTACAAATACCTCTCTGTAGAGATAATTTCATGTCTCTTTACTGTAAACAGAGATTTAATTCCAAGCTTCAACCTTGAGCTCCAAGCAAGGCACCAAAAACAAGTAATTTCCCTAGTTAGTTCCCCGAACTACATTAAGCTCTGACTTCCACTAGGGATATGTAGGCATGAGGTTCACAAGGAATCTCAGCGAGCTAATAAAATACCAAAAATAGTCAGTCTGTCTACCTGTCTGTCTTTTCAAATCAATTCAATTCCTTCTCCTAACACAAAGGAGAAACTTTCCCAATCATTAGCAATAAACACAAACACAAATGACACAGAGAAGGTTCCTGTAGAGTACTACAGATATGTAGGGTGTTTAAACACTTCCCTATGTATAACCGACCCCCCGGACTCCAGAATTTCTAGTCTAGGTGAAATCCCCACACTTAGCAAACTCCTAGGGTTTAGTTGAGATCTTTTTTCCCCTTTCCTACTCGTAGGACAAATAAGAAAGTTCGTGTGATATCGTAGGAAGAACTGAAACAAAATTCATCCCACCACGGGCGCATTCTCCTTCCAAATTTCGCGTGAAGGGTCTAGCGTGCCGTCCTCCCAAGTGAAACGGGGAGGTAAAGAAAACGACCACCACAGAAAAATGGCGACTCTGCTGGGGATATAAGTGTTAAAAACCTTGGTTTTTCATCCAAACCAATGGTTGACCTGTTGCTGGTCCAGCCCCAATGAGGAATTAGGGATGCCAAATTCCCCCTCAAACAAGAGAGGTCCTGCCTAACCTCTGTGTCATATCATGTGTTTGTTGCATATATATTTGTTTATTTTGTTTATTCTGTATCGGGAAAGGGCTTGATTCCCCCTTGTGGTGAGAAATCCTATACCCGTATTTGAGTGCAACATAAGATAGGATGGAGGATGTCTTCCCGGTGAAGGCCCTCTAATCTTGGTTTCCAAGTCTACTCTTGGGATTTGCCTGGCTGGTTGTGATTAACTGCGCCACTGCATTCCGAGACTGATTTGTACCAGGAGGACCTAGAAACACATTAACCCCACTTAAAGCCTTTTTAGGACGTAGAGCGGTGATTACGGAAGTAATTGTCACGCAGATACTACACTCAGAGGAAACTCTCTTATAGATACCAATCAACGTATCTTTAAGGTTGAGCAAAAACTCTGAGACCCCTAGAACCCGTTCTACAGGTACAAAAATCCTTAACCTTAGTTTACCATTGGGGCGGGGTTTGCGTTTTGACTTCATGACCACTGTACCCTTCAACGCCATGTTTGTTTAAAACTCTTGTGTGTGCATTCATGCATTCATGCATCATTCATTAAAAAACAACTAAAAACAAAAAGAGTCTTTTTCGAGTCGTTTTTCAAGGAAACTAAATAACAAACGTTTTGAACTTCATAGAAAGAGAGAAACGGAGAAAGGACTTAAGGATCTATACCATGGATTACGGAAGAAAGAGATCTAGGAAATACACCTTCAAGATTCCCCAGGTCGAGGAACTGGGAAAGCTCGGAAAACTGGTGGTCAACCCCCAGGCTTTCAAGGAGAAGTATGGAAAACTTCTGCCTTTGCTCAATACCAACATGGTGGATGGGATCCTTCCCACCTTGGTACAGTTTTACGATCCAACGTATCACTGCTTCACCTTTCCAGATTATCAGCTCATGCCTACGTTAGAGGAGTACTCTCGTCTGATTGGAATACCCGTGTACGCGCAAGATCCATACTCCGGTTTGGAAAAGAATCCTGACGACATTATCATTGCTGCAACTACTCCTTTGAACGTAGTCGACATCAGAACTCATATGGTGAGTAGAGGAGGAATTCAAGGATTGCCCTCCAAATTCCTGTTTGATCAAGCTCGGTACTTTGTCAGCATCCAAGATATGAGCGCTTTTGAGGAAGTCTTGGCTTTGCTTATTTACGGATTGTTTTTGTTCCCTAACATTAACGATTTCGTCGACATCAACGCAATTAAGATCTTCTTAATTGGAAATCCAGTTCCAACCTTGCTTGCGGATGCTTATCACTCTGTGCATTCAAGAAACCTGCAGCGAGGAGGATTAATCACATGCTGCGTACCGTTGTTATACAAATGGTTCGTTTCACACCTACCGAAGTCTAGCACTTTCTGGAATATGAGGAATGGCCTTTACTGGTCACAGAAAATCATGTCTCTCACTTATACAGACATTGATTGGTGTAGTCCTGACAACGACGAAACCAAGATCATCTTCAGTTGCGGAAGTTTTCCCAACGTACCCCTTATTGGAACTAAGGGAGGAATCAGTTACAATCCAGCTTTAGCCCGTCGTCAATACGGCTATCCCATGAAAAACATTCCAAGTAACATCCAATTGGAGGGTCTGTTCTTCAAGAACATCGACGATCATGGCAACATGCTGAAGAAGGAAATTGTCCAAGCCTGGCGTCTTGTACACAGCAAAGGGAGAAGATTGTTAGGAAAACATCTTTGCATCTCCCTGGATCCTTACCTTCAATGGGTACGCGTCAGAGCATTCAAGCTCAGGATGCCATATCAACATCAAGAACCTATTCCCCTAAGGGAACCAATTTACCTTTTCTCCACCGATGTTGAAAAACTGCAAGCGGCATTAAACAAGGTATGCCAAGAAAGGAATGCTTGGAGGAACAAGTATCGAATTGTCAACACGGAAAATGTTGAGATTCAAAACATCCTAAGAAGGAAGGATGAGTTACTTGAAGTACTCGATCGACAAGTGACACAATCGTCACTTTCTCATCATATCCCTCCTGCTTCCTGGATCATCGATCAGCTCACGTCAGAGAACGCTCAGCTCAAGAAACAGAAGAAGATGTTAGAACGTGAAGTCGGCTCTTCGTCAAAGTTTTAGAGTCCTTTCTCTCAGTTTCTCTGTATTTCCCTTTTTCAAAGTGTGTAAAAACGGCATTTTCGCTTAATTAATAAAAGTTTGATGTTTCATAACGTAATTATGGTGTTTCCTTGAAAAATAATAACTTAATTGCATATCATACATCGCTTTAGTCGTACGCACTGACACGAGAATTGTCGCGGATCTAATAGACACTTTCCTTTCTCCAGAAAGAGAGGAGGAGAAGGAGGTGAACCAAGACTTTCAAGCTGTCTCATTCATACAACACTCGTTCAAATCGCAAGAAAAGAATGGAAGACTTTGAGCAAGAGAATGAAGAACTCAGAGAAGAGATTAATACTCTCAAAGGTACTGTTGAAAGACTCAGTAGTATGGTAGAAGCCCTGGTGGTTGCACAGAATCGACCAACGCCAGAAGAACCACAAAGGACTGTGGTTTCCGAGATTGTTTCTACTCCTATTCCTCAGTATACCATGCCGCCTGATCGACCTTGGGGCATGCCGTATAACTTTATCCCAGAAGGGTACATACCTCCAGCTTCTGAAGCTCCAAAAGTCACCATGGATATGCGTCCACCGGAGGGTTACAAACCTCTGGAAATTGAAGTTCCAAGAGCGACGGCAATGGGTTTCGCACAACAGAACGCTGAGATTCCAAGATCTGCTGTCATGGCTTCTCCACAGCCCATTATGCATACTTTTCCTCCGCAGGGTGGGCAAGTATATCATCACGCTCCAAGTGAGGATGCTGGCGTGTATGAAAGATTGGACGAGTTCCAGGAACAGTTTCTGCAAATGCAGAAGGAACTCAAGACTCTCCGAGGACAAGATCTATTTGGAAAGAATGCTGCAGACCTCTGTCTGGTTCCAAATGTTAAGATTCCTCACAAATTCAAAATACCAGATTTCGAGAAGTACAAAGGGAATTCATGCCCATAAAGTCATCTTGTAATGTACGCTCGAAGAATGTCAACTCAGACTGATAATCAACAATTGCTCATTCATTATTTTCAAGACAGCCTAACTGGTGCTGCACTCAAGTGGTACATGAACTTGGACAGTTCAGAGATTCATACTTTTCGAGACCTCGGAGAGGCCTTCGTCAAACAGTATAAGTACAATCTGGATATGGCTCCCGACATAGATCAACTCCGGGCCATGACTCAAAAGGATAGAGAAAGCTTCAAGGAATACGCTCAGAGATGGCGTGAAGTTGCTGCTCAAATTTGTCCACCACTTGAAGAGAAAGAAATGACAAAAATCTATCTCAAAACTTTGAGTCCATTTTACTACGGACGAATGGTTGCAAGTGCACCAAGTGACTTTACTGAGATGGTAAACATGGGTGTACGTTTAGAAGAAGCAGTTCGAGAAGGTCGCTTGAACAAAGAACCAGAATCTTCTATTGGTCCAAGGAAGTATGGAAGTTCTTTCCAGAAGAAAAAGGATCAAGATGTCAGCAATGTCTTGCACAAAATCAAGAAGAAATTCCAACCTCAGGTTGCAACAATAACTCCGGTTGTTAACTCAGCGCCAGCTTATCAACCTCAGTTTTCGCAACAACAGATTCAACAAAGGTCGCAGCAACCTCAGCAGCAGGTTCGACCTCCAAATTACAACAATCGGGCTCCAAGGTATCCTGCCTTTGACCCCATACCAATGCCGTATGCATATTTGTTTCCAACATTACTGGCAAAAGGACTCATTCAGACAAGGAGTCCTCCAAATCCTACAAACAGTTCCTCACCATGGTATAAGGCTGACCAATCTTGTCCCTATCATCAAGGGGCACCAGGTCACAATATTGAGAACTGTTTCTCTTTCAAGATGGACGTCCAACGATTAGTAAAAAGCGGAATGCTATCCTTCAAAGATACTAATCCAAATGTCCAAGCAAATCCTTTGCCGCAGCATAAAGAAGCTTCAGTAAATCTGATAGACCAACACCCCAATGTCATTCAAATCTACGACATTCGTCAGATAGGGGAAAATCTTGTCAAAATGCACGCTAGACAAGCTGGGTACGGTCATGTACCACCTCACAACTACTTCACATGTGAAATTTGTCCAAAGAATAATCAAGGATGTGCCGTAGTTCAAGCTGCATTACAAGAACAAATGGACTTAGGATGGATTCAACATATCCAAGTCAGAACTGAGCATGACATCAACATGGTTCAAGGATGTCCAGGAGAATACAAAATCTACAAAGTTGAAGACCTTGAAGGATCGATAGTCAGGTTCCACAAAACTTTAAATGGACTTGCCTACTTTGGAACTGATTTCCACGCTTACAGTAGATGCGGGATCTGTAGAAGAAATTCACGAGGATGTTTGCATGTTCGCAACGACATTCAAAAGCTGATGGATGACAATACCATTACTGTTCTTGCCAATAGAGAAGATGATGAAGTCTTTACCGTATCTCCTCAGATTAATCAAGTTGAACCTATGCAAGTCAAGTATGATAGCAGGAAGACAACAATTGCTCCGTTAGTCATCTACTTACCAGGTCCTGTACCGTATGAGTCCAGCAAGGCTATACCATACAAGTACAACGCTACATTCATTGAAAATGGTAAGGAAATACCATTACCGTCTGTTGTCAACATTGCTGATGTTAGTCGAGTCACCAGAAGTGGACGAGTCTTCAACAGAACAACAAAAAATGTGGAGAAACCTTCGGAGGAAGTACCACATAGGCAAGATAATCATCCGACCAATGCTGTTCAAGTGAAAGAAAATGATGAGATCTTGAAGTTAATCCAGAGGAGTGAATACAACATTGTAGACCAATTACTACATACTCCGTCTAGGATTTCTGTTCTTTCCCTGCTATTGAGTTCTGAAGCTCATAGGGAAGCTCTACAGAAAGTTTTGGAACAAGCTTTTGTAGAACCAAGCGTCACAATAAGCCAATTCAACAACATCGTTGCCAACATCTCCGCCGGAACTAACCTGAGTTTCTGTGACGAAGATCTTCCTGAAGAAGGAGTGAACCACAATCTTCCACTTCACATCTCAGTCGGCTGCATGGGTGATGTGCTCACAGGAGTCCTAATAGACAATGGATCCTCTCTCAACGTCATGCCTAAATCAACATTATCAAGATTATCTTTTGAAGATTACCCTCTAAGAAAAAGTCATGTCATCGTCAAAGCATTTGATGGATCAAGAAAGTCAGTTTTCGGAGAAGTGGATCTTCCCATAACTATTGGACCTCAGACGTTCAAAATCACTTTCCAAGTTATGGATATTCCAGCACAATACAGTTGTTTGCTAGGTCGCCCATGGATTCATGAGGCTGGGGCAATTACTTCAACACTTCATCAGAAACTGAAGTTCATAAGAAATGACAAATTGGTAACCGTATGTGGAGAACGAGCTCTGATCGTCAGCAACTTGTCATCATTCTCCGACATAGAACCAAAAGAAGTTGTTGGAACTAAATTCCAAGCACTTTCCTTGGACAAAGGAAAGGAGAAAGCAGCGTCTATTTCTTCATACAAAGATGCAATCCAAGTTGTAAAAGATGGCACTACCAGTGGTTGGGGGCACATTAATATTCCTACCAACAACAAGAACAGAACAAGAATTGGATTCTTTCCAACATCATCAAAAGCTATTCCAGGGATTGAGGTAGTTCTCCCAATTCAAGAAACTTTCTGCAGTGGAGGTTTTCTTCAACCTGTTCAACAAACAGTCAATATCATCGATACGGAAAGCACCGATGAAGAGGAATGGTTATCCTATCTTAACAAAGCAGGATACATCTCCCTATCAGAATCTGAACCACTTTGCTGTTATCCAAATGAAGGATCTGAAAGTAAGACTCAACCAAGTAGTGATGAAGTTACTGACAGCTTCACCACCAGAAGTCATGGTTCATCAGAAGAAGTTCCTCCTATCCCCGAAGAGACTTGGGATACATTAGGAGAACCAAGCGGAAAATTCGACTACATGGTGAAATACTCCGCTCCTGAAAGTTCAAGAATCTCTCTTGAAGATATTGTTCCAACTGGATGGAACATTGATTATGAGTACCTCTCTCAACCAAAAGAGATGTATAACCCTTGCTATTCATCATCAACATCCGGTGAAGTCATCATTGAGGATTATATCCCCAAGTCATCTTCCGAGGCTGCGGATCTAGAGTTCACATATCTAGTCAATGCCATCTTGGGAGAAGAGCAAGACCAAAATACAGAAGAGGATGATCTCGAAAGTGTCTCCGACAACGAGTCTCTCCATTCAGAAGATTGGAAGTTTCCTCAAAAGAAAGTCCGACATACTCCACTTGGAAATGGGTATGCTCACACCGCTCAGTCTGCTGAAGTAGAAGAAGATCGTCTGAGTGTTGCAAAGACAGTGGTTGGTAAATCAAGACCTACCACAGGCCAGCTTAAGCCTAAGGTTCCAGATTACTTGGTGCACAATGGGGTTCGCCACTACTGGACAGCTGTTGAAGTTTCAACTGTTGTTCGCACTCCTAAGTAGAAACTTTCACCGTTATTTTGTCCTCTCACCATAGCCCAGGGTGAAGAGATGTTTCATAGGGCTTTGCATTTTACTATTTCTTAGGAAAATGTCCCTCTTTGCTTCGCCCAAAGCAATAGAGTTTTGTTTTATAGGGTCTTTGTTTCAAGAAATGACTGTCCATAAATAAAAATGTCATTCTGTTCCTTCGTTTAGTTTTTCCTTTTCTTTTTTCGGAAATTGGTAATCCTAAAAAACACCCTTAAAAAACATTCCATTAACTGCATACACCGAGTCTTCCCTCGTTGTCTAAATAAAACTTATCACACATATGCAGATTAATCATAAAACACCCCGTTGAAACGTGCGACCGTATGACTTCTCCAAGCTTTGAGTTTCCTGTATTCGAGGCAGAGGAAGAAGAAGACGAAGAAATATCAAAGGAAATTTCACGGTTACTTCAACAAAAGGAAGAGGCCATTCAGCCATACAATGAGCCTCTAGAGATCATTAACCTTGGTTCCGATGGAAACAGAAAAGAGGTTAAGATTGGAGCTTCGCTCAGTTCAGAGATCAGAGAGAGTTTGATACAGCTGCTCAAAGAATTCTCAGATGTCTTCGCTTGGTCTTATCAAGATATGCCAGGGTTGGATACCAGTATAGTGGAGCATCACTTGCCATTAAAAGCAGAATGCCCTCCGGTCAAGCAAAAATTAAGAAGAACTCATCCGGAGATGGCCATGAAAATCAAAGAGGAAGTTCAAAAGCAGATCAACGCAGGTTTCCTCGTCACTTCAGAATACCCTCAGTGGTTAGCTAACATTGTTCCCGTTCCTAAGAAAGACGGAAAAGTCCGCATGTGCGTCGACTACAGAGATTTGAACAAAGCTAGCCCTAAGGATGATTTTCCTTTACCACATATTGACATGTTGGTAGACAGTACAGCAAAATCCAAAGTTTTCTCATTCATGGACGGATTTTCAGGATACAACCAAATCAAAATGGCACCTGAAGACATGGAAAAAACAGCTTTCATCACCCCCTGGGGCACGTTCTGCTATCGTGTTATGCCTTTTGGACTAAAGAACGCAGGGGCAACTTATCAAAGGGCCATGACTACGCTTTTCCATGATATGATGCATAAAGAAGTGGAAGTCTATGTGGACGACATGATTGCCAAATCAGAAAATGAAGAAGATCACATACAGGATTTGACAAAGTTATTTCAACGCTTACGGAAGTTTCAGCTTCGCCTGAACCCCAACAAGTGTACCTTTGGTGTTTACTCAGGAAAACTCCTTGGTTTCATCGTCAGCAAACGAGGAATTGAAGTAGATCCAGACAAAGTCAAGGCAATTCAAGAAATGCCTTCGCCCAGAACCGAGAAACAAGTTAGAGGATTTCTTGGACGTCTGAATTACATCTCGAGATTCATATATCTCATGACTGCAACTTGTGCTCCTATTTTCAAACTTCTACGGAAAAATCAAAGTTGCGTCTGGACAGACGATTGTCAGAAAGCGTTCGACAGCATTAAGGAATATCTGCTCGAACCACCCATCTTGTCTCCTCCAGTGGAAGGAAGACCTTTGATAATGTACTTAACCGTCTTAGAAGACTCCATGGGTTGTGTCCTTGGACAGCAAGACGAGACAAAGAGAAAAGAGCATGCCATTTACTACCTGAGCAAGAAATTCACTGACTGTGAATCCCGCTACTCCATGCTCGAGAAGACGTGTTGTGCTTTGGCCTGGGCTGCCAAGCGTCTCCGCCAATACATGATTCGACATACTACTTGTTTGATCTCTCATATGGATCCAATCAAGTACATCTTTGAGAAGCCTGCCTTAACCGGGAGGATTGCCCGTTGGCAGATGTTGTTATCAGAATACGACATTGAGTATCACGCACAGAAAGCCGTGAAAGGAAGCATTCTAGCTGAGCACCTGGCTCACCACCCACTCAATGGTCATGAATCAACCAGTTTCGACTTTCCGGACGAGGACGTCATGTACCTCAAGATGAAAGATTACGACAAGCCGCTACCAGACGAAGGACCTGAGATAGGATCCCAGTGGGGCTTAATCTTTGACGGAGCTGTCAATGCTTATGGACGAGGAATTGGGGCAATCATTGTTACACCTCAGGGTACCCATATTCCATTTACTGCCAGATTAACTTTCAAATGCACAAACAATGAGGCCGAATATGAAGCTTGCATCATGGGTCTCGAAGAAGCCATGGATCTAAGAATCAAACACTTGGATGTATATGGAGATTCTGCTTTGGTCATCAATCAAATCAAAGGAGAATGGGAAACACGCCAACCAGGGCTAATTCCTTACAAAGACTACGCAAGAAGATTGTTACCATTCTTCGACAGGGTAGATTTTCATCACATTCCTCGTGAAGAAAACAATTTGGCTGATGCATTAGCCACACTCTCTTCCATGATTAGGATGAATCATTGGAATGACATTCCTCGGATCGATGTTATGCGCCTGGATAGGCCCGCTCATGTGTTCACAGTAGAAGCAATCATCGACGACAAACCGTGGTATCACGACATCAAGAACTTTCTTCAAAAGCAAGAGTACCCTCTTGGGGCGTCAAAGAAAGATAGGAAGACTTTTAGAAAGTTAGCCTGCAGATTCTTCTTGAATGAAGATGTTCTGTACAAGAGAAACTTCGACATGGTTCTGCTCAGATGCGTTGACAGAAAAGAAGCAGAAATACTCATGAGAGAAATACATGAAGGTTCCTTTGGTACTCACACCAATGGACATACCATGACAAGGAAAATACTGAGAGCAGGATATTACTGGCTGACAATGGAGTCAGATTGCTACCAGTACGCAAAGAGGTGTCACAAATGTCAGATCTACGCCGATAGAATTCATGTGCCACCATCTCTTCTCAACATACTCTCTTCCCCTTGGCCTTTCTCCATGTGGGGAATCGACATGATTGGAATGATCGAGCCAAAAGCGTCCAACGGACATCGCTTCATTTTGGTAGCTATAGACTATTTCACCAAATGGGTTGAAGCAGCTTCATATGCAAACGTTACAAGACAAGTTGTCGTCAGGTTTATCAAGAATCACATCATCTGTCGCTACGGCATTCCTAGCAAGATAATTACTGACAATGGGTCAAATTTGAATAACAAAATGATGAAGGAGCTTTGTGAAGAATTCAAGATTGAACATCACAACTCATCTCCTTACAGACCAAAGATGAATGGAGCTGTAGAAGCAGCTAACAAAAACATCAAGAAAATCATTCAGAAGATGGTCATCACTTACAAAGATTGGCATGAAATGCTCCCGTATGCTCTTCATGGTTACCGTACATCAGTACGTACTTCGACTGGAGCAACTCCTTTCTCCCTTGTATATGGCATGGAGGCAGTCCTACCAATAGAGGTTGAAATCCCATCAATGAGAGTCTTGATGGAGGCAAAATTAACAGAAGCCGAGTGGTGTCAAAGCAGATTCGATGAATTGAACTTAATCGAAGAAAAGCGCATGACAACTTTATGCCACGGACAGCTATATCAACAAAGAATGAAGAAAGCTTTCGACAAAAAGGTTCGACCTCGCACAATCAAAGAAGGCGACCTTGTACTCAAAAAGATTCAATCTTTTCTCACAGATTCGAGAGGGAAGTGGACTCCCAATTATGACGGCCCCTACGTGGTCAAGAGAGCTTTCTCAGGAGGAGCCTTAATACTCACGACTATGGATGGAGAAGAATTCACCCGTCCTGTGAACGTCGACGCAGTCAAGAAATACTTCGCCTAAATAAACAAAAGAACAGCTCGCTAAGTTGAAAACTCGCAAAGAGCGACTTAGGCAAAAAAGAGCGTCTCGGTGAATCGAAAACCCGAAAGGGCGATTCAGGCATAAGTTAGAGACATAAAAAAAAAATCAATCCCGGTAGACTTAAAACCCGAAAGGGGTAGTTTACGCAAAAGTTAGGGATAAATGGCAAGTAACTGTGTTCAGGACACACTTGATCATTCAAAATCCATAGCGGAGTGTTCATCAGCAGTAGGTCATCTTCTACGAAGCACGAATACAGCGCAACTTGGAGTGGAAGGGAAAGATAACGGTCGTCACGTTTCATCGTAGCCCTTTTCCCGAAAATTACCAATTTCCAACTTTGTAAATACTCCATGGAATCAAGCATTTGGCTGATTACCATTCCATATATAATATTTTGAGCCTTGTGCTTTTCCTTTGCAATCTAGTCTTATTCAGTTTCTTGAAATACATTTTTAGTTTAAACAGTCATTTTCTTGAAACAAATGTTTTCATAAATAAAATGAATTTACTTGCAAAAATAAAGGTGAAATTTCTTTCTAAGGTTTACAAACAATAGGAAGAATGCAAACAGTTGCTCCGAGAACGGTTGAGACTCCGGGAACCAAGATTTCCCCATGAGGTCGCTTTGCGAACATCTCCCGATGACAGATCTTTACTTCAATTCATACTACTCACTTCGGACAGCGGACAACTGATAATCAGATATTCCCAACAGAGTTCGAACTACAAGAAGAGGACATCTTCTGCTCTACAAGAATTTCAAGTCGCAGCATAGGATTTTACATCCGCGGCAATTCTATTCACATTCACCTTACATTTTATAATTGTCATAATATTCATGCATACATTACATCACAATTGCATAGTCAAATTAGGCTTTTAATCATGAGAATGCCCGAGTCATGAGGGCATGAACTCAAGTTTCCCCTGCAAGTCCTGGAGAAACTTTTTCCTTCAAGACAACAATCCATGTAGAGAGATTTCCCCAAGCAAGTCAATAGATGGTAGTCTCCCTCAAAGAGATAGTTTGTTCACTTTTGGAAATCCTTAGCCGACATTCTCCCACAGAGCGACACTCGACAATCTTATTCGGATAAGATAATCTATTTCGCATTCCCCAGAGGGTCGATGAGCAGTTCTCTTCTCCAAATAGGGTGGATTCCTCGACATAATTGACAAGTGGACGTTTTTTCCTCCTAAGAAAAAAAAAACAAGTTTGGTATTTCCCCAGCAAGGTCAAGAGATGCCACTTTTTCGTCAAAGAAAATAAATCAGAATCTCCCAGGAGATCGACACATGATTCCCCAGCGGAGTCAGCGAATGATAGTCTTCATCCAGAGGATAGTTCATAATCCCCGGCAGAAGTCAGCAAATGGCAGTCTCTTTCAGCAGAAGACAGTTTGCTCACTTTCTTTCATAACAGGGTCGACAAATGGCAGTCTCTCCCAGTAGAAGACAGTTTGTTTCCCCCAGCAGTCAGCGAATGGCAGTCTCTTTCAGCAGAAGACAGTTTGCTCATAACAAAGTCAGCAAATGGCAGTCTCTTTCAGCAGAAGACAGTTTGCTCATAACAAAGTCAGCAAATGGCAGTCTCTTTCAGCAGAAGACAGTTTGCTCACTTTCTCACAGCAGGGTCTACAAATGGCAGTCTCTCCCAGTAGAAGACAGTTTGTTCCCCTAAGAGATCGACAAATGGCAGTTTCTTCAAACAGTTTGTCTGTTTCTGGGATTTTTAATTCCCCACAGAGTCGATGAATGGCAGTTTTCCTATTAGGAAAACAGTTTGTTGATTCCCCAGGCATCAGTCGACGAATGGCAGTTTTCACCCCGAAAACAGTTCGTCCGCCTTCAAACAAAGTCATTAGCCCCTCAAAAGAGCGCGGGCCCATATGACAATCTTTCAAAGACGTCAAGTCAAAAGGGAAGATGGTGAAGTTTCTTTACTACCGTCAAATGGCGTCTCATCTCCAAGTGCTGGTGAGAAGTTTGATGAGGAAACAAACCTTTGAAGTTTCTTTACTACCGTCGAATGGCATCTCATCTCCAAGTGCTAATGAGAAGTTTGATGAGGAAACGAACTTTTGGAAATTTTCTCTTTATCTGAGATATTGTCCAAACACAACTACAACTAGTTTCGAGATATGGACATCCGAAACAAGGGGAAGTTGGTTACCTTTCTCTAAGTATCAACACTTAGTTAAAGAAGATGGATTGCGCATCCTACACTGCCATCCATTCACCAGAATCCACATCAAGTATTTCTACAGGAGTTTGTCTCCTCATCCCCCGCCAAGCGCGACAACGGGAACAAGTCATGCAAAGACTACGTCAGTTACAACATCTCAGGAGCGCCCAAAATTCGGGCATTCTTTAAATATATTTAAGTCTCTTTTACACAAGAGAGATCGAGATATCAATCTCTCTCCCTCCGGATAAAAGAAACTTAAATAGGGGCATCTGTCATACCCTAATTTTTGACCCCCCTGAGATGACATATCTTCAGGATTTTCATCAGGTCAAGACAAGTACCCAGAGCAGTCATTTCTCCATCTGGTACCTAATCGAGGATGCTCAAAGACAAGAAAGCTCAGGCAAAGGATCAATCAATACAAAGATTAGTCTCTAATACAATCATAGGGCCCAAGAACTTCATTTTTTCGCATCTATGATTGATTAGACATCCAGTCATCTGAGTACAGGTTTACTCAGGTCACCAGACTAGGGTTTTGAGCCTATCAAGGACTGAAATCAGGGATCACATTTGGGAAACCCTAAAAAACCTCAGAGGGTCATTCAAAGACATCAATCATCTTCAAATAACTCATATGACAAGATCTACTAGACATCACACTTCAATTCAAAGTCTACAGTCATTATTTTCACATGGTCGACAAATTAGGGTTTTGACCTAATTCACCAAGATAGTTGACTTTTAATCAGGGCATGAATCCAAAACTCAAGACATGATTCAAGGATCTCTACTACCTCCATATAATCCATTTATATCATCCATTTGGGGAGAAGATCTTATTTCTACACAAAAGCCCAAAAATTCACTTTGTCAGGAAAAAGTCAACTGTGAAGGATCATCATTGACTTTTAAGGTTTTTGGTCAAAAAATGACTTTCAAAGATCAATATCATCAATATATGGATGTCAAAGTCATTTGGCCAAAGAAATTCAAAGAAATGCATCAAGGAGCGAAAAGTCGGGAATTAGGGTTTTTGAAGGCATGGTGAGATCTCAAAATTTCACCTACACAACTCAAAAAACTTCCAACATGAAAGTTGTAGATCTTGCCAAATAAAACAACATCTTACAAGGGAACTTTTTTCAAAAGATCAACCATTTATGAAGTTTTGGAAATTTTGAAGTTTAGGTCATAAACACTTAGAAATTTTTCTAAGTGTTTTAACCTAGTTTTCTTCCAACTTTGGCCTCATTTTTCACAAATTTCCCAAAGGATTCTGAAGAAGACATAAACTAATGATTTAAAGTAGATGTTTAGGGCTTTCCAAATTGTGTTCAACCTTCTCAAAATTCAATTTGAGCTAAGAGTTATGCTTGTTCAAAGTTGGCCTCATGAAGTGAAATTATAGGTCATGCATCATTTTGGAACTTTGAAGTTTTGTGCACATGACCTCAAATACAGATGCTACATGACCCATAATACATCTGCAAACATGCCATGCATTCATTTTCACCATGCCATGATAATTGAAGAAGATTCCTAAAACAAGAACATGTGATTATGTAATGATTACATTTGAGAATTTATGGCAAATTGATGAATCACCCAAGGAATCTTCTCACCAACCAATTAGAGCTCACTTTGCATCTGAATTGTCCCCTAAGATCAGATAGAATCAATGGATAGGGGAGGTGGCTCGAAAATGCAATGATCACATTTGGATATTCTTTGAAATTTCTTCATGGCTAAGAAACCAAACTTACTTCACTAAGCAAGCTCACTCTCCCAATCAGTACTGAGACATTTGCCTATAAATAGAGGCCTCATTCTCATTCAAAAAACACACCAAAGCAACCATATTACTTGCTTTCTCTTTCTCTTCTCTTGTTCATTGTTTTTCAAAGTTCTTTGGCAAGAAGAATCGATTTCTTCAAACCAGAGCTTATCTTTGGGAAGTGAGCATTCTAACATCTCAAGGGAGGTCATTTGAGGTGATCCAAGCACCTGGATCACTTCTGTAGGTGGAGGAACACCATTGTTGCTCTCACTTTGGAGCATCTGCAGTTGGAGGTCCATGGAGTGATTCAGAAGGTTTCAAGGCAAGCCAATCATCCAGACACACTCCTCAGGTCATAGTGAAGCTAACCAGATGGCTGCAGCTCATCTGTAACTCGAGAATCAACACCCTCCATGTTCACTTGAAGCTGAAATCGAGGGAGGTCCATAGAACAATTCAGGAGGTTTGAGGTCATTACAAGCATTCAGTTAGCATCACTGAGCCACAAGGAAGCTTTTGGGATCATTCATACAAGCCCAGTTGCTCTCTATCATCCTCACGATCTCCATTTTCAGAGGTAAGTTTCTGAACTCCCTCTCTTTAATTTAAGTACTCTTTGTGAAATAGCTCGATTCTATCTTGTTCAGCATCATCAGAGGATTGAAAACCCTCTATCATCATCCATTTATCTTTCAGTATAGTCATTTAATTTAATTTTGAAATTTTAGGGTTCTTCACGATTTCTGGTAAATTAGTTAGATGTAGTTAATGATAGTTCATGTTAGTTACATATTTAGAATCGTGAGTGAATTTAGAGCAAGTTTCATGTTTACATCGTTGCAAATGGTTGAGAAACGAGTAAGTTCAGAAATTCAAAAATGGAGAGCTTGAGGTTGAAGACGAAGATGGTGGTGGCGCGCAAATTTGAATTCTCAGGGGAGAGTTTATTTTATTTTGAATGGTGTGCGTTTTATTAACGACTGAACAACTTGCCCCAGTGGCCACCTATACGCCCTTAGTCTCATCATGCCACAAGTCTGGGGTTCGAATCCCCCTCGCCCCAGACTTTTTGATTCTTTTATTTTTCAAAGATTTACAACTTGTTTTGAAACATGACCAAATGAAGGCAAGTCACTAACACCGAGCGCGCCTTGGCCCAATGGTATAGTTTTGAGGAAATGACCTCAAGGGCGTGGGTTCAAACCCTCCAAGGGCCAAAACTTATTTTTTTAACACTAATTTCTTTCATTTTTCTTCACAACTTCACATATTTATTTAACCTATCAAACTAATTCATTTTCACTTCATTTTTCACATACTTGTTATTTAATATATCTATTTTGTGAATAATCAAAAAAATCATAAAAATATTATTTATTTCATGTATTTTTATTAGGTTTAAAATAGTATGTTTTAGGTGTTTTCTTAAATACTTTAATACATATTTTCACTTTGTTTTAACCTAAAACATTTTGTAAATAAAGTTTATGATAAAACCCTAATTGTTTAGGTCTTAATTAAGTAAAAATCTTTATTTTTACTTTAATTAAGTTGACTTTTGTCAAATTTCAAAACTGTTTTCAATCTCTGATTAAATCAAATGATTAAGGTTTTCAAACAACAAAACCTTATATCATTTCAAATCATTTCCAACTGTTTTTATCACCAGTACTGCAAAGTACTGGGCCTCTAATAGACTGTAAGTCCCAAAAACCTTCTCTTCTTAGCTTGTTTTCAAAACTGTATTTTCAAAATCTTCTTTCTGTTTTCAAAAACATTCTTCTGGTATTTGAAGGGCATTATTCCCGGTGAAACTCTTCAGATACCTATGTGACCTTTGTCCATCTTCACTTCTTCTGTTTTCAAAAAAAACCATTAACTGTTTATCATATATATTCAACTGTTATCAACAAAACAACAAAAATACTGTTGAGGCTCTGTACATACTTCTTCAAAGGCCTCCACTCCATCCAGGTTAGGCTTTACAAGCTTTCAATTTACAGTATTTATTTAAATTACTGTCAAATATAAATTGTACATATATTTGTTTAGAACTACGTTTGAGTGTAAACCTTAGGACAGTTAAACTATATATATATTATAGGAATATGGCCTAGGATTGAGAATGTCTTCCCGGTGAAGGCTCTTTCCTAATTAGAGATCTGTAGTTCAAACCCCCAAGATGAATTATTCCCGGTGAAACATCTTGGCAAAAACCTTAGAATCCAAATAATAGGACACATCCACCCAAAGAGGAATTATTCCCGGTGAAACCTCTTACCCATTTGCTTAGAGCCAAAATAAGTTCAAAACTACATAGCTTTCTCTTGTGCTATAACAAGGACCCTCGATTAGCCTCCTCTTGGGCTTTGTACAAGGACCCACAGGCTTCTTAAAAGCATTTCCAGCTTCCTCTTGAGCTTGTATACAAGGACCCATCAGGTTTCTTATAAACATAGGAACAGGTCTTTAGTCACCTTTTAGCCTACCCTGGTGAGTTTCTTCCAATTTAAACCAGACTTTTAACAAGCTAAGTTTGTCTCAATTTTACATTGAGTACACCTTTTGGAATGAGAGACATGGACAGTCTCTGTCACCCTTATCTTCATCAATCCTCCTTAGTAGAGTCTAGGATCCATGTTTTGGTCATCCTCAGCATTGAGTCAGCCTTCATCTTGGGCTTTAAACAAGAAGTCTCCACTAGATAATCTTTCTGCCAGTCTTTTCATCCTTTAATAATTAATGGAGTGCTACCGAAATCATTCATTTCAATAAAAATCCCTGGAAAGGGTTAGCCTCCAACACATTCTTTTATTCTTTCAAAACCCCTGGAAAGGGTTAGCCTCCAAAAATCAGTTAATAAATAAAATAAAGGTTCATTTCTCTTAGGAGATAATTTCCCCAAAAGAGTCAAAACCCCTGGAAAGGGTCAGCCTCCAAAACAAAAAAAAAATGATAAAGTCAATCTTTCACAAACAATTCGCCAGCTGAGTCAAAATCCCTGGAAAGGGTTAGCTTCCAAAAGAAAAACAGTCTTTTTAATAAAATCTCTCCAGTAGAGTCAAAACCAACAAAAACAGTTAGCCTCAACCTTGGGCTTCATACAAGGCACCCCAAATAATAAAACTCCCCTGTCAAGAGTCAGCCTCAACCTTGGGCATTGTACAAGGCAGATAATAGAGTCTCCCCAGTGAGTTCTTCATCACTCAGTAGCCACAACCTTGGGCTTTGTACAAGGCAGATAAACCATACTTTCATGTGTCAAAGATTCCTAACACTTAGGATCTTTTTCCCATAGAGTCATCCATACTCAATCCATTTAAAAAAGAGTCTGCCACAACCTTGGGCTTTGTACAAGGCAGAAAATAATGTTTTCCCTAACTAGAGTCATAGTATAAAAAAAAAACCTAATTTCCTCAATAGTCAGCCACAACCTTGGGCTTTGTACAAGGCACACAAAAATAGAGTCATAGTCTAAAAAACCTTATTTCCTCAATAGTCAGCCACAACCTTGGGCTTTGTACAAGGCACTCAAATAGAGTCTCCCTAAGTAGAGTCAGCCTCAATTCTGGGCTTTGTACAGCACACAAAAATACCCTGTAATTAACCCCTAGTGGAGCCATCTCCCAGAGTCAAATAATCATTAATAAATCAACCAAAAAGCCTCAAGCTTGGGCCTCATACAAGCCAGCTAAAGTCAAATCTTTTATACAGTAGATAGACATAGCTTATCTCTATAGAGAGATATTTTTACTACTCTACCACATTCAAACAAACATTACATTTCAATTTCAATTTCAAACAAGTCTCCCATTTAGGATTTTGAAAGGCATGAGCTGGCAGTAAAACCCAGACATGTGCTAACTTTCCCTAATTTGGACGAGCATCTTTCTTTCATTTAAGAGGCATATGACTGGCATACTTGTACACACAAGTAAGGTCCCCCTCTTGAATGAAATGAATCCAGTTATTCTGTCACTCCTTTAAATGTTTGTGGTAGAATAGTACAAATACCTCTCTGTAGAGATAATTTCATGTCTCTTTACTGTAAACAGAGATTTAATTCCAAGCTTCAACCTTGAGCTCCAAGCAAGGCACCAAAAACAAGTAATTTCCCTAGTTAGTTCCCCGAACTACATTAAGCTCTGACTTCCACTAGGGATATGTAGGCATGAGGTTCACAAGGAATCTCAGCGAGCTAATAAAATACCAAAAATAGTCAGTCTGTCTACCTGTCTGTCTTTTCAAATCAATTCAATTCCTTCTCCTAACACAAAGGAGAAACTTTCCCAATCATTAGCAATAAACACAAACACAAATGACACAGAGAAGGTTCCTGTAGAGTACTACAGATATGTAGGGTGTTTAAACACTTCCCTATGTATAACCGACCCCCCAGACTCCAGAATTTCTAGTCTAGGTGAAATCCCCACACTTAGCAAACTTCTAGGGTTTAGTTGAGATCTTTTTCCCCTTTCCTACTCGTAGGACAAATAAGAAAGTTCGTGTGATATCGTAGGAAGAACTGAAACAAAATTCATCCCACCACGGGCGCATTCTCCTTCCAAATTTCGCGTGAAGGGTCTAGCGTGCCGTCCTCCCAAGTGAAACGGGGAGGTAAAGAAAACGACCACCACAGTCAGCTTTACGCCACTGGCATTTACTGGATGTTTGTAACCATCCATCAGAAGATCCCATAGATCACCATCTAGACCAAGAAAGTAACTTTCCAGTTTATCTTTCCAGTATTCAAAGTTTTCACCATCAAATACCGGCGGTCTAGTATAACCATTGTTACCGTTGTGTTGCTCAGCAGAGCCAGATGTAGATGCAGGTGTAGACTTTACAGTTTCATCAGCCATCTTTTACTGAAGCGTTTTTCTCTTCCTGAATCTTTTCTAAACACGGTTAAGTGCTTGCACCTTAGAACCGGCGCTCTGATGCCAATTGAAGGATAGAAAAACACTTAGAAATGGGGGGTTTGAATAAGTGTAGCTTTAAAAACTTGAACGATAAAAATAAATTGCACAGTTATTTTTATCCTGGTTCGTTGTTAACTAAACTACTCCAGTCCACCCCCGCAGAGATGATTTACCTCAACTGAGAATTTAATCCACTAATCGCACGAATTACAATGGTTTTCCACTTAGTCAGCAACTAAGTCTTCCAGAGTCTTCTGATCACACACTGATCACTCCAGGAACAAATGCTTAGATACCCTCTAAGACTTTCTAGAGTATACTGATCCACACGATCACTCTAGTTACAACCTGCTTAGATAACCTCTAAGACTTCCTAGAGTATACTGATCCACACGATCACTCTAGTTCCTTACAACTTAATGTAATCAATTCTAAGAGTATTACAAATGCTTCTTAAAAAGCTATAATCACAAACTGTGATATTTCTCTTAATGTTTAAGCTTAATCTCACTAATATATTACAACAGCAATGTAGTGAGCTTTGATGAAGATGAAGATTCTGAGCTTTGAGTAGAACAGAGTTTCAGCAAGTTAATATGAGTTGTTTTTGTGCAGAATCGTTAACCTTGCTTCTCATCAGAACTTCATATTTATAGGCGTTGGAGAAGATGACCGTTGAGTGCATTTAATGCTTTGCGTGTTCCGTACAGCATTGCATTTAATGTTATACGCTTTTGTCAACTACCTCGAGCCTTGTTCACGCTGTGTCTACTGACGTAGCCTTTAATAGCTTTTAACGTTCCTTTTGTCAGTCAGCGTAGCCTGCCACTTGTACTTCCTTCTGATCTGATGTTTGTGAATACAACGTTTGAATATCATCAGAGTCAAACAGCTTGGTGCATAGCATCTTCTGATCTTCTGACCTTGAAGTGCTTCTGAGCGTGATACCATCAGAACTTCAGTGCTTCTGATCTCATGTTCTTCTGATGCTTCCATAGACCCATGTTCTGATTCTGCTTCGACCATCTTCTGATGTCTTGCCAGACCATGTTCTGATGTTGCATGCTGAACCCTTTGAGACAAAGCTTCTGAGCGCTGAATTATGCATACTCTTTATATATTTCCTGAAAAGGAAATTGCATTGGATTAGAGTACCATATTATCTTAAGCAAAATTCATATTATTGTTATCATCAAAACTAAGATAATTGATCAGAACAAATCTTGTTCTAACAAGATGCACCTTAGGGTGCATTTAATTATTTTTTTAGTTAATTAATGCTTGTTAAAATAGTCTTTCATAAAATTAATTGGATCTACGTGAGCAAAACCCATATATATATATATATATATATATATATATATAAAGTTTATATTAATTTTCTTAAAATTATCTTTTATGAAAATTATTTAAAATAGCTTCAGATTTAATTAAATATGTTTTAAATTTTAATATTTAGAAAAGTTATAATAAAAAGATGAAATTTTTAGAATAGTATCATAAGAAAAACTATTTTAATTAATTATTTATTTAAAGTATTTTTAAAATTTATTTTAACCAAAATAATGAAATATATAACACTATAAAAGCTATTTAAAAAACTGAAATTTCTTAAAAATTGAAACTTCATCCCTACACAATCTAAAGTAAATTAAGGATCATTTCTGTTTCGTCCCCAACAAGCCTAATGGAAGGGACACAACCCACGTACGTAATATAATAAATGTGGAGAATCACTTGGTTTTCGTTTAGGACACATAAACTCCAAACCAACCACCAAATTTTGCACCGCGCTGTAATAACAAAATTAAAATCACGAATCCAAGGAAGAACAAGATTCAAAATCCATGCTATACCACTCTGAGAAATTCCACATTATTCTCAAATCCAATTGAATTCATAAACCAACAATGTCAGCAACGAGGGACCTCGCGAGAATCTTCAATGGCCTCTCTTTAATCGCTAACGAATTCGCCAAACGTTCTTTACCCGCCAGAAATTCAGATTTCGAAACCCTAATTAAAGCCGCTCTTATCTCCGCCACCAACATCTCCGGCCTCACTAAAGGAAAGGTTCGTCAATTCTCCCAACCTCAACCCTCTCCCTCTATCACCACACACGCTTCTTCTTCAGATTCTCCTTCCGTTGTTGTTTTCTCCGACCATCCTTCTCCACTTGATTCAACACCGCCACCTCCAGCACCAGCAACATCATCAGCTACCATAGAAACAGTAACAACCAATGACATTTTCGCTGATGCTTCTTCTGAAGTGAATCATCCGGTTGGACCTTCCGAAGCCACTGTTTGTACCGTGGCGTCGAATGAAAATGAGGCTATGACCTCTAGTGAAACGCTTAAGCAAAGTGCACCTAAAAGTGAGGAAGTGCCGTTGAAGAAACGAAGACCCAGGGAGAGGAGAGTTCCTTCTACTCCATTTACTAGGGCTCTTGGGTTAGTATTTAACTTGTTTTTCTGTTCATTTGTAGAAACAACTTATAGATAAGTTTTATATGTTAAGTACTTATTGAATACATGCTTAACCAAGTTGATTATTCAAACATTCTCATGATGCTTTGGGTTTTGATGTGTTACAATAAATTTGCTTATTGCTTATTGCCATTTCTAACCGAAGGATATTTTGTCACTACCAAATTGCAGGTTTGCTGGGCTAGGGGCTGGTCTTGCGTGGGGAACAGTTCAGGAATCTGTCAAGAGGCTTGCCTATGGTACACCTACTTTGCAAGGCAATCAATCTGCGCTTTCCCCATACTTGTCTGAAAAAAATGCCGAACGATTAGCTCTTGCACTTTGCAGAATGCGTGGAGCCGCACTTAAAATTGGGCAGATGTTGAGCATACAGGACGAGTCCCTTGTTCCTCCTCCGGTAATGTGATATATTTTTTTAATGCTTATGCTTGTAGTTTGATTAGTATGCAAAAACTTTATCTGAAGTGAGAATGTTTCTTTTATCCACGCGTGATTTTTACGAAGATCACACTGGATTTAAATTAAATGAAGACAGATTCACTATTACTTCTTCAATTCTAAGAGAAACTCTCTTTGGTGGTGTCTTATTCAACAAATATGGTGTACTTGAATATTTATGTTGTTCAAGAAGAGGCATGACAATAAGTATGTAGGATTGTTAGCTGATGTTGTGCAATTTCAGTGGAAGTTGGGATACTTCGTTATGTTTAATCAAAACCAAAAAACAATTGTACTGAATTTTTAATGACGAAGAGTTTAATACTGAATGTTTTTGGAGAACCCTGAATTTTAAATTCGAAAAATGTATTTAAAGGAAATTATTACTGATTATATATAGTAAGCAAACACCATTGCACCATATTCGGCGCTCAATTGGAAGTTTTACTAGGTTTCAAGTTTTTGTTTCAGTACAGTGAAATTTTATTTGATGTACATGAACCTATAGTAAATGTCAATTTCCATCAGCTGTCAGACTTGAATTCTTGTTTCTAATGGAAGAGGTTGGACAGAGTGCAAAAGTGAATGTTTTGGAAGCAGTTATAAGTTATAACATATAATTTAAAATACTTTGTTGAAGTGATCCTGCCATGATAATTTGCCACAAACATGCATAACATGTTAATAATGTTTGTCATGTTTTACAGACTTGCTAATTAGGTTCCAACTCTTATTACTTTTCTACTCTTTTATATTGTTTGTGGAGTCTTTTGAACAAAGGTTAATGTAATATTTACTGCTTCCATTTCTTGTATTTCTATAAATGCCAGTAAACTAAATTAGTATGATATTCTACCCAATCAGATATTCTTTTGTTCTTATAGAAAGACCATCACCTCCATGAAGAAGCCTAAGAATGACTTTTGTTTATATTTACGTGATTTGAAAAGTAAACTCTCAATCTTTTATTTGTAGATCTTGGCTGCATTAGAAATTGTTCGTCAGGGGGCAGATGTTATGCCAAAGAGCCAGCTTAATCAAGTTTTAAACGCTGAGTTAGGTCCTGACTGGTCATCAAAATTGCATAGTTTTGATTATGAACCTTTAGCTGCTGCAAGTATTGGCCAGGTATGTATCCCTGTATTGAACTCTAGAATTTTTTAGCCGTAAACATTTTCCATTATTTCATTTTTCTGTTTGGATTTAAGCTATATCTCAAGTATTTTCAAATAATCAAAGCGCCATTTTTTGAAATTTCCTTTGTGTTACTTTAGATGTCAAGGGGTCGTTTCTTCATCTTCAGTATATTTTTGAAATTTCTTAACTTTTGTATTTTTAGAGCGTAATTTCTTTCTTTCTAAGAGATCATTAAACTTTTATTATCAGACTAGTGGATATGCATTTTACTTCTTAGATATATGTAAAAAAAATCATTCGTGACATCCTCTTGAATCTCAAGCTTTTAGCGGAGTTCGTCCTTGATATGACATTATAGACTCTATGACCAAGGACATATAAATTTGATCGTTGCTATCCGAATAGCTTAAATCCAAACAGAAAAATGAAATAATGGTATTGAACAAAATGGTATTGAACTCCTATATGCTTTGTCCTGGAATGAAAAGCTGGATTTCTTGCAATATGCAAGGCACTCTGACTGTCACAATGCACAATAATTTTTGGCTGTTTATGTCCGAGCTCTTCCAATAACCCTTGAATCCATATAGCTTCCTTGCATGCTTGGGTAACTGCCATATATTCAGCTTCTGTAGTAGATAGAGCTACAACAGTTTGCAATTTGGATAACCAGCTTACCGCTCCTCCTGCAATTGTAAACACATAGCCAGTAGTAGATTTTCTTTTGTCAAGATCACCTGCATAATCTGAATCAACATATCCTCTGACACAAAACTCCAATCCTCCAAAACATAATGCAACATCTGAGGTTCCTTTTATATATCTCAGGATTCTCTTAACAACATCCCAATGCTCTTTACTAGGATGCGCCATAAATCGACTGACCGCTCCCACTGCTTGTTCAATGTTTGGCCTTGTACATATCATGGCATACATAAGGCTTTCCACCGCTGATGCATAGAGTACTCGAGACATTTTCATCCTCTCCGCTTCATTGCTAGGATTTATACTTGAGGATAATTTATAATTGATAGGAAGTGGGGTAGATATTGGCTTACAGTCTTGCATGTTGAATCGCCGCAAAACTTTTCGTAGATAATTTCTTTGAGAAATTCAAATCTTCTTATCTTTTCAATCTCAGTGAATTTGCATCCCTAAAATCTTGTTTGCTGGTCCCAAGTCCTTCATATAGAACTCCCTAGCCAATTGTGCCTTCAGTTCTTTGACTTGATCTTTGTTGGGGCCTACCACCAACATGTCATCCACATACAACAACAAAATGATGAAAACATTTTCCTCAAACCTCTTGTAATATGTACAATGATCTGAACTCAGCCTGTTGTATCCAAGGCTAATAATGAAGGAATCAAATCTCTTGTACCAACACCTCGACGCCTGCTTTAAACTGCACAGAGATTTGGTCAACCTACAAACCAAGTTTTCTTTTCCTTTTTCTTCAAAACCTTTTGGTTGGAGCAACTGGATTTACATCTTGGAGCAACTGGATTTACATCTTGGTCATCCTCTCTGCTACACCGTTCTGCTGAGGCGTATGAGCAACTGTAAATTATCTCATTATACCTTCTTCCTTGCAGAATGCCAAAAAATCACCGTTTGTATATTCTCTTCCATTGTCTGTCCTCAAGCACTTAATCTTCTTTCCAATTCCAAGCTCAATTAGTGCTTTGAATTGCTTGAATGTTGAAAACACATTTGACTTCTTCTTGATTGGGTATACCCACAATTTCCTAGAGTAATCATCAATGAATGATGCAAAATATTTTGCTCCTCCCAGGGACATTTGCGGTGACTCCCACACATCAGAATGAATTAAGTCAAGTATGTGTTTGCTCTAAGTAGTTGATCTATCAAACTTCAACCTATGTTGTTTGCTTACCACACAATGCTCACAGAATGGTAAACTTATTGATTTGAGCCCGAGTAAGAGATCATGTTCCGCAAGAACTTTCAAACCTCGTTCTGACATATTGCCTAGTCTGCGATGCCACATTGTCGTTGAGTTTTCTTGACTAGTTGATGCAACTGACACATCACCCTCTTACAACGTCTCTCCCATAAGAATGTATAAATTTGCAGATAGCTTTTCTGCCTTCATCACTACTAGATCACCTTTCACCACCTTCAAGATCCCACCTTCAATATGGGTTTTGCACCCGAGGTTATCTAATTGTCCAATAGACAATAAATTCTTCTTCAATCCTTGCACATGTCGTACCTCTTGAATTGTGCGAACTGTACCATCATACATTTTTATTTTGACAGTACCGACACCAGCAATTTCTAAGGCGTAATCATTTCCCATGAACACTGATCCTTCCGAGATAGATTGATAAGTGTAAAACCAATCTCGTCGAGGAGTCATGTGCCATGTTGCTCCTCACGTGCCATGTTGCTCCTGAATCTATTATCCAAACGTCAGTGAGCTGTTTACTACCCTTGGAACCAGTTGATGCTCCGCTATATAAAATCTCTCCATCATTAGAGGTATTGGCAATACATCCTTGAGATGAACTTGCCTCAGAAGACTTCTCACCATTCTTCTTAAACCAACAATCTCTTTTCAAGTGCCCTTTCTTGCCACAATTGTAGCATCTAACATTCATCTTACTTCGAGATTTTGATCTACCATGATTTTGGCTCCCACTGGGGCCACATTCCACTAACCTGCCTCTCGTCATTGTCAAAGCTTCTACTTGTTTTAGTTTTCTTGGCGGTCTTCCTTATTTTTACGCCTGGACTCTTCCTCAAGAATAGCTCCGACAACATCATCAAAGTATAAACGGTCTGTGACATTATTATTTGTTGAGTTAACGACGAGTGGATCATATGAATCTGGTAAGCTCTGAAGTAGTTGTTCTGCATGTTCATTTTCTGCTATGCTAAATTTGCCGATGTAAGTTGAGCAAACATTGTATTTAGAGTGTTGATGTGATTTGTCACAGATGTGGATTCACTCATTCGAAAAGTGTAGAGTCTTCTCTTTAAGAAAATTCAGCTGTGAAGTGACTTGACCTCGTACAATTTGATGAGAACATCCCAAATCTCCTTTGCAATTTTCTTTTTGGCAACGCTAGAGTCTAGACAACTGAATCTGCCAATGCTAAGTGCAATTTGGCAACAACGTTGCTATCCATCTCATTCCAGTTTTCGTTAGATATTCCCTCAGCTCTATCTTCAATTGCTGCTATGCTATTATCCTTCCTTAGGATTGCCTTTATCTTCAGTTTCCATAGGGAGAAATTACTCCCATTGAACTTCTCAATCTCAAATTTTGCTATCATGGTAATTTCAATTAAACCGGCTTGCACAATTTCACCGTGAATAATATTCGCAGCGAAATATAGACCAACACCAAATAGCTCTGATACCACTGTTGGATATCAGAATAATATGAAATAATAATAACACAACTAAAATTTGAGAGAAGAGTATTGGAATGAGGAGAAACACAATTAATTAAAAAAAACTCTTGGATGATTATAGGATGATTGTGAACTACAATATGATTACTCTATATATAATAGTCTCATATTCTATAATAAGTGGATACTTATTAGTGGATTCTACGTAATCTTCTCTACATCATAGAAACCAATGATTTATATTGCATTGAATTTTTCTTTTTACAAAACAAATATTACTTTATGTCCTCACAATATTGTGAAGACATAAAGCCATATTTGTTTTGTAGAAAGAAAATGTCAATGTAATAAGAATCATTGGTTTCTAAGATGAAAAGAATTTTACGTAGAATACACTAAATATGTATTCACTTACTATAGTATATGAGAATCTTTTAAATAGAGAACTCATATTTTAGTTTTACTCTTCTTTCAAATTTTACTTATGTTATTGTTATTATTATTTCATATTATTCTTTTTTTTTTAATAGGCAATGATATTAGAAAAATCGCACTAGGGGTGCAACCCTTACATCGAAAAAACTCTAAGAAGAGTTGAACTAGTTCAAAGGTAATTTATACCAATCATAAAAAATAAGCCTATAATCGGAAACACTATTACACATCCATCTCCAAGAGTAAAACATTATGTTGGATATTACCGCTTCGAAGCTAAAAGGGGCATTATCAAAGATAATAGCATTCCTCATTAACCCTATGCTCCAAATTAAAGCCAACCAAATTAAATTAAGTTTAGCTCTAGTCTTGGCTTCTTTCACCTTGTCTTGAATGCAACCGAAGTTCTTGAATTCTTCAAAAGAAATCTCAACATCATTTTCCAACCAAAGGAAGATTCTTTCCCAAACCCTTTCGCTACTAAACATTGGAAGAAGAGATGTTCCAAAGTTTCCGAATGATTAGTACAAAACAAGCAATCAAGAGAAGTAGCATTAGAGAAACCTCTATTGGCCAAAATGTCTTTTAGAGGAAGTCTTTTGATAAAAAATCTCCAACCGAAAATCTTAATCTTTTTCGGTATGTTAAGCTTCCAAAT
This sequence comes from Vicia villosa, assembly GCF_029867415.1. Taxonomy (NCBI): domain Eukaryota; kingdom Viridiplantae; phylum Streptophyta; class Magnoliopsida; order Fabales; family Fabaceae; genus Vicia; species Vicia villosa. The sequence goes on along the minus strand of NW_026705161.1, from coordinate 118,263 downwards.
GACTTCCAACAATTTGATAGAAGAAGTTGGCCAAGCTAAATCCTTTGCATATGACACCAAATTGGATACACTAGCTACCGAAAAACAACCATTAGTAGTTAGTTTCCAATGGGAGTCGTCACTAGCCGAAGTGTCCGGAACAATGTCGCTCAAAGTCGCCTTTAACCTCCTCATATGAAATTCGAAAACCGAACCCTTCCCGTGAATGGCCAAGTCGCTTCCGAAGAGAACTTCAAAATTCCAAAAGTGGACGCCGTTGTTCCAAGAGAGCACATCACTAATCGCACAAAGTTTATTGGTTGAGAGATCGAACAAATACGGAAAAGAGGCGCAAAGAGTTTGATCACCCCACCAACTACTATGCCAAAAAAGAATACTATTACCTTTCTTAAAGTCACAAACAACCCAATCGGAGAAACCTTCAACGGAGTTTTCCTCTTTAAAATCGTTAAGAATAATGTCCCTCCACCAACTAGAATCCTCCCAATTTAAAACCTCTTTACAAGAGGCAATTAGTTCGCACAAATGCTGCAATTAGGCGACTATGGGCAAACCACAATGAAGGCTGAAATTTCAACAAAAACCATTGAGACTTTACTTACAAGTTAAGCTTTTAACAGAGCTAGTCCTTGGTATCCAATTGATTTTATATCTTGAATAGAATAATTATCTTGTAATCATGTTTCCATCAGTCACAGTTAAAGATATGTTAATGTGGTGAGCTTTGAAAACTCAATATTACTTTCTTCACTAATTTCATAGCCAGAATGAGGCGACTTTGAACTACTAATTTATTTTGAATTCATATTAGCATAAAGTTCTTTTTATTAGAATGCCAAACTTTGCTATCGTTCTTTTAGTTATACATATGCAATCTTATGTTCCATATAATTCCAATGAAGGCAATTTGCGTTGTCATATAGTTCCATATAATAAGAGCAAAATATCATGCAACATTATATTCTGGCTCATGTAATGCAGGTGCACCGAGCTGTCATGAAGGATGGCTTCCAAGTTGCAATGAAAATTCAATACCCTGGTGTTGCAGATAGCATTGAGAGTGACATTGAGAATGTGAAGCTTCTTTTAAACTATACAAATCTAATTCCTGAAGGACTTTATCTTGACAGAGCAATAAAGGTGCCTGTTTTTCAATATAAATCATTTTGTTTATTTCAATATCCTCATTTGAAAGACTTTAAACCTGCAAAATTTTTATTTCCCTTGCCTCCCTTTGCTTCTTTTCACCGAGTGGTTTTTCTTCAAAGTTATAAGTTTGATCCTTAAGCTATATTCCATGTTCTCTGTTCTAAATTGGATTGTGCAGGATGATATCCATCTGTGGTGGGTATTGATCCCGAATCACTTACCCATCATAGAGAAAGACATTTTCCACAATTTGGCAAGTATATCTGTCCGTAAGTTAAAATTTGTGTTGTTAATTTATCCTGTTTTTTTTTCTTCTAGGTTGCCAAAGAAGAATTGTCTCGTGAGTGTGATTACAAGTTGGAGGCAGCAAATCAGAAGCGTTTCCGAGATCTTCTTGCTGGCACAGAAGGACTTTATGTTCCAATAGTTCGGGATGATACTTCAAGCAAAAGAGTATTAACTACGGAACTTGTTCAGGGTAATCATAATAAATTCACTGGTTCCTGTGATACATAATTAAAAGATATTCTAAATTATTCCATTTTATTCAAGTTATTTATAGCTTGTTTTTGAACATGGGATTGTTTACTCTTGCAACAGGAATTCCAATTGACAAAGTGGCATTACTGGATCAGGAAACTCGTAATTATATTGGGACCAAGTTGTTAGAACTCACATTGATGGAGTTATTTGTATTCCGATTTATGCAGGCATGTCATTCCACCTTCTGTACAAGTCTGTATGTGGAAAACTATTAAATTTTCCTGCTTGGTAGTAGCTGCACTTTTTAGACTGCTAGAGTCAAATCTTCATAATTTTTCTCCAAATACCACATCCCTAAAAAGATAAATACAATGAAGTCCTATTTATTCTAAGTCTCACACAGCTACGTACTTTGTCTTCATCAGATTCACTTTCTGTTGTGTTTCAGCTTCATGTTTTTCATTGTTAAAACCAAGCATCTCAAAATCTGTGTTTGGTGTATTTTCTAACTTTGGAGGTGTTCTTTTAATGCAGACTGATCCTAATTGGGGTAATTTCTTATATGATGAAGCTACGAAGACAATTAATCTTATTGATTTTGGAGCTACACGAGATTTTCCAAAAAGTTTTGTTGATGATTATTTAAGGATGGTTGGTTCCTTTCCTTTGTACTTTTATTTTTCACATCTAAATATGAAGTTTTGAAATTTGAATTCGGTTTATTGTTTTCTCTTTTTAATTCTTATGTTTGCCGAGATTTGAGCATTCAAGCTAGGTAGTGAAAGATGTCATTCCTGGTTGCTTCCCCCCCCTATCTTAAATCTTTTTCTCCTGTCATTAAAATAAAACAATTACATTACATTATGCTGACTCTGTTTTGACTGGACGCAATCAGATTTTCATTTGAAAATTATTATTTAATTTATTTGTTGGTTTAATTGAAGTTGACATTTAATAGGAGTAGGACATGGTTAAAGATTATGTTATTGAGGTTGTGTATAATATTTTCTAAATTTTAAAGAAAATAGTAAGGAGATTTAATGGGTCTGTCTAGTTATTACTTTCATATTCTGTTTTTGTTTTATTTTCTATTTTTACTTTAAAATAAAAAAAAATGTTACCTTGTTTTCACTTTATTTTCTGTTTTCAAATATAGGAAATAGGGAAATAAAAAATAACCTATTTGTAATTAATAGGAAAATAAGAAACGAGAACGGAGAATGGAAGTAGAAACCAAAAAGAGAATGAGACAAGGATATGACATATCCTAGTGTTGGGCCGGCCGGATCATGTTCATCCTTAATTATAACTATAACTAAGTGACCATTCAGTTTTTTCATTTACTACAGACTCTGACCTCAATGCCTTCTTTTTTCTTATTCAGATTAGTCCTGTATGTTATCGTATTATGACTTATTTGCATTGGATTGCATGTACTTTCTCTTTCAACATGACTGAAGTTTTACTGCTGTTTTGCATTTCACCTTTTTCTTAAGATGAGCAGTAAATTCATATGAATTTTATCACTGATAATCTTTTATGATGCATAACTTATTAGGTTGTAGCATGCGCGAATAGTGATAGTGATGGCGTCATTGAGATGTCTAAGAGGCTTGGGTTCCTCACTGGAATGGAATCGGACGTGATGCTAGATGCCCATGTACAAGCTGGTTTTATTGTGGGGTTGCCATTCTCAAAACCTGGTTTATATGACTTCCGATCAACCAACATTACTCAAAGCCTTAGTCACCTTGGAGCAACAATGTTGAAGCACAGGCTCACTCCTCCGCCCGACGAAGCCTACAGTCTGCACAGAAAGCTTTCCGGTGCTTTTTTAGCATGCATCAAGATTGGTGCTGTTGTCCCTTGTAGAGAACTATTGCTCGAAATGTACAAGAATCATAAGTTTGGTGAAGTAAATGATGAGTTATTATCCAGCGGCTGAGTGTCTATGTAGGTTATTTACTTTTAATCCAATTAATTTTTGCCAATCATAATAAGCTGCAGGATGCTTGTTTGCGCCGAGCTCCTTAACAATTATATTGTAATTTGTACCATAAATGGAGTTTTTTTATGGGGAAAATTTCCCTCTTCCCATATGTAACTTTAACTGTAATTAGAAATTTTCCCAGAATGATTCTTTTATAGGTGATTGATTCTTTCAAATAATGTGTCCGTGTTTTTCATGTCATCTGCCGTTAACTAAATCATGAATATTCATTATTAGTCATTAGTCATACATGTGCCAGTTTGGTTATCTGAAAATGAACCACAATAATGTTTTTTATTTAATCACGTCCTTGCTAGAACAACCATCATTATTATTGTTTTCATGGCCACTCATCATCAACAATAAGTGGTTTACTATTTTTGATGTTATTAGATTCAATTAAGCTAAGCCAACTCCAAAAACAAAAAGGCCATTAATGGACTATGATAGCCATAGATGTGCCTTGAGTTAGAAGCAATGTATCATTATGAAGAATCAATTCCCACAATAAAGTGGAGAAAGCAAACTAGAGACAGTAAGGTGGAGTAACGGAGGAAGTTCTTTTTTCCTATGAAAAAAAATCAAAACTATACCAATCATGTGGCAGTAAAAGAAAAACCTAAAAAGGAAAGTGTAATTTATGAATGTGATGATTGCGATCTTTGATTCCCTTGAAAGCTATAGTTAAACGTGATTGGCTCCGTTAGTGCCTTCAAACTCATCACAATCACTTTAATAACCTAACACACACAAAAAAAAAAAAAAGAAAAGAAAAAAATGTTTCTTACAAAAGGACAAAAGAAGATAATAGGAATCAAAAATCAATGAGTTAATTTATTTATAAAAGATCTTGCGTAATTTATACGATATATAGATTAAACTTTAATGTATGAGAAAAACATCATCATAAAAAAGTTAACACACGACAATGGTCTACAATGTCTTTCGCTAGTTACATAACCTTTTGTTCCATTCACACTATAGAAGAGAAACGAAAAATGTTTGTTTAACGCAAATCAACAACACTCAGAAACTGAGAGTGTGAAGAACCTTAGTTGTAGTTAGTGGCAATCAATCAGTATTAGAGTAGCCATGAGAATGAAGCTGCTGATTTTGTTTGCATGCTTACTTTCTGGGTTTATCTCCTCTAGATCTGAGACACTGTTTTCCTTCTCACAAAGCGATGTCGTCTCAGCTAATCCATTGCAACTTATGGTTAACCTCACTCTCATTCAAGGAGCTGATTCCAAAGGAGCTGGTATCTCTATCATTCTCTTTCTTTCTCATTATGTATAGCATACCCTTTTAGCTATTGTATGAAATGCCACATTTTGAAGCTAACCCTTTTTCTTGTAACCACAGTTTGTTTGGATGGAACATTGCCCGGTTACCATTTGGATCGTGGATTTGATTCTGGTGCGAATAGTTGGCTTATTCATCTTGAGGTATGTAAAATAGTTTCCATTCCAACCTTTAATATCAATACTTTCAGGGTTTAACAGTTTCTAAAAATTTGCATACTATATTAAGAAGAATGGCTATAGAGAAAAATTCATAAAAATTTGCAACCCTTTATGAAAACCTGCAGGGAGGAGGATGGTGTAACACAATCAGAAATTGTGTATATAGAAAAAAGACTCGTCGTGGTTCCTCCAAATACATGGAAAATCAAATACCATTCACAGGAATATTGAGTAATAAACCAGAAGAAAACCCTGGTATTTTAACTCTGCCCTCTTTGAGGCTGCAACTTATGTATACTTGAGTCTTTGTTTTAATTGTCAGTTTTATGGACATAATTTTCCATTCCATGCACAGATTTCTTTAACTGGAATAGAGTCAAATTAAGGTACTGTGACGGAGCATCTTTTACTGGAGATAGTGAAAATGAGGTTAGTGAAAGAATCAGTTTTTTCAACCTCTTATCTACATAATTCCTATCAAAAGCCCTTTGCGTTTAGCATTCCTATGGAAAGCTGTTATTAAAGGATTGATATGTCGAATTTATTATTGCTCACCGTGTATGAATTTGATTCTTTTTACAGGCGGCAGGGCTTCAATTTCGAGGACAAAAAATATGGCTAGCTGCAATAGAGGAATTGATGTCTCAAGGAATGGATAATGCCGAACAGGTTTCCAATCGTTTCACTGCGTGAATGCGTGATTTGACAACTGCAGCAAATTTGAATCCTTTTGCTTTATGTTGTTATTCGATCTTAATATGCATGAATGAATTCTAATATTCAATAAATGTGTATCAGGCCCTTCTCTCTGGATGTTCTGCGGGTGGTCTTGCGTCCATAATACATTGTGATGAGTTCCAGAGCTTGTTACCAAAATCTTCCAAAGTGAAGTGTTTTAGTGATGCGGGGTTTTTTCTTGATGCGTATGTTCAATGTCTTTATTTAAATTACTTCTATCTTGTTCCATACACATGAAACTTAGATATAGTCGGTGATCTGTTCAATTGTGTAGAATTGATGTATCTGGAGGACGCTCATTAAGAAATCTGTTTGAAGGCGTAGTTCAGTTACAGGTAGCATTTAATGTAGCTCCGAACTAATCTAAAGAACTATATAGTAGAAAATAGTATTGGTAAGTTTATAGCGTAATGTTATCAACATTTCTTATATCGCTATTGTTTTGATATTCTAGGAAGCACAAAAAAATCTGCCAAAAAATTGTCTCAACAAACTGGACCCAACTTCGGTAATTCTTACTCTAGATGTCATGCTATTCGTAACATTTAAAATTACTCTAAACATCCAAATTTTAAATCTTCGTGGTCTCGTTTTTCAGTGCTTCTTTCCTCAGAATTTGGTTGAACATATTGAGACGCCATTGTTTCTACTCAACGCGGCTTATGATGTGTGGCAGGTAACATGGATTAATGCTATATCTAATCATATTCTAATTTTACATCAAGAACATATCTTCATTACTTAATTTCATCAGGTCCAAGCCAGTTTAGCCCCAGCGACAGCCGATCCTCTTGGCTCTTGGAATGAATGTAAATCAAATCACGCGAATTGTAGCTCGTCTCAAATTCAGTTCCTCCAAGGTGTTTTCAATCTCTAGTATTGTTGCAATAAACAACACATCAACTAATTTGAATCATACACAGCATTACAACCATTGATGTAATCATAGATTTCCTCATAATATTTTGTATCTCTCCTTTGAAACAGACTTCAGAAATCAAATGGTTGACAGTTTGAAAGACTTCTCAAGACCATCTCAAACTGGACTTTTCATAAATTCCTGTTTTGCTCATTGCCAGTCGGAGAGACAGGAGACATGGTTCGCGGATGATTCTCCTCTTCTTGAGGACAAGGTATATGCTCGACTAAAAATAGTTCACCGACGACTTAAATAACTTGGATGAAATAATCAATAGTTAATTAAGCTTCATACGTTTCTCTTTTTGTGTTATGCAGCCAATTGCAGTTGCTGTTGGAGACTGGTATTTCGACCGGGAAGTTGTCAAATCTATTGACTGTCCATACCCTTGTGACAATAATTGCCATAATTTGGTGTTTAGAAGAGTATAATGTATTACCTCTTTATGTGTTAAGATCATTGTGTATTTAACATTCATTAATTATGTTAAGACCATTCTTATGTGATGAAGCAATTAGTTGATTATCATCATTTTCATGTTTACTGATAAAAATGACAGAGTTAGCATGGCACAGTGAATATTTTGCACTAGAGTTAGCATGACACAGTGAAAATTTTGCAAAGTCGATTAATAATAGATAAGAGTATAACATGTATGGTTTGTGCATATTATATGACTTAATTATTATTGTTTGTATATTATTGGCTAATCAAAGCTCGTATGAAATATAGGACTGTTCATGGTATGATTTACTGAGAAAATCAAATCGAACTAAATTATGATAAATATTTACTCGAACTGAAACCGATCTGTTTCAATTTAATCAGAATTGAACCGAACCATAATTATTGATTTGATATACTGTTTTCGAAATTCCGAACTGTTAGAAGTTAATTTTTTTTCAAACCGAGCCGTTTATTAAAGAACCGAACCATTAAACTAATTTTAAATTTTAAAAAAATTTTAAAATTTGTTTTTTGAATTTTTTATTTTCAGTTTCGGTTCGGTTTATTTATAGTTTCGATTTAGTTCTTTACAGTTTTGGTTCGGTTCTAGAACTGTTTCGGTTCTAGATCTGTTTGTACAATATGGTTTGATTCACTAATCACACGATTTAATTATTTTAACTTTAGTACGGTTCAACGGTACGTTTATAATTTTTTTTAACAGCCCTAATGATATAGCTAAATTATCAAATTAAACATTAACGCATGTTAGTGAGAGGAGTTTTGTTAAACTAACTTAACAATTTTTATTAGACAGTGATAAATTAGATAAATTAAAATTTTGAGAGAAGTTACCTTCAAAGAATGACATCTTAAGAATTGAGTGGAAAAAAAAAATAGATTTTAGTTGAGAGGTTTACTTTTATTTATAATATAAATTCTTTAATTTGAAAATTTGAAAATTTGTGTTGTAGGATTTTGAAGTGCTTACATAAAATTTTCAAATATCTTTTATGTTGTTATAGTATTTTAAAAATTAAAAATATAATAATAATAAACACTCTTTTATTATTTTATACAAAATTATTTATAACTTTTTTTATAAATATTTTCTTATATCTTTTCTAAAAATTAATTTTTAGAAGTCTTCTCTCTTTCAAATTAAAAAAAAAATCTTAAACTTTAAGAGTTTGGAAGAGAAGGGAGGGGAGGACTATAAAAAAAAAAGGGATTGAGTGAAAAAAATAAAAAGATTTATGTTGAGAGAATTTTTGGGGATTTACTTTTATTCACAAATCAAAAATCTTTTAAATTGGAAAACTTAAAAATTCTATTGGAGAAGGACTTTGGGAAATTTTAGAAGGTTTTTCCAAATAGTTAAATATAATTTATGTTATATTATTTCAAAAATTAAAAATATATAAATAATAAAGTTCTAAACTATATATATATATATATATATATATATATATATATATATATATATATATATATATATATATATATATATATATATATATATATATATATATATATATATATATATATATATATATATATATATATATATATATATATATATATATATATATATATTAAAAAAATATTAAAGATTTATCTATATTAAAAAAAAAGATTTTCGAAGCCCCCTTTCCTCTTCCTTCCAACCTCCCAAACAAAGCTAAGGCTTGTTTGAATTGATGAAATATGACAAAATAAGGTGATGTTAAGTTCCATTGTATCGATTAGTAAAAAGAGGATGAAACAAAGAAAAACATGATGTAATGCATTCCATCCTCTTCCATTCAATCCTTCAATTTTTATTCCATCCAATTTACGATGTATGCAATGGAATAAACTAATTTGTTCCATTCTCATCTGTCAAATTATAAAAAATACGCAAACAATAGAGTGGAATCTATGTTCCATTCCGCTCCACTCCACTCCATTTCATCATGTTTCATTACACCCCGTTCTGGTCTATTTCATCAATCCAAACATAACCTTTGAGGGGAGGGGAAGAAAAGACTTCTGAAAATGAATATTTAAGAAAATATCTAATAGTTTTTAAAAAATGACTTTGAATAGAATGATAAAAGATTTTTGGAAAGTTTATTTAAGCTCTCCAAAACCCTAAAAAAGTTCCCATTCAATACAAATTTGAGTTCCCCAAATTATGAGTTTTTTTTGGTGTTAGGAATAAAAACTAACTTGTCAAAACTCTCCCAACTAAAATTCTTCAATTCTTTCCACTCAATCCTTTTATTTTTTCAAAGCCCCTTCCCCTCTAAGTTCTCAAACAGACTCTAAAATTTTGAAGAGTGTGTTTGTGAGCTAGAATTTGAAGGAGAAGACTTTGAAGGATTGCATATATATCTTGAAATGTGTTTGATATTTTTAAAAAGTAAAAAAAAAACAATATGATTTTATAAACTAATGTAGTATATTATTTTTAAAACTTTTTTTAAAAATATCAAACACATTTTAAGATAGAGACAAGATAGAGACGGAATCCTCTAAAATCTTTTCCTCCAAAACCTCCAAAAAGTCCAACTCTCAAATAAATCCTTATATAATCTAAAGTGAAGGTTTTAAGGACTGAAAGTGAAATGAAGTTTGTTTTAGTACAATTTAATGAGTTTTGTAGAAACATAATGTATTAACCAACGTTGAAACATAACATAACATGAATATGACACTAAAATAGCCTAGTTGAACACTATGACCATCTTAGAGTGTCTTAGATGTAAATTTTTAAAGTTGGGTTATCCAAAAGTTTATGAGAAGAATCTCTGAATAATGCAACTTATTACTTGGTCAATATATGTGCGTCGATGAGAATATAATTCAATATCTATGAATATTTATAGGGGAATAGCGGTAAACAACTTTAATTTGAAATTTTTCGTATCATTGACTTTTGTGTATATCAACTAAGACAAACTTGATGCATGAGATCTAAAAACGCGTCTTCATTTCATACCTGAAATGTGAAAGAATAGCATACATAAAAGGTTGAACTTGGAGATCAATATTCATAATAAGATTGTAATGGCTTTGGATGAGACTCACGTGAGCATGAAGTGTAAGGACCTTAAGAATAGATACTCTGAAATGAGGTGGAGAGAATTCACTTTGAGGCAAGCTTTCTACTATATAAAGAAGGGATAAATAAGAGGATACTCCCTCACCATTAATTTCTAGAGCATGAAAAACTACAATGGTTCCTTACTACCGTCTAGAAAAAGATAAGGAAAGATTGTGGCACCATATTTGTACGACTATACAATCTGATTTATTATACGCTAAGTGCATCTAAAGAGGGGATGACTTCAGTGACTTTACTGTTGCCATAACTGTATAACTTTAGTTGAAAATATGAATGAAAAAATAATTAATATATATTATGTTGATGTAAGAGGATAAACTAATAATATAAGCACTAAACAGAATAAAAAGTAAAAAATGATTAAAGACATGAATGATAAAATGAGTTTATTGGAGAAAAATAAACATAGATACCCGCAGAGTTACCTAATAAATAAAAGAGTAGTTGCATGCAAATGGATTTTAGGAAAGAAGGAATGAATTATGTGAACTAAATAAGTAAGGTATATAATAAGACTCATGGTCAAAGATTTTAAGAAAATTGATTACATTGAGATTTTCTCATGATTTTTTCTTTACCCACCTCCCTATGGGGGTCACCCCCAGCGAAAAACCCATTTTACCCCGCTTCGGAAATGCATTTCCGAAATATTTTTTTTTTTCAAAATTTTTCCAGACTTCGGAAGTGCATTTCCGAAAAAATCCCAAAAATTGGGATTTTGACTAATTCGGAGATGCATCTCCGAAACAACAAAAAAAATCCCAAAAATTAATTTTAGGATATTAATTAATTCACATATCATAAATTTGATATAATTTATGAATAATGAATAATAATAATTATATATTTTGATATAATTTATGAGTTATGAATAATAGTTATTATATATTTCTATCCTAATTCATATTTTAAAATTTAAAATAATTTTAATTAAAAAAATTAAAATAAAATCAGAATTGAACCGAACCATAATTATTGATTTGATATACTGTTTTCGAAATTCCGAACTGTTAGAAGTTAATTTTTTTTCAAACCGAGCCGTTTATTAAAGAACCGAACCATTAAACTAATTTTAAATTTTAAAAAAATTTTAAAATTTGTTTTTTGAATTTTTTATTTTCAGTTTCGGTTCGGTTTATTTATAGTTTCGATTTAGTTCTTTACAGTTTTGGTTCGGTTCTAGAACTGTTTCGGTTCTAGATCTGTTTGTACAATATGGTTTGATTCACTAATCAAACGATTTAATTATTTTAACTTTAGTACGGTTCAACGGTACGTTTATAATTTTTTTTAACAGCCCTAATGATATAGCTAAATTATCAAATTAAACATTAACGCATGTTAGTGAGAGGAGTTTTGTTAAACTAACTTAACAATTTTTATTAGACAGTGATAAATTAGATAAATTAAAATTTTGAGAGAAGTTACCTTCAAAGAATGACATCTTAAGAATTGAGTGGAAAAAAAAAATAGATTTTAGTTGAGAGGTTTACTTTTATTTATAATATAAATTCTTTAATTTGAAAATTTGAAAATTTGTGTTGTAGGATTTTGAAGTGCTTACATAAAATTTTCAAATATCTTTTATGTTGTTATAGTATTTTAAAAATTAAAAATATAATAATAATAAACACTCTTTTATTATTTTATACAAAATTATTTATAACTTTTTTTATAAATATTTTCTTATATCTTTTCTAAAAATTAATTTTTAGAAGTCTTCTCTCTTTCAAATTAAAAAAAAAATCTTAAACTTTGAGAGTTTGGAAGAGAAGGGAGGGGAGGACTATAAAAAAAAAAGGGATTGAGTGAAAAAAATAAAAAGATTTATGTTGAGAGAATTTTTGGGGATTTACTTTTATTCACAAATCAAAAATCTTTTAAATTGGAAAACTTAAAAATTCTATTGGAGAAGGACTTTGGGAAATTTTAGAAGGTTTTTCCAAATAGTTAAATATAATTTATGTTATATTATTTCAAAAATTAAAAATATATAAATAATAAAGTTCTAAACTATATATATATACATATATATATATATATATATATATATATATATATATATATATATATATATATATATATATATATATATATATATATATATAAAAAATATTAAAGATTTATCTATATTAAAAAAAAAGATTTTCGAAGCCCCCTTTCCTCTTCCTTCCAACCTCCCAAACAAAGCTAAGGCTTGTTTGAATTGATGAAATATGACAGAATAAGGTGATGTTAAGTTCCATTGTATCGATTAGTAAAAAGAGGATGAAACAAAGAAAAACATGATGTAATGCATTCCATCCTCTTCCATTCAATCCTTCAATTTTTATTCCATCCAATTTACGATGTATGCAATGGAATAAACTAATTTGTTCCATTCTCATCTGTCAAATTATAAAAAATACGCAAACAATAGAGTGGAATCTATGTTCCATTCCGCTCCACTCCACTCCATTTCATCATGTTTCATTACACCCCGTTCTGGTCTATTTCATCAATCCAAACATAACCTTTGAGGGGAGGGGAAGAAAAGACTTCTGAAAATGAATATTTAAGTAAATATCTAATAGTTTTTAAAAAATGACTTTGAATAGAATGATAAAAGATTTTTGGAAAGTTTATTTAAGCTCTCCAAAACCCTAAAAAAGTTCCCATTCAATACAAATTTGAGTTCCCCAAATTATGAGTTTTTTTTGGTGTTAGGAATAAAAACTAACTTGTCAAAACTCTCCCAACTAAAATTCTTCAATTCTTTCCACTCAATCCTTTTATTTTTTCAAAGCCCCTTCCCCTCTAAGTTCTCAAACAGACTCTAAAATTTTGAAGAGTGTGTTTGTGAGCTAGAATTTGAAGGAGAAGACTTTGAAGGATTGCATATATATCTTGAAATGTGTTTGATATTTTTAAAAAGTAAAAAAAAAACAATATGATTTTATAAACTAATGTAGTATATTATTTTTAAAACTTTTTTTAAAAATATCAAACACATTTTAAGATAGAGACAAGATAGAGACGGAATCCTCTAAAATCTTTTCCTCCAAAACCTCCAAAAAGTCCAACTCTCAAATAAATCCTTATATAATCTAAAGTGAAGGTTTTAAGGACTGAAAGTGAAATGAAGTTTGTTTTAGTACAATTTAATGAGTTTTGTAGAAACATAATGTATTAACCAACGTTGAAACATAACATAACATGAATATGACACTAAAATAGCCTAGTTGAACACTATGACCATCTTAGAGTGTCTTAGATGTAAATTTTTAAAGTTGGGTTATCCAAAAGTTTATGAGAAGAATCTCTGAATAATGCAACTTATTACTTGGTCAATATATGTGCGTCGATGAGAATATAATTCAATATCTATGAATATTTATAGGGGAATAGCGGTAAACAACTTTAATTTGAAATTTTTCGTATCATTGACTTTTGTGTATATCAACTAAGACAAACTTGATGCATGAGATCTAAAAACGCGTCTTCATTTCATACCTGAAATGTGAAAGAATAGCATACATAAAAGGTTGAACTTGGAGATCAATATTCATAATAAGATTGTAATGGCTTTGGATGAGACTCACGTGAGCATGAAGTGTAAGGACCTTAAGATTAGATACTCTGAAATGAGGTGGAGAGAATTCACTTTGAGGCAAGCTTTCTACTATATAAAGAAGGGATAAATAAGAGGATACTCCCTCACCATTAATTTCTAGAGCATGAAAAACTACAATGGTTCCTTACTACCGTCTAGAAAAAGATAAGGAAAGATTGTGGCACCATATTTGTACGACTATACAATCTGATTTATTATACGCTAAGTGCATCTAAAGAGGGGATGACTTCAGTGACTTTACTGTTGCCATAACTGTATAACTTTAGTTGAAAATATGAATGAAAAAATAATTAATATATATTATGTTGATGTAAGAGGATAAACTAATAATATAAGCACTAAACAGAATAAAAAGTAAAAAATGATTAAAGACATGAATGATAAAATGAGTTTATTGGAGAAAAATAAACATAGATACCCGCAGAGTTACCTAATAAATAAAAGAGTAGTTGCATGCAAATGGATTTTAGGAAAGAAGGAATGAATTATGTGAACTAAATAAGTAAGGTATATAATAAGACTCATGGTCAAAGATTTTAAGAAAATTGATTACATTGAGATTTTCTCATGATTTTTTCTTTACCCACCTCCCTATGGGGGTCACCCCCAGCGAAAAACCCATTTTACCCCGCTTCGGAAATGCATTTCCGAAATATTTTTTTTTTTTTCAAAATTTTTCCAGACTTCGGAAGTGCATTTCCGAAAAAATCCCAAAAATTGGGATTTTGACTAATTCGGAGATGCATCTCCGAAACAACAAAAAAAAATCCCAAAAATTAATTTTAGGATATTAATTAATTCACATATCATAAATTTGATATAATTTATGAATAATGAATAATAATAATTATATATTTTGATATAATTTATGAGTTATGAATAATAGTTATTATATATTTCTATCCTAATTCATATTTTAAAATTTAAAATAATTTTAATTAAAAAAATTAAAATAATTTCACTTACAAAATAAGTTATAATTTTTTATTTATATATTTATAATAATTGTTATATATTTATAAAAAAAATTAAAAAAAATGAGTGTTTTAATTTATATATTTATATAATAATTATAATAATTATTATATATTTATAAAATTTATTATATATTATATATTTATATAATAATTATAAAAATTAAAGAAATGAGTGTTTTAATTTATAATAATTATTATATATTTATATATTTATATATTTATATAGAGGAGGGCTCAAATTACACCAATATATTACACTTATAATTACACTCATTTATAACCTTTGATATTATTTTAATTCACTGGTTAGAAACAACAAGTTAGTGATTCATGATTCTTACTTAAAATAGTTTTTTCTACTTTTGGTAATATATAATTTTTATCTTATCAAATCATAATTAATTCTTATAAAATTAAATAAATCTCTCCAACTTTTTCTAACACATAAATAAATTTTATTTTTATAAAAAATACGTGCATAAATAATGAACAATTAATTAAAGTAAATAATAAAATTGTTTCAATTTTAAATAGAATAAAAACTAATGCTCAAAATGTGCATAAATAATGAATAATAAGCACATAAATGTTACAATTATATATATATTTTTTCACAATAAAATACAATTATATATTATATATTTATATATTTCACTTACAAAATTAATAATTATGATTATATATTTATATATTTCTATTCTGATTCATAATTAAAATAATTTTAATAAAATAATTTTTAACTTTAAAATTGTTTAGGAAATTTTGATTCACCTTAATTTTATTGATTTACCTTCATTTTATTGATTCACTTTCATTTTATACCTATTAATTGTATTGATTCACCTTGATTTTAATTTTTTAATAATTATTAAATTATTTCGGAAGTGTATATCCGAAACATTCCAAGACCAATTTGGTCTTGTAATATTTCGGATATGCATCTCCGAAACACCTCCCTCTCCCAAAAAGGGGTGTTTTCGGAAATGCATCTCCGAAAACTCAAAAAATGGGGTTTTTTTCGGAAATGCATCTCCGAAAACACCTTTTTTTTCGTGTTTTCGGAAGTGCATTTCCGAAAACACCTTTTTTTTCTAATAAAAGTACGTTTTCGGAAATGTATTTCCGAAATAAGGGGTATTTTGATAATTTCGTCAGAGGTGGGTAAGAAGGTTAGGAGGTGGGTAAAGAAATTTTCTTTTCTCATTGGTGGTTAAACATTTTTTATTAGGGTATTTATGACAATTGTTAACCAATACAATCTTAAGATGGAGAAAATTGACACAAAGATTTATTTCTTACATAGAAACTTTGAAGAGATACTTGAAGCAACAAGAAGGTTTTGTCAATGAAAAATATAAAGTTTGTATTTTGAAGAAATCTTTGTATTGGTTGAAACAAAGTCCAAAACAATAGTATCATTGGGTGAATGTGTTTATTATGCAAAATAGGTTTATGAGATGTGAGTATGAACATTGTTTTTACATATTGAAGATGTATGAGAAAGTAATTCTCTACTTATATATATATATATATATATATATATATATATATATATATATATATATATATATATATATATGTGCGAACAATATGTTGATGATAAGCTATAACAATAGGGACATTAGTAAGCTCAAAGAGAAGTTAACTTCTAAATTTAGGATGAAGGATTTTAGAGTTTAAAAGAGAATATTTGGAATGATTTTGGTGAGAAACTAGAATAAGGATGGAATGTTCTTATCTCATTTTGGTTATGTAAAGAAAATAGTTCCGAGGTTTAGAAAGCACGAAGATAAAAAGGTTCACACTCTTTTGAGTCACACAAAACTTTTGGTCATGCCAAATCCTCAATCAGAAGAAGAGACGAGGAAGATGTACACCACTATATAGGCTAATGGAGTTGAAAGGATCATATACATAATGCTTTTTAATAGGTCGCTGGACATAGCATAACCGTTTAACACAAGGCTCCTGTTTATATAAAATTCGGGTCAAATGGATTGAGAAACTTGGAAGTGAGTTTTAAGATATTTGAATGGGTCTTTGAAAGACAGTTTGAAGTTCACTAGAGCATATCAACTCAAGAAGAATTTTGTAGATGCATATTTTCTAGACATATCAACACTAGGAAATCTAGATCGGGTTTTGTGTTTACTTTGTTTGTAATGGCTATTGTTTGAGGCAACTCATGAGTTCTTGTGGTGTTATCCACTACTTAATAGAAGTATATTTCCCTTTTTGAAGTGGTGAAGAACACCATACATTTGAAGAATATGATTGGGGAGTTAGAAAATACTCAAGGTCGTGTGAAGGTATATTGTCATCGCTAAACTACAACTCATTTGAAAAATTATCAAGTGTCTCATGACAGAACATAGAACATCGACATCCCATTATATTTCTTAAGAGATGTGGTAGAATTAAAAAGATTGTGGTTGAAAAAGTTGTTTTTGAGGACAATTTAATGATTGTGTTCACAAAGTTATTATCTAGATCAAAGTTTAACTGTTTCTTGTACTAGATCATTTTGTTTAATAGTAACTCCAAATTAGAGAGAGAGAGAGAAACAAGTGGTTGATGGGTAAAAGTTGAGAATCATCACTAATTTGAAATCAACATGAAAATTTATGGTGAACATGCTTTCAGTTACACAAATCATAAATCTTATGATTATTATTCATTCCTTTGGATTGATTTTGATATATGTGATTTCCTAAATAGAAACCTAAACATGTGATATATCTTATGATAATGTTCAGGCAAATAAATATGATCACAACATCTATTTATGTTTTATGCTGAAGAGGTCTTTGTGATAACTCTGATAAATCTGATCATAACAGATCTATGTTTAACAAGACATTATTACTCTGATTAAAGTTGTCTGAAATATCAAAATCTTCTAAGTCTTACTCTCATGGGGAGATTGCAAACCTCACTCTGAAGAAGTCATGAAAATTTTGATAATATTCTCAGGGAGAGTTTACAAACCTCACTCTGATGAATTTGGAAACTTATTAAAATTTAAACTCAGGGGAGCTAACAAACCTAACAGTGATGTTTTAAACTATTGCACGTTTATCAAGAAAAATTGTTCATCAAAATATATGGATTTGTCATCATCAAAAAGGGGGAGATTGTTGGAACAAGTTTGGTTCTGCAACTAATCCTTGAGTTTTGATGATGACAAGTATACAATGTAAGGAGAACAATTTTGTATTCTAATAGTTTGTTAAGTGCGCATGGTCTGATGATTAGTTCTGGACTCTGGGCGAGCAAGTTGTGGATTCTGGACTCTAGACACCAAATGCACTCCGTAGCAGTGTTGGATACAAGATGTGTTTACAAGCAAATCTGTATCTGAAAGCATCAAGTCAAATCGTGAAAGGATCTTATCCAGAATGACTCTGATTCAAGACTTTGAAGTCTCAACGTTCTCAAAGCTCTGAAAACACTTTGATCAAGCTTCAAATTTGTTTATCAAAAGCCTCTGACTCAAGAAGTTAACTAAAGAGAGAAAGTGACTCTAAACTCTGACCAAGCTTCAACAAATTTATTCAGAAGCCTTTGACTCAAGATTTTGTCACTGAAGGAAGACAGTGTGGAAATATTATTATAATACAAAATCATTATCCTTTACGATACTCTGCAAAAAGGACAGTAAGTTAATACCAACTTTTTTCAATACGTCCTATCCTTCCTCTCAGTACTGTTAGCGCCACTCTACTATTGTGCATCAAATGTCTTCTTGCAGCTATGATTTGTGAATTTCCAACTTCACTCTCCAATGAATATATTCTTCATCTATATAAAGGAGATCTTGAAGCAAAGGAAAAGTATAGTACTTAAGAACAAAAGAACTATAATGTACATATTCAAAGAAAAATCAAGAGCAAAACATTGAGAACATGAAGTTGAGAATCTACACAAAGAAGAAAGTCGTTGTGATCTTGAAAGCTTTGTAGTAAAAAGTTTCAGCATAGTTACCGGCAAACCTTATCAAATTTGTGATATAGAAATACAAACTGTCAAGGACTTGAAACTGGTAAGTATATGCATTCTTTAGCTTTTAGTTTTTGTTGAGATTATGCAATGTAGGCACATTTGTCTAGCTGTGGCCACTGAGTGTCCGGGAGGCATTTTGGCAACATATTGTGCAATTTTTAAGCTGGCATTATGATAGAAACCAACTGATATACAAAATGAATTAGGCAAAATCCCTTTGAATTATAGAATAATTGGGCCTGTTTGTTTCAATTTTAAAAAAATGAATTTTTTCTATGTAATTTTGAAAATAGATTTTCTAAAACTGTTTTTTAAAATATTACAAATTTTTTTATATTCGTTTTTTTATAATGAAACACTAATTTTGACATCATAGAACATAAAGATAGATTATTGAAGACTAAAACTTAATCAAAATCGCAATTTTTTAAAAAAGTTGTATTTCAAAAATAATTTTTATGAAAATCTATTTGAAATAGCTTCAAAATTGAGTGATTTTTTGAAATTTTGATATCCAATTTTTTTCTTCCATAAATCGATGAAA
This sequence comes from Vicia villosa, assembly GCF_029867415.1. Classification (NCBI taxonomy): domain Eukaryota; kingdom Viridiplantae; phylum Streptophyta; class Magnoliopsida; order Fabales; family Fabaceae; genus Vicia; species Vicia villosa. The sequence continues at coordinate 98,829 of NW_026705161.1, read as the reverse complement.
TACCTAAAATCACATTTTAAGAATAACTATTCAAACAAAATTTTCATTTGAAATTTTTATAAAAAAATTTTTCACAAAAATTTGTAACACTGTAAAAATCATTTAAAAAAAAAAAACAAACGGGCCGAATACTGCCAAACTTCGAGAGTTTGCACATCTCCTAATGCCAAAATGCTCTATTTCCAATCTAATTCGGAGTTAAACACTCTTTCCTATTTATTCTAAACATAATTACAACTTTTTGGAAAAATTCTAGAATTTCACTAAAAATTTTCAAACAATTTTCTAAGATGATGGAAACATTTTCTCCAATATATCTATCATTTTCTCTATTTCTAGTTGACGTGGAATCTAATCACTCATACTTGAATTCAACAGACCAATCTTCCCAAATTTTTAACAACCAAAACCATAAACTAAACTTGTGGTAACAGCGTCGAGGCTGATTATCCCAGCCACAATGCTAATCCAAATTTCAAAACAATCAAAAGCTTTATAATGACGCTTTTGCTGATGCTGTGAATCAAATGTAAAGCTGCTACAATAATCTCACAGCTTCATACACCCGGTGTCTTGGCAATTGGAAGTAGTATCCAAGAAGAGAATTCGTATTCGCATCATGACAATCTGAAATCGGTGTTTCTGTTATTGATCGTTTTACATAATCTTGCTTTCTTTGAGTGGATTAGTTTATATGATAAATTAGATGCCTCTACTATCTATAAGTTTATATATGCACCATATAACATTGTTTTCCCGCATAAAGTCATGAAACCAAATTCACTGTGATTGTTGAAAAAATGGTTATTAATATTACCACTTTTTTTTACAATCTAGGTGAATTTGATTTCGGAAGCAAGTGAAACTACATGGTTTTTGTTGGCTTTATTGAAAGTTATACTTGTTTAGTAATTTTACCAAACAATATATAAAAAATCCAGTACTAGAGGTGTTTCAAAGTCTAAAAGTACATCAAAGCATCCAAATGAAACTATTCAGAAGAAAATGACACTTCTTTCTTGTACACTATTCTTCAAAGTAATCATTATACTTTGATGCTGTCCTTTTCTTTACCAAAAAAGATAAATAATTCACATGTTTTTGTGAAGAGTACAACAAGGCTAACAATTTCAATATACAAAGTGAAAAGTAAAACTTGCATAGATGGAAAAGTATCAAAACTATTATAGAAGTGAATATATTATACTCTACTGCCTAGAAAATGATTGACAAAATTTTAGTGTCATTTTCATATTTGCATGAAAGTTAGAGACAAGATAAAATCATATACCTAATAAAAAAGATTCTCCAACTTTTTTTTATAGGTAAAGAAACTAACTATAACTAAATATGTTTCTGTTCATAGCAATGCAAGGAAAATGAACCAATAAAAAAAAGCACCAATACTGTTACAGTGTATGAAAGAAAGAGAGAAAACAACAAAGAATTTCTTATTCACCAATTCTACCCCACACTCACAAAAGAAAAAAAGTTAAAAAATGTGTTGGCTCACAAATATCAACAAAGCAAAAAAGAGTGAAAATCAAATAGTTTTTTTTTGGTTTTGGTATCAGATTCACATACCTATATACAATAACAAAATCAGTGGCTTCACACATCTGTACTAGAAAAACAACACTTCTAAAAATCTTGAATGCTTCCTTTTATTGTAGAATCGAATAATGTTCACATATCTCCGAAAGCTTCTCTGAGTTTCTGAATATCCTTAGAAAAGATATTAGAATTTTGTGTATGTGATTGTTCTTGCTTTGTATGAGGCAAAATAGTCCCGAAATTATCAGGTACCAAATTCATTTGCGGCTTTATCTCATTGCATAACGATTCAGAAGCCAACATTAAAATCGGATTGTGAAAGAACTCATTATGATTATTATTATTATTATTATTATTCTCCCACTTAGCTTCTTCTGTATGATGATGATGATTTTCCATCAATCCTCCCCAAGAAAAATTGCTGTTTTGCAAGTTTAACATATTGCTATCACTTTTCATCGTCGATGTAGAAACATTCTCAGACTGAGGAATATCGAGCGAATTGTTGCAGCAAAACGAATTAGGAAGAAACATAGTTGTTGCTGCTGCTGCTGTAGCGGAATTGAAATGAAACTGATCAGAATATTTCATATCGAAAGTTTTTCCAGTTTGGTTAAACCAATGACTACTATCATTCTCATTGTTCGCGTAACTCATCTGAATCGGATAATTCCCCATCAAATCCAAATTCTGAGAGTTCGAACTCATGAACCTGTCAATAAAAAAATCCTTGTTGCAAGAGCCTTCCATTTCTAGCGCATAATCTTTCGGTGAAATTGAAGACGATGTTCTTTGCTCATAGCTAGAACCCGCATCTGATTTAGAACTCTCCGATTTCAAAAGGTTCAGTTCATTCGAGGATAATAACACTAACCCCGGCACTTTCTCTTGACTCTTGGAATTCTCCTCTCCATTATTCTCAACCTCAGACAATGGCTTATGAGTTACAGGATCTATACCTTTTTGCCGAAGTTTCTTCTTCAAACATGAGTTCCATAAATTCTTTATTTCATTATCAGTCCTCCCGGGCAATTGCGCCGCAATTTGAGACCATCTGATTCACCATACGACATATTAGTATCGAATTGAATCGAACTATATGTTCAAATATAAAACAGAATTGATTCCATGAATTGAAGTTTACCTATTGCCTAATACAGCATGAAGTTCAACAATGAGATTCTCTTCATCTTGAGAAAATGTTCCTCTTTTTAAATCAGGTCTTAAGTAATTAATCCATCTAAGTCTGCAACTCTTACCACATCTTTGCAAACCTGAAAAAAATAAACAACATTGAGAAAATATAATTAAATTTTAACAATTTTTTTCACTTTATTATATTATATATGATATGATAAAGTAGATATAAATTATAATTGAATAATTAAATTTAATTTAATTTACCTGCTTGTTTAGGCACAGAACTCCAACATCCATGGCCATATTTAGTTATATGCCTTAGTAATTTTTCATCTTCTTCTGGTGACCATAGTCCCTTCCTAAGCTTCTGCTTGTAGCAGCAAGAGTGTCTTCCCATTTGTGAATTTTCAAGTTTCTTTAATGAAGCAATGATTTAGTAATGGAGAGAATTGAAGGAAGGAAAATGAAGTGGCAACTAAGAAAATGAGTTGAGTTAATATAGGAGAGAGTGAGTGAGTGAGAGAGAGAGAGAGAGAAGAGAGGTCATAGTCAATAAGGTTCTTTCAATTTTCTTTATTCTTTATTATTTTTTAATTTAATATATTTTTTTTATGTATGATATAGTATATATGAAATGTAAGGTTGATCTATGTGATAGAGATTGAGCAATGTGAAATGGGATTTGTTATTGTATAAAGTGTTTGAGTTGAAAAGAAGAGGGAAGGTGAGAAAATGGATTTCATAAAGCAGTATAACATGTCTTTTCTAAGATGTTAGCATTCATGTCTCTTACAGGAAATGGTGGGTCTCTTAACTCATTATAATATTATATTCAATCAATCTAAACAAATTATTATATAAAAACAAAAACAAAAACAAAAAATTGTTTACGATGACAACTCACTCGAATTCTAGAGTCAGAATAGACCTTATAGATTATTCACCAAAGAAGTGTTGAACTTATACTTTATTGAATATGACTCAACTTCTTATCAACCGAACCAAAGATAAATTTTAAAGGAAATTACGACATAAAGTTTAAAATAACTGAATTAATTGTTTTATAGATTATAGAGACATACAGATAAAATAGTTTAAAGTAACTGAATTAATTGTTTTATAGATTATAGATATATATAGATAAAATAGAAGAAATCAAAATTTGATTCAACTATTTAAATTAATATTATTAGGTTTGACGTAATCACTACAGTTGAAATCCTATACTCACCTGAATGAGTTTCTATTAGTAACTTAGTTACTATTAGCAAAATTTCACTATCACAAGCTAAAGTTTTTTGCTATATATGTTTGAAAAGTGAAATGCTACACACCCCTCTCCCTAGTGATGGAAAACTTGTGTCTGAAAAAATGTATAAAATTCAATTCTATCCGTTCTTTACTCTTTCAACTTTATGTACAATTCTTCTATCTCATCATTTCTTTGAAAAGTTCCATCATTACATCCAAACAACAATGTTTATTATTATCATTTTTTTTAATAATTGAAAAAAATGCACTTTATCTTTTATGGTTAAAATCCAAAGATTGCTGCAAATTACTCTTATGATAAATTTTTGCATATTTAAGAAAATTTACACTTAGAAGTATAAATAAAATAATGTTATATTAAGCTATATTGGTTACCTAGACGTATAAATAATACTACCTCCGGTCCTATTTATAAGAAAAAATTCTCTTTCTAGATACATTGAATAAATAATGTATCCGGACAAAATACTGTCTTGATACATTATTTATTCAATGTATCTAAAAAGAGAATATTTTCTTATAAATGAGACCAGAGGGAGTAGTATCTTGTAGGAATGAATATGGAAATTTTTCTATTAGTACCATTGTGCTAACCATGTTGAAAAACTATAGGTTATATCTTCATATTACAAAACATCTTTATCTTGATAATTAATCCACCTATTTTAAGCTAAACTTTTATTATAGACAACTAACTTATTTTTCATGACAAAATTATAGACAGCTAATTATTAGGTGCATTGGTTGATATTCACTTAATACTAATTAATTGTTTTTATTAAAATATTTCATTTAATCCACAACCATACCACCGGCTTGTGTGGTCATCACATGTGCAATAGTTATTTGCAAAAATTAAAATTAATTAATTTTCATTGCTTTAGTATCTTCTTTAATTAATTGTTCTAACTGTGAAATAAACGCTCTTTTATTTTATTGATTATATTATTAATAAGTATGGTGTCATCAAGTTGCTGTTTTTGTCGGTTTAAAAAGTAGCTTAATTATTTAATATTATTTATTGACTATAGTCTTATTCAGCATATATAATTATGGAGCTGTGTGGATTTGCCCATAAAGTTGGAAATATTCATTTTATTATTTTGATTTTGTGTTGTCTTTTTCTACAAGAAACAATGTGCTTGTGTAAAAAATAAATTAAATTAATTCTAATTTCTAATCATTATTATCTTCATCATTGTGACTTAGTAAGAGGAAAAAATATTTAAAAAGGAAATGGTTTAGTTAGTGTTTTTAGCATAATGCCGTAGAGAGCAAGCATGTGGCTAAAACTTAATAGTCTTTTTATTGGATAATAGTCTTATTTTTAATAGCTTTAAAAAAAAAAAACTGTTTTAGACAAGCCTAATTAATTATGGTTCAAATATTGTCACCTAAAAGAAAATGATGGTTCAATACTAGCCTATATAAATACGGTATTGGCCCTTTTAAGAAAATCATATTAAGTTTGATAAAAAATAGCTCAAAATTTCAATAAATTAATTTATAACATGATTTATTTCTGATAGTTTATAAGATATTTGATGAAAATGAATGAATTAATATATTAAAGTTATGTTATTTATAAAATTAACAGTTAAAGTTAATTTATAAATATTAATTATAACAAAAAAGATATTTTACTTTTTATTTAATTTTAAAATAAGATAAAATAAATAAAGTTAAGAGAATAACCGATAAACTACAAAATTCTAATTATAAACTACTTAAATTTTCTGATAAAAACTATAAACAAATAAAAATAAAATATAATTTGTAAGAAAATGTCAATTACTAAATAATTTTTAAAAATGTGAGTTTATAATATATAAGTTAGAATTTATAAATTTAAAAAACTGACTTGTTAAATGGAGCTTAAGATTTCGAGTGAAAAAAAATTTAATGTGTTATGAGCTAAGTATTTATAAAAAAAAAAAAAAAATCCTTTTGTGAGCAAAACTATCCAATTGTTTTTTATTCTTAACCAAAAGGCTAATTACTTGTTATATGTAATTTTTTTTATAATGAACACTTAATTATTATTTTTTATAGTGTTAACACACTTGAAAATTAACGGATATGGAGTTGTATGGTCTTATATGATGGTTTGTATTTCTGATAGGTCCATTTCAACTATGTTAACGATGCAAAATTAAGGTTAAATATTTTTTCCCCTTAATTATACATTTGAGTTTTTTTTATCCTTTATCTTTTAAAAGGGTCAATTTGATCCCTTATTTCTTCAAATAGTATCACAGTTGTCTCTTCTGTTAACTTTGTTAGTCAAAGTTAAATGCATATGCGTATTCAAAAAAAGAAGAAGTTAAATGTATATGCCACTTCATGTACTCTTAGCAATCAAATACCTCCATTTCATCTGATTCTTTTAATAGATGAGTGCCATGTGGTAAGTGTAACACCCTATTTTCAAATAGTTTGTGAATTAGATATAAGGACTTTGAAATATGTTTTATTGTGTGTGTGATTTAGCCATGCTACTTTACGCGATAATTCCCTTGTGTTTTTATCAAACACGGTTTACTCAAACGTGACTGGGCGAGCTTTCACACTTCTTCTCTTTCATACTTTGAAATTTCAAGTCTTGCCGATTAAGCCAATCATACATACACTTGATTGAATATTCTTGAAGATGAGACTTGATATTTCTTTAAGTTAAGTAACATCATCAGAGGATGTCTGCAGTGATCATCAAATCCTAATTCGTATGTTGCATCGTTAACCACTTGTCGTACTTGAATCCTCATAGGTTGTTATACAAGTTGTCATATAAGTTATCCTCATCAAAATCACTTATCAATATCAAGCTTTGATCATTTCTTTAAGTAATCTAGAAAACACAATAAGTGTTTGTGGTTATGGCCCTTGTGGTAGCGGCAATATTTTGTCTTGTCCGTCCGATATGACTCCCTGATGGGAGAGGGGGGGGGGGGGTTCTGATTCCTCCCTTTTGCAACTCTGTGTTATCACACTCCTTCTGTCTAAAAGGGCTATCCCGTAGTAGGCCATTTTTGAATATCCAGAATTTGAGACCTTCTTCGGCTCCTTCTACTTCCATGGTCATTGGCGTGAAATGGTTGCTGTAAGATTATAGACTCTTCTTCCTCCCTTGTATGATTCGGCTTAAGGCAACTATTGTCAATGGCTTCCTTTTTCGGCCCGTGAAGTGAGCGGTAAATCTCTCGCTCAAGTTGGTCTAAGACTCTATGCTTCTGTTCGGTAGAGCGTTGAACCATACTCTAGCTGATCCAATTAATGTTAACGTAAATAGTTCACACTTGGAAAATTCGTCAACATGGAAGTAGTTCAAACACTTGTTGACGAGTTGCATGTGCTCATCAGGATCTCCCTTCCCGTTGTATTCTCCTAGCTTAGAAGGATTCTCCAATGATTGGATTTTTCTATATAAAAATGTGGCCGCATAGAGGATGTTTTTGCAAATTCTTTGCTGACATTTTCTCTACCTGGTCATGTGGAGAAGCATGGTTGCCTTGGTCTCCCTCGAGGCTCTAAGGAGGTCTTTGGAATTCTTGCTCTTCTGGTGATTCTACAATTTTGGAGCTTTGTCTCTTCTCGATGTGGTCAGATCAGGGATGACGGCCTGAATTCTCTTTCACATAGCCTCTTGCGTGGTGTTTTCCCATGTATGCATGTTGTGTAGCCTCTTTTACATAGACAACACCATTGTTCCATTGCGGCGGTTATAACAACCTGCTATTTTCTAGGCATGCGATGTAGGGAGTTGTTGGATGAATCTTGGACTCAAATTTTCTATACTCTTTTATATGGTAGATCTCTTGTGCTCTGAGTCCTTCAGACAAATTGTAACTCCATGTGAATGGCCGGCTGAAGACCGTTCCGGTTGGCCCAAAACAGGTGCCAATTTAAAGAATAACTTCATGTAAGCAACTTCCACAATACTGCCATATGGCAGTAGTTCCATTCGTATTCCTAAGAATACCTGTAGGTGCCAACCCTAGGAGGGGGCAATATGGTCTTCAATCTTGGCAAAGCTTTGTACTCATTCGTTCTCGTCTCTAATCTTTGTAGGAAGAAAATTGTCAATAGAGTGCCATTGGTGCTATTGAACACTATTTTGAATAGTTTCCTAGTTTATTATTTTTCTTCTGTGAGATAGAGAAATTGCAGCAAGTTTTCCTTTTGGGTGGTGTTGAAGAAAATAAGAGAATCAACTGGGTTAGTTGGCTCATAGTGTTAAAGTCAAAGAAAAATGAAGGGTTAGGAGTCAGGCACGATGAAAGGTGTAACTTGGAATTGTTGAGCAAGTGGAGTTGGCCAATACATAATAAGCACAATGTTGTTTGATCTGCTCATCTTTACCATAGTTACGGTGTGATCAAAGCTAAAATTCTAGATGTTAGTTGGCCAACAAATAATAGAAAGGATTTATAATGGTGAAGGAATTTGAGGCTAGCAGATGGAGATGTCGGAGAGGAGCAAAACTAGCTTGCAAATAACATCACTTGCAATCTAGAAAATGGAAAATGAATTGATTTTTGAAGGGACAAATAGTTAAGGCCTAACCCTCTCTATAAACTATTTCCAAGTTTATATTTGTGTGTTCCTCGATATAAGTTTAAAGTAGTTGATATGGGATGATGGGTTGATAATGCTTGGATGTGGGATTTGGTATTGATGATACCTTGTTATATGAAGTAGAAGGTAATGAATTGAGGATGATGTTGGACATTTGACATATGGACCAACCAAATCAAGAATTTGAAGATTTTTTGTATGGTGGAGGAACATTAATTGCTTTCATGTCAAATCTAGTTGTATGAGATTGGATGAGATTTGAAATGCAGAAACATAGTTGGAAGAGACCACACTTAGAGAGTTGGACAGATTATTGAAATCAAATGTTCTAAGTAAAGTTCATCTGTATGGCTGAAGATTAATTCATAATAGACTTCATATTAGAGTTTAACTAGCCAGAATAGGGGACATTAGTGAAAGTCATAGTGTAGTGTTTCCTATGTATGTTGGGGGTTGAAGAGACTAGCGTTCATCTTCTTTTTTTCATTGTTGTGTAGAAACTCAAGTTTCGAGGAAGGTTCATAGGTGGATGGGTGTTAACTTGGTGGAAGAAGCATACTCGATTGAAGATAACTTAAAGTGGTTTCAGCATAATCTAAGGGGAAAACTAAGAAAAAATTGCAATATCTGATTAGGTTGGTTGCGTGTTGGTCACTCTAGATATGATAGAATGAGAAACTGTTTAAGGGGGGGGTGTAAGGGATTGTAAGAAGTGGTATTTTTGATCAAATCATGTTCATGGGAATGGTTTGTTGTAAGGTATAAAGGGAAACTACACTGTTGTTGACTGGACTAGTGTTCTTATCTAGTGGCTTGTATCTCAAAGTAATATGTGTTGGTGTCCTTGTGTTGTCAATAGCTATATTTGGCGTTGTTGACTTGATCTGTATTGTATTCAGGTCGTATCTTTATTTTAATTTGGATTGAGTACCCCTTGTACTGTCTTTCTAATATATATTTGCTTATAAAATAATAACATTAGGTTTCGACAATAGTTTGTGACTGTAAACCTAGTCATATGTCTAACAACTAGTATCCACAAATTAATTTATTTTAGATCCTTTATATTAAAAGTATCATTAAACACTTGTTAGAATTTTTGGGTCACAAATGTAATATTACATGTGTTAGGACTATTATGTAATTAGCCAAAGCTATAATGGTCTAATTAACAATAAGTCTAGGTATAAAAGCATAAATGTCATGAAAGGTTAGATTATTATGTAGATACACTAAGACAATATCTAATCTGATGAGGGGCCAAAGTAGAATATTGAACACAAAGAAATAACCCTAAGGTCCCTATTTGTAGACAAAAAAGGCTTATCAGGAATTCTCTCTTCATCCCATCAGAGGAGAATCAAGGAGGCATAAGGAAGTCTACAAATAATAAGATATAATACCCGCAAACCTTCAGTGATTCCCAATAGCAAACTCAGGTACACTTCCGCTTTTATTCTCATAATTGTATTCAGGTATGAGTATAAGGGATATGATTTGGTCGCATGTTTGACTCATCGGGATTAATTTAGAGTTTTGCTCATGATTTCTATATTGATAAAAATTATATGGTAATGAATAGATCTAACAAGTGGTATCAGAGCCACCCATATCAGATTCAATTTGATTTTTAAATTTATTTTGGAACCCTTATTTTTTAAAATTGGGATTTATTATCATCTTCTAATTTGTGTAGAATCGATTTGATATGTTATTTGTATGCGGTGCTGGTGTAAGCCCTAGATGCCAATACTTTTGGTACTTGTATAGGATTATTTATTAATAATAAAAGGTATTTCTTTATTATGTTTTTTTTCCAAAATAATAAAGTTCCTAGAATAGCTAGTGCATTTAATGAAATGTTAAGTGTGACTTAATCATGAGACCTCATTAAACATAAGGACACTATTATTAAATTATTCGTAGTCGAACTTTATTGTGAAATGGAATAATATTAAAGCATTGAGACTATTATGAAAATAGACTGATGATCACATCTCATGGATCATGGATAAGGAGTTATAAAGCCTTGACATAGGTATGAATATTAGGAGTAATATTTATACTGGTTGACCCGTTATGAGAATACTACATATAATGTTATGCAAAGTGTCATAAGTTATTCTCATGGTGATTAGTGGTGTATACCACCCTTTGACCTGAAACCACTATGGACCCTAGATTGTAGAGTCGAGTACTTTATTGCTAATTAAACGTTGTCCATAAGTAGATGACCATAAAGATAGTTGATGGGTACTTCACAAAGCATGCTGAGGAACATGAGTGACCTAGATGGAATTTTCCCATCCTGCAACATGATAAATGTCTAAGGGCCCAATATTAAACTAGACAAGGGTGACACGGTCTATGCATTGTATTTAATATAAACATAAGGGCAAAAGGATAATTATACACACAAGTATTACCACAGAAAAGGTTTTGCCAGATCACATGATATTTTCGTGACTTGGGTAGCAGCGATGTGTTGCTAGTTACCGTTCACTGTTTACTTTGTTAAATGCATGATTTAATATAATTGCCAACGTCGCGAGAACCTCTAGGGTCACACACAAGGACATATTGTGAGAGATAAAGTAAATAAGGAACATTGTAAGGAACAATGCACTTAAATGAATTGTAGAACACCATAATGTATGGTGTACTTAAGTAGAATACAAAATATGGTAAGGTACCATGCACTTAAGTGATATATGGTACATCATAAGATATGATGCACATACACCTAAGTGGGCCTTTTATCTTGCATACCACACAAATGGTTCTATAAATAGAATCCTTGTGCAAAAGCATTCTCACTTGATGAAAATTTAGTCTGTGAAACCCTAGCCATATTTTCGTTCTCTTTCACTCAAAACCTTCATCCGTATCAGCTAGCACTATGACTGAAGATATCTGTTCGTGTGGCCTGCGTAGAGGCGTTGTTCTTCATCAATGCTCGTGATCACTCATTCGATTATGCATAAAAGGTTTGAATCGCCACAAGAGGCAACTGTTTCTATCGCTGATCATGCTCATTCGTAAGGATCACTAAAGAAAAAGTTTTGTTTTCCGCTCCGCATTGTATGACAATTTTCCTTCTTGCGGTACTTTGCATTATCAAATTCTACCTTATAAATTGTATCGATCATCAATGATTTATGTATAAAATCAGTATGATATACTGAGTTAAATATTTTCTTTTTGTTCTTGGTAGATTTTGGATCAATTATGAATCATATTCATGGTTATGTTTATATTTGAAACTCTGTTTCTGTTAAGATACAAAATAAGCTAATGGTTTAGCCTTTCATACACGCCTGTGATGATAAATATGTGATAATTATAAGGTCTTACATGTGAATAATAAATCAATCTAAAGAGGATTTTATTATTCTACATTTTTTTATTATCAATGTTTGACCGTTACAATAAGAGTATTGCTAGCGATTAATATTAGTGTCCAAAGACTGAACATTGATGATGCACTAGGTATCTTGAGATAGGTTATGTCTTTATTTGAAAAAATTGATATTTGAGTTTTCTTTAATGTGAGCATATTTAAATGTTTAATTTTTGTTCTTGTTTCAGCTACAATTGCTTCAATATATGCTAATATGAATTCGGTTCCAGTCCTTAATGGGGAAAATTTCAAGGATTGGAAAGGGAACATGGAAATTGTTCTTGGCTGCATAGATCTTGACCTTGCATTAAGAAAGCAGAAACCTGCTTCTCATACGGAATCTACTACCTTTGAACATTGAAAAGATTATGAGAAGTGGGATCACTCCAATCGCATGTGTTTCATGATCATTAAGCGCGACATTCCTGATGTTTTTTAGGGTACTATATCAGAAGATATAAATGATGCCAAAGATTTACTTGCTAAGATTGAAAAGTTCTTGAAGAAAAGTAGTAAGGCGAAAAACAAGTACTATTCTTCGAAACTTGATTTCCATGAAGTATCAAGGCAAAGGAAATATAAGGGAATACATTATGAGCATTTCAAACTTTATTTCAAAACTTAAGGCATTAAAGCTTGAGTTGTCTGAACACTTGCTCATTCATTTAGTATTACTCTATCTTCCTTCACTGTTTGGTTAGTTTAAGATATCATATAAATGTCAGAAGGAGAAATGGTCTCTTAATAAGCTCATTTCATTTTGTGTGCAAGAAGAGGAAAAGATGAAACATGATAAGACAGAAAGTGATCATTCTGTTAGCACCTCTAAAGATAAGGTAAAAAGAAAGAAAAATTACGAGCCCAAGAATAAAGCTGCAAGTGTTCCAGCACAAAAGAAACAAAAACAGGATGATAATTGTTTCTTTAGAAAATTTTCTGGATATGTGAAGAAGAAATGTCCTAAATATCACGCTTGGAATGCAAATAAAGGTACATTTCTTACTTTGATCTATTCTGAGGCCAATTTAGCTTTAGTACCTAGATACATTTGGTGGTTAGACTCAGCTACAACTACTAACATCAGTGTTTCAATGCAGGGTTGCTTGAATTACCCGAAGTCAAATGATATTGAAAGATACATCTATGTTGGAGATGGAAAGTTGGTGGAGGTGGAAGCTGTAGGGAATTTTAGATTATTAATGTGTACTAGATTTTATTTGGATTTAAAAGACACTTTTGTTATTCCGTCATTTAGACAGAATTTAATTTCAATTTCTTATTTGGAAAAATTAAGTTATTTGTGTTCATTTGGGAATAATATGTTTAAGTTATCTTTTGATTCAAATATTGTTGGAACTGGTTCACTTATGAGTCATGATAATCTATATTTGCTTGACACAATAGCTGCATATGGCGAATCTTTAAATGTTGAATCACGTGGTACTAAGCGGAAAATTAATGATAACAATTCAAGAGCATAACGACACAAACGCCTAGGTCAAATCTCTAAAAATTGAGTTGAGCGACTAATGTCAGATGGAATTTAGGATTCCATTGACTTCACAAAATTTGATGTTTGTGTTGAGTGCGTTAAAGGTAAACAGACCAAAACAAAGAAATATGGTGCATATAGAGCTACATATGTCTTAGAATTGATACATACAGACATTTGTGGACCATTTTCCACACCTTGGAATGGTCAACAATATTTTATATAATTCATAGAGGATTACTCTAGATATGCATACATATTTTTTATACATAAAAAGTCTCAATCATTGGATGTGTTCAAATCATTTAAGGCTGAAGTTGAGAATTAACTTAACAAAAGAATTAAGAAAGTCAAATTTGACCGTGGTTGTGAATACTATGATAGATATAACGGTTCAGGTGAACAACGTCCGAGGCCCTTTGCCAAATACCTAGAGGAATGTGAAATCATCCCACAGTACATCGTGCTAGGGTTACGTAGCATGAATGGTGTGACTGAAAGAAAAAACCGGACTCTTAAGGATATGGTAAGGAGTATGATTAGTATTTCTACATAACTAGAGCCACTCTGGGGAGAGACACTAAAAACTGCATCTTACATTCTAAATAGAGTACCAACAAAGGCAGATGCCAAAACCACTTATGAACTTTGTACTAGGCGAAAGGCTAGTCTAAAACATTTTCACGTATTGGTATGTCCAGTTGAGGTAAGACCTTATAGGCCAAATGAAAAAAATTGGACTCTCGAATAGTGAGCAACTACTTTATTGGTTATTCTGAAAGATCTAGGGGCTACAAATCTTATGATCCCAAACTAAAATCAATCTTTGAGACGGGAAAAACCACATTCTTTGAGGATATTGAGTTTGGGAGGAAGAATAAGGTTAGAGACTTTATTTTAGAAGAAGAATCGGTAATAATTATAGAACTAATTCATACAGTTGCTTTTGATCAAGCAAGTATGGAACCTCCACAATACATTGTTGATTTTCCTCCTACTTAAGATGATTTGGTAATTCCTGAAGAATAAACTCAAAATCTTCAAGAACAAGTGTTACAAGAACTAATACCTTTGCGGAGATCAACTAGAGAAAGGAGAAATGCTATTTCGGATGAAGACATAGTCTTTCTCCAAGAACATGAGGAAAATAATGGTATGATGGAAGATGATCCAATCAACTTTTATCAAGCATTGCTGGATTCCAACTCGGAAATTTGGATGGAAGCAATGAAGGAGGAGTATAAGTCCATGCAAGACAATAAAGTCTAAGAACATTTCCCGTTACTGGAAGGTCTGAATTTCATTAGTTGCAAATGGATTTTTAAGACCAAGCGATATTCTAATAGTAATGTGGAGAGGTATAAAACTTGTCTCGTGGCTAAGGGTTATACTCAAAAGGAAGGGATTGGCTTCAAAGATATTTTCTCCCTAGTTTCATTGAAAGACTCTTTTAGGACAATCATGGATTTTGTTGCATATTATAATATGGAACTCCATCAAATGTATGTCAAGACGACAATCCTCAATGGTAACATTGACGAAAGATCTATATGATGCAACTAGAAAACTCTGTGTCGGGAGAATCGAAGAATATGGTTTGAAAATCGATAAAATCCATTTACGGACTAAAGCAGACGCCTTGCACCACAAGTTTCATGAAGTAATTATGTCATTTGGTTTTGAGGGGAATCTTGTTGAAGATTTTGTGTATCACAAATTCAGTGGGAGCAAGTACATTTTCCTAGTCTTGTATGTTGATGACATACTGCTTACCGCCAATAATATAGGCATGATGCACAAAACCAAGAAATTTCTACCAAGAACATTCAAAATGAAAGATCTTGGTGCCGCCTCCTTTGTATTAGGAATTCAGATACATCGAGACCGATCTTGTGGTATTCTAGGAATATTACAAAGGAGCTATATCAAAAAGGTGCTTAAAAGGTTTGACATGCAGGAATGTAAACCAGGAGATACTTCAATTGCTAAGGGAAACAAATTTAGTCTTAATTAGTGCCCAAAAGGAAACTTAGAAATTTAAGAAATGCAAAAGATTCCTTATGCGTCAGCTGTAGGGAGTCTGATGTATGCCCAAGTATGTACGCATCTGGATACTGCGTTCATAGATGGGATGTTAGGCAGATATTTGAGCAATCGAGGAATGGAAAATTGGAAAGCAGCCAAAAAGTTTATGAGATATTTAAAGAGAATAAAATATATATGCTTACATATAAGAGGTTAGACCAGTTAGAGATCACTGGATACTCTGACTCATATTTTGCTGGATGCCAAGACAGTAAAAGATCCACTTAAGGCTGTATCTACATGTTTGCTAGTGGTGCAATTTCTTGGCGCAATGCTAAGCAAACTCTTATGGCTTCATCCACCATGGAAAAAAGTTTATATCATGTTATGAGGCATCCAACCATGGGATTTGGCTGAGGAATCTTGTCACTGGGCTGCAAATTATGGAAGGAATTGAAAGACCACTTAAGTTATACTGTGACAACAAATAAGCCATCTTATATTCTAACAATAATAGGAGCTCGACCAAGTCAAAACATAATGACATCGAGTTCCTAGTTGTTAAGGAAATGGTACAAAGTGGATAGATTTCCATAGAACACTTGGGGACAAACTCCATGATAGAAGACTTTCTTACAAAAGGTCTTCCACCAAAGGTCTTTCATGAGCACATTGCTCGCATTGATGTGTTACCGTTAGAGGAGTCTTTGGTTTAGTGGGAGTTAGTCATTTGTGAATTTTATATTCTTTGTTTTGGTATTATGCATGCATATTATGATTTTGGATATTTTTTCCAATTAATAAAGTTTGATATTCAATTGTTGATACTTTGTACAATAAATTTAGGCAAAATATCTTTTTTCGTACCTTATATATACCTCTGAGTCCATTTTGGTCAATTAACTTTTAAAAGGGTCAATGTACTCCCTTAAGTGTTTAAACGACGCCATTTAAGTCCTTCCTGTCTAATTTTCACAAACATCATTTTTTTTGTAGTCGTGGCATCTGACGTGTCTATGTTTTATACGCTTGACACGTTACGTGGCATATGTTATCATAAAGGTCATGAAAAATCCAAAAAAAATCTTAAATTTTGCCCACATCTAGGGATCAAACCAAGGTCTCCTTGGTTATTGGACAACATGGTGTACCAATAAACTATATTCTTCTTTATTGATTTATTTTGCTGCTGCAACCACTTGATTAACAACTGAGAATTTGGACTGAAAAATAAACTTATTTCCAAACAAAATAAACATAATACAAACATAAGCAATCTATTCCTTACTTTATAAATTCTTCAGTTTTTGTTAATAGATGAAACCTTGCTAATTTATGTTCATAATAGGCAAAAGCTACTTCTTTCCAATTATCTTAAAATAAGTAATTTCTTTACAACATAAAAGAAAATTAAAAGCATATTTGCTATTTTTACATGCTAATACTACAGTGGATGATTTTTTACTGTCCTTGGGTCTCGAAAAGTATCTCATAACTTTTCAAGCTGAAGAAGTATGTTAGAATTCAAATTTTATCCTTTTCCTCCATTAGAAATAACTCATTATTTTAACTGAGTTTTTTATTTGTTTGTCAAGAGTTAATATTCTATGTAAAAGCTGTATTTTTTCTCAGGTTTATATGACAGCTCCCAAACAAATGATTGATGAGGACCTTAAGGTTATAATGATACCCATAGTGTGCAACTTAAGTAGTTACAACAGGAAAATAAATAAATAAAGAGGAATATGGTTCAGTAGTACATCAGGTTGTCCAATAACTAAGGAGACCTTGGTTTGAATTTTTGGAATTTTTTATGACCTTTGTTATAATATACGCCACATAACATGCCCTGCGTGCAAAACATAGACATGTCAGATGCCACGACTTTAAAAATAAACGTCGTTTGTGAAAATTAAACGGAAAAGACTTAAATGGCGCTGTTTGAACACATAAGGGACTACATTGACCTTTTAAAAAATTTAGGGACCAAAATGGACCCTGAGGTAAATATAAGGGACGACAAAGGGTATTTTTCCATAAATTCATTGAATGATCTCACTAAAGTAAAGAAGGACCACTTGAAAATTGACAGGTACAGACCAACTTTATGTGATTTTCATGCTACACATTTCATGATGAATCTATGTCATTTTGTTGTGTCTTTATTAGTGATCATTGATGGGTTTAGTTATGATTGATATAACAAAAATCACTATGATTCTGTATAGTGTTATGAATAATGGACGAAATAATTTGGATATGCTTAAAGAATATAATGGTAAATTTTGAGCTCATAAAATCAAACACATGTGTAAATTTACATGTGTGACCAGTGGGAGTTTGTTAGAATTTTTGGGTCACAAATTTATTATACAAGTGTCAGGGCCATTATGTAATTAGGCAAAGCTATAGGGGTCTAATCAATAATAAGTCTGTAGCTAATCGCATAAATGTCATGAAATGTTAGGTTATTGTGTATATAGCATAAGTCAATATCTAATTTTAAGGGGGACCAAATTAAAATATTGAAAACAAAGAAATAACCTTAAGGTTATTAATATGGGTTATTATCCCTATTTGTAGAAAACGGAAAGTTGTCTTATTAGGAATTCTCTCTTCATCCCCATCAGAGGAGAATCAAGGAGGCATAAGAAACTCTACAAATCCAAAGATCAAATACCCGCATACCTTCAGTGATTCCCTATGGCAAACTCAGGTATGCTTCCGCTTTCATTCTCATAATTATATTCGGGTATGAGTATAAGGGATATGATTCAATCGCATGTTTGACTCATCGAGGTTAGTTTAGAGTTTTGTTCTTGATTTCTACATTGACAGAAATTATAAGGTTATGAACACAAATAACAACACTTTCTAACTCAAAAGTTCAATTTCAAAGTTTTATCGTTGGAAAATCATTAAGAACAAAAACAATTCACTGATATAACTATATAAAGATTCTATATAGCCAACAAGGTCAACAATTTACGGTAGACTTTTAACTAACTGAACCTTATTCCAGCTAAACAAAAAATAATCTACATATATTCATGGTAGCTAATACAAGAAAATGAGTAGATGAAGAATCTGTATCCAAAGCTTGAAGATTAACCCTTTGAATGCTTCCATAATGCTATTCCCGGTTCTTCAATTTCTCTCTACATTTCCTTAAGCTTCACAAGTTTTAAGATTCTTCAAATGTCTTATGAGATAACTTTTTTTATGTTTTGGAAAATGATGATTTGTTAGGTGAACAAGTGTCTCGCCTAGAAAATTGAGG
Source organism: Vicia villosa (assembly GCF_029867415.1). Classification (NCBI taxonomy): domain Eukaryota; kingdom Viridiplantae; phylum Streptophyta; class Magnoliopsida; order Fabales; family Fabaceae; genus Vicia; species Vicia villosa. Next base: position 80,091 of record NW_026705161.1, on the reverse strand, counting down.
TTACTTTAGAGTAGGGGTGACAAACGGGCATGCCCGACCCGTTTAGCCCCGCCCAATAAAAGCCCGTAAAAAAACGGGGCTGGGAGAGAATAGTCAAGGGTGCGGACAAAAAATATTGGCCCGCCCCGCAAAAAAGTGAGGGCGGGGCGGGATAAGCTCGCAGGCACTACACCTTTTAAGCCTAAAAATGCAAAAATTTATGTTAATTTCCGTGCCCGCAAAATCCCACATAAAAAATAGGGTGAAGCGGAGCGGTCACATTAAAGGGTGATGTCCTAAAACCTTGGCCCGCCTCACACTAAAGTGCGGGAAAAATAGACATGCCTAACGGGCCGGGCCCATTTTGCCACCCCTACTTTAGAGGAGGGAAATTCTAGCTTAACCTTTGAGACCAATAAAGCTTCCATAAATTGCTAAGAAAATTGGGTTTCACTTCGCCAAACTTCTCTTGCGAGTCACCGTGAATTTTTTGACTTGCCTCTCCACTAGATCACTATAATCACTCGTAGAAAATTATCTTACCTTGTTTTCCTTCAATATTTTGACTTGGAATATTATTTGTTCTCTATTAGTTTTCTTAGTGAGCTTACTACACCAAGAATTCTTTCCATTTTCAATTCCCAAGTATCCTTAGTCTAAAAAATCTTACAATGCAATTGGAAATAGGTTATAACAACTATGAATATACTAAAACTTAAAAAAACTAATATTGAACAAAATATGGTATAACTGACACATTTTTCACTCCCTTAACTTAAGCAGTTTCAAACCTCCTAAGATTGGGAGACTCAACCATAATATTGTAAAATTTTAAATTCTATGCAAAATCCTAATCGGCTTAAAGTTTCTATTTCAATGTGATAATGAATTTGTGTTAAATACACGATCAACATTAGGAAGCACACTATAAATAAGTATTCATCCTCCTTAATTCTTTTGCATTGCATATTCTCTTTCAAATCTTGTGAGGGCGAGATTATTCTTTCAAAATCATCATGGCTCCCAAAATGTTAAGTTTTTCCACCAACCCCTTCTTTGAATTCTTCACCGCCAAACAACAAGAAGTTAGATTTTTCCAAGAGTTTGCCGACCGAACCCTTCTAATAAATCACACACGGGATTTAGAAGCTTTAAAAAAAATGTGAATTCTTTAAAACATTTGAAAAACTTAACATATCCACCTTCCTCTGTAGCCCCTCAAGAAAGATGTATTAATCATTAGTCAAAATATTCTTATCAAATCTCTACCTCACTGAATAAATAGTTCAATCTGAAGTAAAAAGTATAGGATAACTCTTTCTGTAGCAAAAATTTGAGGAGATTATGAATCTCTCTCATGAAGATATCATCTCGAATTCAAAGATAGAGGATACAAGTTCAACCACAAGCTCAATGCATCCTACAGAGGATACAAGTTCAACCACGAGCTCGATGCATCCTTTCTTATGAAGGATTTATCACCCTCCATACCAAATCCATTCATTGCTAAGTATATCCGCCTTAATAGTCGTATGATTCACTATGTGATTAATCACATAGTTTTTATTCCAAGAAAGAGCAACTTTAGCCTCATAATCCAATTTTTTGTTGAAGCTCTATGGTCTATAGAAAAAAAATCAAGGTAAGTTGGGCAAAACAAGTAATCGAGTACATGATGGGAAGCAAGAAAGAAGGAGTATGTCTACCATATGGTAATCTGATCACAAAAATAGTGAAAGATACTAGATTCAATTTCGGAGATAAAGAGTATAAAGAAAAAACAATTAAAATAGGAAAATTAGTTCTACCAACAATGATATTTGAGATCATTAATGGAAAATGACAGAGAATCCCTCTTCAAATGAGAAGAAATGAAAAGCAAATGATCAAAAAGCACCCATAGAGTTAGAAGATTTTGACTACTTTATTCCTCAACTACCCTCAATTTAAGACCTACTCAAAGTCATTATTGGGAAGATAAAGATGATTAATGAAAAGTTTGACTTTATAACTCGAAAATTCATTCCAGACCAAACATAAATATCATGAGATTTGTTCTTTGATGATGATTTTGACAAATAATTGTCACACCTAGTTGTCTAAGTGTGCTCAATTTCATGCTACTTCCCATTTTCCGTACTATCACTACTATGAAAAAGGCATTTAACATATAATCACGCAGGTCCTGGCGTTGTTATGTTGAGTGCTATTGTAAATGCGTTACTTACAATCACTGTCCTGTGACCGTTTTAGTATAATGGAAAACGCGCGAGCTATCACAATGGTTAGTTAACTCAACTGTTGTTATAAAACTAAAAGTCCCAGGTTCTCTTCTCAGCAGCGATATTTTGGAACATAAATTACAATTCATCACGGTTACATTAGATAACCTTTGTGGTAAGTATCCATTGTTTATTATATACTATGTAGATTACTTGTTTTTCCATACATCTCATTAAGGAAATACAACCATTCAAATTGATGAAGAAGTATATAATCCGAAAATTAAACTATTCTTGAAAATCAACTTAAACAAACTACTATTTTCCGAATTGCATACGTCTCATCATTCATTTCCCGCACTTTAACATATAAAATGTGGTTTAATAGTATGATTCCTTCATTGCATTGATTTCTTTGATTCTAGTTTAATTTGAAAAATATCAATTTATTGGCTGAGTCTACCTCATTGTCGTCACTTATCATCGTGATTGTTATGATAACTTATCATCATAACAATCAAGATGATAAACAATGACAATGAGGTAGACCCAACCAATAATTATATTTTATTCAAATTAAACTATAATAGAAGATATCGATGTAGTGAAGGAATCAACTCACTGAATCACATTCTAAATGCTAAAGAACGTGAAATAAATGATGAGATACAAGCAATCCGGAAAATATTGATTTATTTAAGTTGGTTTTCAAATACAACTTAATTTTTAGATTATAAGTTTTTATGCCAATTTAAATGAATGTATTTTCACTGAAATGTTAATGAAACAAACAATCTATATAACATATAATAAACTATACTTCATCTACTGTCAACCTGTATAAGAATTTAAAGAACAAAACATTAGTAAGTCACAATAAGCCTCTTTCTTGTGACTAAGCAATGTCTTATTCTTGTTTTGAGAACATTTGTCAACAACAACATCATACAACAACACAACAAATACATGCAACAACATACAAAAAACATACATTTTAGAATGCACCATTTATAGAAAATGATCATGGAAATGGAACAAATTATGAAATTCATCTATTTTGTGAAGCTATGAAAAATAAATATAAGGTGGATGAATTTTCCACAAAAACTTCATACTTCTTATTTTTTTTCCATAGCTACGCAAACTATATTTACGATAGCCACAGATGCGCTTTGTTAAGGTGATGGAGACGAATATGAAAAAAATCATAACAACAAACATTTATCAACAAAAATATACAACAACAGCAAATCTAATGACGATGAAGAAGAGAAAAATATTATGAAAATCATGTGAAACATAACAACAACATACACGAAAACGAGAGAATAAGGAAGAAGAATACCTTCATGTATGAAGAACAAGATTGACGACTATTCTGTAGAATAAGAAAGCTAAGAAAGAAGAAGAAGAGAAAAAATGGATGCTAGAGTTTTACTGTGAAGGATATGGCGATATTGTCAAGAAGCGAGAGTTTATTCGCTTATGTATAGATAAATTTTTTCACAACGATTTTCATTACCAACAGTGGTGATAGGTTTCTTTATATATATATATATATATATATATATATATATATATATATATATATATATATATATATATAGGAGGGATATTCTTACTCCAAGAGTAAGTTATCAAGACTTACTCCTCATCATGACCATTGATTCTTTTCAATCCAATGGTTAAAATTAATAAGTAATTAAATATGGAGAGAGAAAAATAATACTAATTAATTTTAACCATTAGATTGAGAAGAATCAATGGTCATGATGAGGAGTAAGTCTTGATAACTTACTCTTGGAGTAAGAATATCCCTCCTCATATGTGTGTGTGTGTGTGTATGTGTGTGTGTGTGCGTGTGTGTGCGTGTGTGTGTGTCACAACAGTTGTACAAAAAACTGTAGTGATATTTTTTAAAAAAAAACTAAATAAAAAAGAAAAGACACGCCTTAACGTTAAAGGAATAAAATGTTTTAGGATGCTGAGGTTCGAACCCATGAAAACTTGATTTTATCACAACGGTGAGCCTAACAACCGTTATTATATCCTAAAAAAAATTTAATTTAAAAATAGAAAAAATGTTAGTGCCTGAGATTTGAGATGTCACCACGGTGTATGGAAGAACTGTGGTGACTTGGGCGTTGTTGTTTGCGTATTTTGTAGTAGTGTATTTCAATTTTGTAATATCTCTGTTGTACTTTAATTCCTAGCGATTTCTATTAATAAAAATAGTGATGTTTTTTCTTTTCCAAAATGTTTAATTTCTTATGTTTGCATATCTAAATTATCGCACTGCATCCTTATCCGCCTTTTTGATTTTGATAATGGAGAATTATATTCTCAGAGGAGTAGAGTATACTCTCTACTTAATTAAGGGGAGTTTAATTACTCCAAACTAACATGTGTTATTTCTTTTACCACCTCCATGAGAGATGCATTGTGAACATAAAAAAGAGGGAGATAACATGGAACCTTATTTTGTAGGTTATTGGTCAAGGAAGTTCTCCTAAAGAATATGCTTTTGATGATGACAACTAGAGTCAAACGTAAAACGATTAAATATGCAAGCAGGTCAATAGAGTTTGATAAATTTGATTCTCTAATGACGACACCTAAATGGAATATAGGTCAACCCTCATCTTAAATTAAAGCTCGAGAAAATGTTTGTAAGATTGAAACATCGGACAAGACTTAAAGTGTGTGAAAGATCAACCTAATACGTCTGAGTGAATATACATTGTAAAAACATAAGTGCTTTCTCGTAAAAGTATACGGCTAATCGTACAAACATAAACAAATTTTCAAACTTATTTTTCTCAAGAAAATACTTCTAAAAATGCCTTGAAGTCGTGCCAGATGAATTAGAAGCTGTCAGAAAAGCTTTGGAATTTTTTTTGCTCTTGCTAATCGATTGGCACTTCACCCAATCTTGGGTTAGAGCAAAAGTGCACCCTAAGCGATTAGGAAATCATCTTAATGTTAGAAAACAACTATATATCTTTTATTTCCTTTTAAAACTTATTAATCAACTATTTTTAGGCCTATCAATCGATTAGAGCATTATGCTAGTCGATTGGCTCATCAATTTTGGCCAGAAAAAATTTCCCTTTGTTAACCTCTAGCCTATACATAGAGGTCCATTCTCATATACTTTCACATCCAAGAATATGATCGTTCATTCCTCACTCCCTCTCTCGCTCTAAAAATATTTCTATTCCCTTTCTCTCACTAAAATTTAGCCGTAGATTTTTTAAGAAAGTCGTTTTGCAAGCGAGGCAATTGTGTAATTCTGGAAGGGTAGATTTATAAGGTCACCAAGGAAATTTTGTTTTTTTTTTACATTTTTTTAATAATTCATTCATTATTTATTTGGATTCGAGGCTAAACCCGTAAAAAACTTGCTTTTGGGGTTTTGGTAATAAATCGTCGGTTCGGTTCGAAGATCCAGCCCGTTCAAAAGTCTTCATTCTATTAAAATTTAACCCAATAATAAAAGCTTATTAAGGTTGGAGATCATTCTTGTATAAAATCTCCTAGCTTCTTGGTTAGCCTGGTGTAAAACCACGATTTGGTTTGTGAGCTCAACACTGTGTTAAAAGCTCTCCTAGATTCAAGATCATCCAATGTAAAATCTTGGTTTGAAACTTGAAAACTAACCATTCCAAATTTCTTGTGGAAAAAAGCTAACTGCTTCAATCCATCGTTTGGAAGGAAGACTCACCGCTTCTCTCCTTGTTTTTTGTTTGGTTGGAAATTAACCACAAACTTCATTTTTCTAATATAAGGGATTTCGAGAGTTCAACCTATTAAAAACTCTTAAGTTTTATCGGATACTCTCAAGATCAAATCTTGGGGACATGACTAAGTTTTTTTTTTTATTACTTGTATAATTTTTGGTGTCTTCTCTCTTACCTTAATTTATATTTTTTGCAATTTATTTTTCGCTATTTATTTCTAAAATCTTTTATTAAATGTTTTTAAACTCTAAAATTAATTCTAAAAACTTTTCAAAATCAAATTTTTATGAAACACACAATTCATTAATCCTCCTCTTGTGAAGTAACATGTTAAGGAAGAGATGGAACACTTGATCCCAACAAACGTGAAAATTTCTAGCTTCATATCCAATGCACTTGGAGTTTTCATAATTGAGTTCATGGTATTTCCAAAAGAGGTAATGTCAAATTTTGTTTGGTATAGAAATAAAGCCTTCCTATTCTATCATCTTAGATGGGGATTGGATTCATACCAGTGAGTGTGCACCCTATATACTCAATAAAAGGCAAAGTCTGACCCGCGTCCTCAACAATGTTAGCATGCCAAGCCTAACATTTTGAGCTATATTTCTTGTACCTCTCTAAGGGTCTCATGCCATTAGAGATGGCAAAAAACTCGTACTCGTGGTTACCCGCGGGTAAAACCCGTCACAGGCACGAGTTAGATAGTTTAATGTGTTAGAACAAGATTTGTTCTTATCAATTATCTTAGTTTTGATGATAACAATAATATGAATTTTGCTTAAGATAATATGGTACTCTAATCCAATGCAATTTCCCTTTCAGGAAATATATATAAAGAGTACGCATAATTCAGCGCTCAGAAGTTGTGTCTCAAATGGTTCAGCATGCAACATCAGAACATGGTCTGGCAAGACATCAGAAGATGGTCGAAGCAGAATCAGAACATGGGTCTATGGAAGCATCAGAAGAACATGAGATCAGAAGCACTGAAGATCAGAAGATGGTATCACGCTCAGAAGCACTTCAAGGTCAGAAGATCAGAAGATGCTATGCACCAAGCTGTTTTGACTCTGATGATATTCAAACGTCGTATTCACAAACATCAGATCAGAAGGAAGTACACGTGGCAGACTACGCTGACTGACAAAAGGAACGTTAAAAGCTACTAAAGGCTACGTCAGTAGACACAGCGTGAACAAGGCTCGAGGTAGTTGACAAAAGCGTATAACATTAAATGCAATGCTGTACGGAACACGCAAAGCATTAAATGCACTCAACGGTCATCTTCTCAACGCCTATAAATATGAAGTTCTGATGAGAAGCAAGGTTACCAATTCTTAACAACTCTGAACGAAAATAAACTTGCTGAAACGCTATTCAATCAAAGCTCAGAATCTTCATCAAAGCTCACTACATTGCTGTTGTAATATATTAGTGAGATTAAGCTTAAACGATTAAGAGAAATATCACAGTTGTGATTATCGCTTTTAAGAAGCATTTGTAATACTCTTAGAATTACATTAATTTGTAAGGAACTAGAGTGATCGTGTGATCAGTATACTCTAGGAAGTCTTAGCAGTTGGCTGAGCAGTTTGTAACTAGAGTGATCGTGTTGATCAGAATACTCTAGGGAAGTCTTAGGAGTGAACTAAGCCTAGAGTGATCGTGTTGATCAGTAGACTCTAGAAAAGTCTTAGAGGGTATCTAAGCAGTTGTTCCTGGAGTGATCAGTGTGTGATCAGAAGACTCTGGAAGACTTAGTTGCGGACTAAGTGGAAAACCATTGTAATCCGTGCGATTAGTGGATTAAATCCTCAGTTGAGGTAAATCATCTCTGCGGGGGTGGACTGGAGTAGCTTCGTTAACAGCGAACCAGGATAAAAATAATTGTGCAATTTATTTTTATCGTCCAAGATTTAAAGTCACACTTATTCAATCCCCCCCTTTCTAAGTGTTTTTCTATCCTTCAATTGGCATCAGAGCGCCGGTTCTAAGGTGCAAGCACTTAACCGTGTTTAGAAAAGATTCAGGAAGAGAAAAACGCTTCATTTAAAAGATGGTTGATGAAAGTGAAAAGTCTACACCTACACCTGCATCTACATCTGGCTCTGCTGAGCAATACAACGGTAACAATGGTTATACTAGACCGCCGGTATTTGATGGTGAAAACTTTGAATACTGGAAAGATAAACTGGAAAGTTACTTTCTGGGTCTAGATGGTGATCTATGGGATCTTCTAATGGATGGTTACAAACATCCAGTAAATGCCAGTGGCGTGAAGCTGTCAAGGCAAGAAATGAATGATGATCAAAAGAAGCTTTTCAGGAATCATCATAAATGTAGAACTGTTTTGCTGAATGCTATCTCTCATGCTGAGTATGAGAAGATATCTAACAGGGAAACGGCCTATGACATATATGAGTCCTTGAAAATGACTCATGAAGGAAATGCTCAAGTCAAGGAGACTAAAGCTCTAGCTTTAATCCAGAAGTATGAAGCCTTCAAGATGGAGGATGATGAAGACATTGAAAAGATGTTTTCGAGATTTCAAACTCTGACTGCTGGATTGAGAGTTCTTGACAAAGGATACACCAAGGCTGATCATGTAAAGAAGATCATCAGAAGCTTACCCAGAAGATGGGGTCCTATGGTGACTGCATTCAAGATTGCAAAGAATCTGAATGAAGTTTCTCTGGAAGAGCTTATCAGCGCCTTGAGAAGTCATGAAATAGAGCTGGACGCAAATGAGCCTCAAAAGAAAGGTAAATCTATTGCATTAAAATCTAATATCAAGAAATGCACTAACGCTTTTCAGGCCAAAGAAGAAGATCCTGAAGAATCAGAATCTGAAGAAGAAGATGAACTGTCCCTGATCTCCAGAAGGCTAAATCAACTCTGGAAGACCAAGCAAAGGAAGTTCAGAGGCTTCAGAAGTTCAAGGAAATTTGAACGTGGAGAATCTTCTGATGAAAGAAGATTTGACAAGAAGAAGGTCATGTGCTATGAATGCAATGAGCCTGGACACTACAAGAATGAATGTCCAAATCTTCAGAAGGAAAGTCCCAAGAAAAAGTTTCATAAGAAGAAAGGTCTTATGGCAACCTGGGATGAGTCAGAAGATGAATCAGAAGATGAGCAGGCTAACTGTGCGCTGATGGCGACAGAAGATGACGGATCAGAATCTACATCAGAATCAGATTCTGAAGAGGTATTTTCTGAACTTACTAGAGATGAGTTAGTTTCCGGTCTAACTGAACTTCTGGAACTCAAGTCTCAAATTAGTCTCAAATACAAAAAGCTGAAAAAGCAATTTGAATTTGAAACAAAGAAGCTTGAGTTGGAAAATTCTGAATTAAGAGAAAAACTTTTAAAATTATCCAATAATGTTGGATCTCCTTCTGATTCAGAAAAATCCACTCCTAGTCTAAACCATATTCTGAAAGAATATGATTTAAGTTTCAGGAAGTTCTTATCTAGAAGTATTGGCAGAAGTCAGCTAGCTTCTATGATATATGCCGTGTCTGGAAACAAAAGAGTTGGCATTGGTTATGAGGGTGAAACCCCATACAAACTTGAACCTGTTGATGAAATGAAACTCACATACAAGTCATTGTATGATCAGTTCAAGTATGGCCACTCTCATGATATTAGGCACACCTCACATGCACAAAGTTTTCACATAACACACACCAAGAAGCATGTGACACAACCTAGGAAATATCATGAAACTCATATTAAAAATTATCATGCTGTTCCTCCTATTGCTTATAATGTCAAACCCAAGTTCAATCAGAACTTGAGAAAATCTAACAAGAAAGGACCCAAGAAAATGTGGGTACCTAAGGATAAGATTATTCCTATTGCAGATATCCTTGGCTGCAAGAAGGACAAGGCACAACATGTCATGGTACCTGGACTCTGGATGCTCGCGACACATGACAGGAAGAAGGTCTATGTTCCAAGACCTGGTGCTTAAGTCTGGAGGAGAAGTCAAGTTCGGAGGAGATCAGAAGGGCAAGATAATTGGCTCTGGAACTATAAAGTCTGGTAACTCTCCTTCCATCTCTAATGTACTTCTTGTAGAAGGATTAACACATAACCTCTTATCTATCAGTCAATTGAGTGACAATGGTTATGATATAATCTTTAATCAAGAGTCTTGCAAGGCTGTAAATCAGAAGGATGGCTCAATCCTATTTACAGGCAAGAGGAAGAACAACATTTATAAGACAGATCTGCAAGATCTTATGAGTCAGAAGGTGACTTGTCTTATGTCTGTTTCTGAAGAGCAGTGGGCCTGGCACAGAAGATTAGGTCATGCTAGTTTGAGAAAGATTTCTCAGATTAACAAACTGAATCTGGTCAGAGGACTCCCTAATCTGAAATTCAAATCAGATGCTCTTTGTGAAGCATGTCAGAAGGGCAAGTTCTCCAAACCTGCATTCAAGTCCAAGAATGTTGTTTCTACCTCAAGGCCATTAGAACTCTTGCACATTGATCTGTTTGGACCAGTCAAAACAGCATCTGTCAGAGGAAAGAAATATGGATTAGTCATCGTAGATGATTATAGTCGCTGGACATGGGTAAAATTCTTGAAACACAAGGATGAGACTCATTCAGTGTTCTTTGATTTCTGCATTCAGATTCAATCTGAAAAAGAGTGTAAAATCATAAAGGTCAGAAGTGATCATGGTGGTGAATTTGAGAACAGATCCTTTGAAGAATTCTTCAAAGAAAATGGTATTGCCCATGATTTCTCTTGTCCTAGAACTCCACAGCAAAATGGGGTTGTAGAACGAAAGAATAGGACTCTGCAAGAAATGGCCAGAACCATGATCAATGAAACCAATATGGCTAAGCATTTCTGGGCAGAAGCAATAAACACTGCATGCTATATTCAGAATAGAATCTCTATCAGACCTATTCTTAATAAGATTCCCTATGAATTGTGGAAGAATAGAAAGCCCAACATTTCATATTTCCATCCTTTTGGATGTGTATGCTTTATTCTGAACACTAAAGATCATCTTGGTAAGTTTGATTCCAAAGCTCAAAAATGTTTCCTTCTTGGATATTCTGAACGCTCAAAAGGCTACAGAGTATACAATACTGAAACATTGGTTGTAGAAGAATCAATCAATATCAGGTTTGATGATAAGCTTGGTTCTAAAAAACCAAAGCAGTTTGATAATTTTGCAGATTGTGATATTGACATATCAGAAGTTGTTGAGCCAAGAAGCAACGCATCAGAAGCAGAACCTCTCAGAAGCAAAGAATCGGAAGATCAAGTATCAGCTTCCCTGGAGGATCTAAGCATTTCTGAAGAGCCATCTGTCAGAAGATCATCCAGACTCATCTCTGGTCATTCAGAAGATGTCATTCTTGGAAAGAAGGATGATCCAATCAGAACAAGAGCATTCCTTAAGAACAATGCAGACTGTCAATTAGGTCTTGTATCTTTGATCGAGCCAACTTCTGTTGATCATGCTCTAGAAGATCCAGACTGGATAATTGCTATGCAAGAAGAACTAAATCAGTTTACAAGGAATGATGTTTGGGATCTTGTTCCTAGACCAGATGGATTCAATATAATTGGCACAAAATGGGTCTTCAGAAACAAGCTCAGTGAGAAAGGTGAAGTGATAAGGAACAAAGCCAGACTGGTGGCTCAGGGTTATAGTCAGCAAGAAGGGATTGACTATACAGAAACCTTTGCACCAGTGGCCAGGTTAGAATCTATTCGTTTATTAATTTCTTTTGCCACTCAACATAACATCACTCTCTATCAGATGGATGTTAAGAGTGCCTTCTTAAATGGTTATATAGATGAAGAAGTTTATGTCCATCAACCTCCTGGTTTTGAAGACTCTATGTCTCCTAATCATGTTTTTAAACTTAAGAAATCATTATATGGATTGAAACAGGCTCCCAGAGCTTGGTATGAACGCTTAAGTTCTTTCCTTCTGGATAATGGTTTCACTAGAGGAAAAGTGGACACTACTCTCTTTTGTAAAACCTTTGAAAAAGATATTTTAATCTGTCAAATATATGTAGATGATATTATTTTTGGAACATCTAATGCTACACTTGGAAAGGAGTTTGCTAAGTCTATGCAGGCTGAGTTTGAAATGAGCATGATGGGAGAACTCAAGTATTTCCTTGGAATACAAATAAATCAAACATCAGAAGGAACGTATGTTCACCAAACCAAGTATGTGAAGGAACTTCTGAAGAAGTTTAATCTTCTAGACTGCAAAGAAGCCAAAACTCCTATGTATCCAACATGCATCCTAGGTAAGGATGAGGTAAGTAAGAAGGTAGATCAGAAGTTATACAGAGGTATGATTGGATCTCTTCTATATTTGACTGCTTCTAGACCTGACATTCTGTTCAGTGTTTGTTTGTGTGCTAGATTCCAATCAGATCCTAGAGAATCTCATTTAACTGCTGTTAAGAGAATTCTAAGGTATCTGAAAGGTACTACTAATGTTGGTTTAGTTTACAGAAAATCTAAAGAATACAACTTAGTAGGATTCTGTGATGCTGATTATGCTGGAGACAGAATTGAAAGAAAAAGTACTTCAGGAAGTTGCCAATTTCTTGGAAGTCATTTAATCTCCTGGTACAGCAAAAAGCAAGCAACTATTGCTCTATCAACGACAGAAGCAGAATATGTAGCTGCTGCTGGTTGTAGTACACAGATGCTCTGGATGAAGAGTCAGTTAGAAGATTATCAGATATTTGAGAGTAACATTCCTATATTCTGTGATAATACTTCTGCTATATGTTTATCTAAAAATCCTATTCTTCATTCAAAAGCTAAACATATTGAGATTAAACATCATTTCATAAGGGACTATGTTCAGAAGGGTGTTATATCTTTAAACTTTGTTGATACAGACCATCAATGGGCTGATATCTTTACAAAACCCCTGGCTGAAGATAGGTTTAAGTTCATTCTGAAGAACATCAGTATGGATTTATGCCCAGAATGAGAAGATGAGAAGTTCTCATGTATGAGTATCTTCTGAAATGAATGTGGAACATTTTTTTTTGTCAGAAGTTCTGATTGAATTCTTTTAGAAATTATGATTCGGTTATTACTAACGTTTCATTGTCTAAGTTGATTCAGAACCTCTTTTAAAGCAAAACAGCTGTTACGTTTTATCTCGGGGTGGTAAACCTGTCGTTACTATTCATGGATAAACGCGCGTGCAGTTGAAGGGACGCCGACCATAGGTAACTGTGCTAGTCACCTCATTTGTCTTTATTATCTCTCCTCACGTCACGTAACATTAAATGCTTTTCATCATTCGTTTCACTTTATTTTCTTTTAAATACTCTTCAAAATGGTTTTTGGTTTCCTATCTCTCTGTTTTCCTCTTAAAGTTTTTTTTCTCTCTCTCTCTCTCGTTTTTCATTTCTTCTCTCAAAACCTAGCGTCTGATGAAGCTCCATGACTCAAAGGCGACAGATCTCTGTGCATCTCGGGATGGCTCTTCTAATACCGCTCAAGTCAGACTCTTCTTTGATGTTGTTATCAACTTTCATCCAAAGACAGAAGACTTTCTTGAGTTTTAGGAAGATATGCTCAACTTCTATGTTGAGTTTCTTGACCGAATGTTGTATTTTTTTAATTTTTGTAGTCATTTCCTCTTTGGAAATTCTACTTTGTATTTGCTAGGAATGTTTTTCATCTTGTTAAACATAGGAACCTTTTGTAATATCTTTTGATTATCAATGAAAAGTTTCTTTGTGTTTTACATTCCAGTAAATGTTTTCTTTTGTCGTTTTATGCATCTGAATCTTTTTAAATATTCTTTTTGATGTTATGACAAAAAAGGGGGAGAAGATAAATGATAAATGATTTGATTAAATCTATCAGTTGCTGGGTAAAGGCTCCCACACATTCACTAACAAGAACTGCAAGTTCTATATAGTTTAAGTGTTTTGCAGGTACAGAGAAGTGAAGAAAATCTTCAGAAGCAAACACTAGAAGCAAAACCATAAGAAGCATTATTCTGTAAAAGGAATAAGCTCTTGGAAACTGAAGCAAGCTGAGTGCTGTCAAGCTTCAGAGATCAGAAGCAAGAAAGAAGAATGAATCAGAAGCACTGATAATAGAATTTGAATATCATTGTCTATCCTGTTCTGACAATATTCTATTTGCTCTGATACATATAATGTTATGGCTCTGATACATTATTTGCTCTGATACATTATTTCAGCCTATATGGCTCTGATACATATAATGTGTTCAAACATACATTTTATGTTCTAACTCGTTCATGCTGACTTTTGTCGTTTAGTCTTTGTTCTGTAACATTTCAGGATGTAGAGATGCTCTGATGATGCTCTGGTACATTCAACAATGTTCTGATACAAATCTAGCATGAAGTGATGTTGGTAGACATTCAAAGTTCTGAAGCTATCCGAGGGAAGCAGAAATCAGAAGATGTGAATGTTCTAAAAGATCCAGAAAACTCAAGTTCTGAAGCTGTCCTGAATGGAAGCAGAAATCAGAAGCTGTGAATGTTCTGAAGATCAAAGAAATTCAAGTTCTGAAGCTGTCCTGAATGGAAGCAGAAGTCAGAAGCTGTGAATGTTCTGAAGATCAAAGAAATTCAAGTTCTGAAGCTGTCCACGATGGAAGCAGGAATCAGAAGCTGTGAGTGTTCTAAGGATCTAAAGAAATTCAAGTTCTGAAGCTGTCCAATGGAAGCAGAAGTCAGAAGCTATGAATTCTCTGAAGGCAGAAGCTTATATGATCGTCTCTACCGAAATAATCAGGGAAGTCTTTTATCAAAGTTCTTCGAGTATTTATTTCAGGGGGAGATTATTTATCTCAGGGGGAGATTGTTAATCTCAGGGGGAGACATATTCATATGCTTATGCTATAGCTGTGTAATTTGTCTTTTGCCGTCTATTCTTTCTGATCGCAAATTCATATCATTTATATATGTTTTTGTCATCATCAAAAAGGGGGAGATTGTTAGAACAAGATTTGTTCTTATCAATTATCTTAGTTTTGATGATAACAATAATATGAATTTTGCTTAAGATAATATGGTACTCTAATCCAATGCAATTTCCCTTTCAGGAAATATATATAAAGAGTACGCATAATTCAGCGCTCAGAAGTTGTGTCTCAAATGGTTCAGCATGCAACATCAGAACATGGTCTGGCAAGACATCAGAAGATGGTCGAAGCAGAATCAGAACATGGGTCTATGGAAGCATCAGAAGAACATGAGATCAGAAGCACTGAAGATCAGAAGATGGTATCACGCTCAGAAGCACTTCAAGGTCAGAAGATCAGAAGATGCTATGCACCAAGCTGTTTTGACTCTGATGATATTCAAACGTCGTATTCACAAACATCAGATCAGAAGGAAGTACACGTGGCAGACTACGCTGACTGACAAAAGGAACGTTAAAAGCTACTAAAGGCTACGTCAGTAGACACAGCGTGAACAAGGCTCGAGGTAGTTGACAAAAGCGTATAACATTAAATGCAATGCTGTACGGAACACGCAAAGCATTAAATGCACTCAACGGTCATCTTCTCAACGCCTATAAATATGAAGTTCTGATGAGAAGCAAGGTTACCAATTCTTAACAACTCTGAACGAAAATAAACTTGCTGAAACGCTATTCAATCAAAGCTCAGAATCTTCATCAAAGCTCACTACATTGCTGTTGTAATATATTAGTGAGATTAAGCTTAAACGATTAAGAGAAATATCGCAGTTGTGATTATCGCTTTTAAGAAGCATTTGTAATACTCTTAGAATTACATTAATTTGTAAGGAACTAGAGTGATCGTGTGATCAGTATACTCTAGGAAGTCTTAGCAGTTGGCTGAGCAGTTTGTAACTAGAGTGATCGTGTTGATCAGAATACTCTAGGGAAGTCTTAGGAGTGAACTAAGCCTAGAGTGATCGTGTTGATCAGTAGACTCTAGAAAAGTCTTAGAGGGTATCTAAGCAGTTGTTCCTGGAGTGATCAGTGTGTGATCAGAAGACTCTGGAAGACTTAGTTGCGGACTAAGTGGAAAACCATTGTAATCCGTGCGATTAGTGGATTAAATCCTCAGTTGAGGTAAATCATCTCTGCGGGGGTGGACTGGAGTAGCTTCGTTAACAGCGAACCAGGATAAAAATAATTGTGCAATTTATTTTTATCGTCCAAGATTTAAAGTCACACTTATTCAATCCCCCCCTTTCTAAGTGTTTTTCTATCCTTCATAATGGATATCCACGGATAAAATGAACGGATATTTGGTTTCCCATTTTCTTACGATTACAAATACAAATTTTATAATACCTGTACCCGCGGGTATCCGTATCCGTATCCGTTAATTATTAGCAAAATTACTAAAATATTAATTTATTTAATCTAAAATTATTATTAATATTATTGTTATTATTATTATTATTTTGTTAAATAAAAAACTATTATTATTATTATTATTATTATTATTATTATTATTATTATTATTTTGTTAAATATGAAACTATATTATTCTGTTGAATCTAGTATAATTATTTGATAAAAGAAAAAATAAAATGAATGTGACTTATTTTTGTGATTATTATTATGTGTTAAATTTGAGACTATGTTTTTGTTTTTAAAAGGATAAAAATATTTAGTTTATTACAGAGTTAAATATATAAAATCCCACTGTAATGTTAGTGAGTTTTGATTTTAGCCCCTGTAAATATATATTTTTTGGACTCCCCTTGTAATGTTAAGATTTCATGTCTTTAGCCCATCAGTTGACCAAGTGACATGTAATCTTTAGTTTTGCTTACGTGGCATCCCACATGTAATCCACATGATTTTTTTTTAAATTTATTTTTATTTTTAAAATTATTTTTTTCGAAAAATATTTTTTTTATATAACTTTATTATTGTTTTTATTACGAGGGAGTAAATCAAAATTTGCTAACATTGTAGGGGGTAAAATAATTTTTTTGTTTGTTTTGGATATAAAGACAATTATCTTTTTGAAAATTTTAATTAAATTACATTTTTGGATATAAAATACAATCCTTATTTTGAATTTCTGTGTTTGCACTGTCTTTATTCTTGGCTGTCTTATTAAGCCCCTTAATATTCCATGAAATCATTTATTTAGTAAATGATCATTTGAAGAGTCATCCCAAACCTCCAAGGAGCCAAATCCATTAGAACATATTACCTGGTTACTTGGTCCTCCTTCCATAATTCGCTTGCTCGTGTCTCTCAGCTCTCTGTTAACTGCAGTCCATTTGCTTGCATCATTTGGAGTTTCATTCCCATCATTATCGCTTTTGAGGATTTGAGTACCATCATTGTCTATGCTTATTTGCTTGTTCTCAACTGCTTCAGGTTGTTACGTGTTCACCTGTTTCGACTTCTATTCCTTGATAGGCTGCTTCTTCTCTTCATGGCACTTATGACCTACCTTTTGACATTTATCACAATATTTGAGCCTCCATTCATACTTCACCTTTTTCTGAATTTTCCGTCCCTCAATGTCCTTGATGGTGATCGTTTCACACAACTCCTGTGTCACATCCACTTCCACCAAGATTTGGGCATAGGTTACTCTTAGTTTACCCGCTGTTCACTCATCTGTGAACACAAGGTTACCAATAGCGCTCTCTATCTTTCCCAAGCTCCTAGCTCCCCACAAATGGAGAGACAAATGTGGTAGCTTGATCTATATTGTGAGAGCACACATCATATCTCTTTCCAAAGAGAAATCACCGTTCCACTCTATCAATATCATTGGCAAATTCTGAGTTGTATAAGGGCCCTTCATCATCACTGCATCCATATCTTGCCCCGTTTTGAATTTGAGGATGAAATATCTTCAAATTCCATTCGATGTGTCTCTATTCACTCATATTACATCCACCCATAACTTCTTTCCATTATCCTTGACCTATGAAGGTTGTCCCTCTTCAGAGGAGTCAGTTTCTCCCCAAACCATAATTGTCGTTACTTCGCGTTACTTCCTTGCTTTGAATCATTCACCCTTTGTGTTACGCTGTTAACTACTGTATCTTGATCGTCTCTCACCGTTGATGTTTAGCATGTCGCCGGTGATCGGGCCGCCTTCTTTTTCGGACGTCCCCTCCCCCTTGACATCAGAACCCTTAAATGATAAAATTCAAATAGATAATTGTTTTTATATCCAAAACAAAAAAGTATTTTACCCCTGCAATGTTAGAGAATTTTGATTTACCTCCCTCATAATAAAAAAATTATAATTTTTTTAAAAAAATTCCACGGGGATTTTAAAAAATAAATAAAATTAAAAGAAAATTCACGTGGACATGCCACGTAAGCAAAATTGAAGATTCCACGCCACTTGGTCAATTGAGGGGCTAAAGACATGGAATCTTAATATTACAAGGGGGAATCCAATTTTTTTACAGGGACTAAAATAAAAACTCGCTAACATTACATGGAGTTTTGTATATTTAACCCTTTATTATATTATTATTTTTTAAATATTAAAATAATAGTATCCATAGATACCCGTGGGTATCTCAAAATCTACAAATAACAGTCTGAGGGAATATCCGTACGAGTATGAGACTTGTATGAGTATCATATTTATTAAACAGGGTGGGTAGCAGGGGACTAGTACCCATGCCCATGGATACCCATTGCCATCCCTACATATCATGAAGATTGATACTTTTATAGTGGTTGATCTAGACATATGAGTGGAGAAGTAAAATATCTGAAAGACATCAAACCATATTCCAACAATTATGTCACGCTTGGTGATGGTGCTAAAGGAAAACTTATTGGAAAATGGGAGTTAGACTACCTGGTCTTCCTTGCTTAATGATGTGTTACTAGTTGATGGCCTTACTACTAATCTTATTAGCATCAATCAACTATCTGATGAAGATTTATGTGTCAACTACAATATCGCTGAATGCACTATCACAAACAAAAAACATGATCAATTAATGAAGAGATCCAAATCTACAAACAATTGCTACATATTCTCTTATTCTGTAAAGAATCAACCTCAATGTTGTTTAATTTCCAAAACTCTAGAAACTAAACAGTGGCAAAAAAGCTGGGGCACTTAAATCTATGAAGTATGAGGAAGACTGTTGTTGGGAAGAATATTGTTGGACTACTTGATCTCTATATCAAATAATGTAAAATATGTGGTAACTTTCAAGTAGTAAAGCAATCCAAAATGTCACATAAGAAGGTTCAACATCTTACCAAAACACACATGCTTGAACTACTTCATATGGATCTCATGAGACCATTGAAAGTTGAGAGTCTTAGAAGAAAGAAATGTGTTGATGATTACTCTAGATATATCTAGGTTGATTTCTTTCATGAGAAGTATGATGAGTTGTGCAAAGGGAAGAAGCCAACTGTGAAATACTTCCATGTTTTGGGGAGCAAATGTTACATTTTGGCTGATCGCGATCAGAGGAGGAAAATGGATCCTAAAAGTGAAGAGGGTATATTCTTGGGATACTCTAACAACAGTAGAGCATATAAAATTTTCAACACAAAAACAAAGGTGATTATGGAATCTATTAATGTGGTAGTTGATGACTCACCAAAAGAAGATCTTGTCATAAATGATGTTGGAATATTTTTTCCTATGGATGAGTCTGAAACATCTGCTCCTGCTGAGAATGTTGAAACATCCCCTCTTCTGGATGTAATTGTTGTTGACTCAAGTGATAATGAAGAATCCGCAGAGACTGAGAAAGTTGACAAAGGATCCTATATCAGGATTCAGAAAGATCATCCTAAGGAGCTGATCATAGAAGATCTGAATAAAGGGGTAACCACCAGGTCAAGAGAAGTTGTGTCAAACTCCTGCTTTGTGTCAAAAGTTGAACCAAAGAATGTCAAGGAAACATTAACTGACAAGTTCTGGATTAATGCTATGCAAGAAGAACTTGAACAATTCAGGAGGAATGAGGTTTGGGACCTAGTACCAAGGCCTTAAGGAACCAATGTCATTAGAACAAAATGGGTATACAAGAACAAGTTAGATTAACAAGGTGTTGTTACTAGAAACAAAGCCAAACTTGTTGCTCAAGGGTATACTCAGATTGAAGGGGTGGACTTTGATGAGACTTTTGCTCCCGTAGCTTGCCTGGAATCTGTCAAGTTACTACTTGGAGTAGCTTGCATCTTAAAGTTCAAGCTATTCCAGATGGATGTTAAGAGTGTCTTCCTAAATGGATATTCGATTAAAGAGGTTTATGTTAACAATCAAAGGGTTTCATGATCCCACATATCCATATCATGTGTTCAAATTGAAGAAAGCCTTATATGGTCTAAAATAAGCTTCTCGTGCTTGGTATGAAAGACTGACTGAGTTTTTAGTTCTTTATGGTTATAAGAAGGGAGGAATTGATAAGACCCTATTTGTCAAAGAACATGATGGAAACATCATGGTATCTCAAATATATATGGATAACATTGTTTTTGGTGGAATGTCGGATGAGATGGTCTAATATTTTGTAAAGCAGATGCCATATGAGTTTGAGATGAGCTTGGTTGGTGAATTAACCTACTTCCTTGGGTTACAAATCAAGCAGATGGAAGACTCCATTTTTCTTTGCCAATAAAAGTATGCAAAGAATATTGTGAAGAAGTTTGGATTGGAAAATTCCAGTCACAAACGCACTCCTGCTCCTACGCACTTGAAGATGACAAAGGATGAACAGGGGGTTGGTGTTGATCCAAGTCTGTATAGAAGCATGATTGGGAGTCTCCTCTACCTTTCTGCAAACAGACCAGGCATTACTTTTGTTGTTGGAGTATGTGCTAGGTATCAAGAAGAACCTAAAGTAAGTCATCTCAACCAAGTCAAAAGGATTCTGAAGTATGTGAATGGTACATACAACTATGGGATACTGTACTCACATAACTCAAACACCACTCTATTGGGTTATTGTGATGCTGATTGGGCTGGAAGTGCTGATGATAGAAAAGTACCTCTGATGGATGTTTCTTTATGGGAAACAACTTGATCTCATGGTTCAGCAAGAAGCAGAATTGTGTATCGCTTTCCATAATTGAAGTTTAGTATATAGCAACAGGTAGCTGTTAAGTGCCAAAATGTAGTTATTTTGTGATTGTAAATAGTGGCACTTATCGATACTTTTTGTTAATAACGTTTGAATAATACCCAGTTTTGTGCATAAATATGTATACTTTGTGAATAGATATATTTTCATACACTTTCATACTTTTTGATAGTTTTCTACTCTTTTTGTAGGTATTCTTGCGTATTTAGAGCATGAGCAATAACGTGTCGAAGACACGGCTTCAAACGCGCGATTTTGAGCGGCGGAATCAATTCATTCGGCGAATAAAGCTCAAAATCAAAGAATAATAAATCACCAATTTGGTTGATATGTTGTCATTGTTAGATAGGAAATTGAATAAGCTTTCCAATGCTTCGAACCGGGCGCAAATCGGAGTTACGGTTCTCAAGTTACGCCTTTTTTACTAAAAATTGTTTTTTCAAGTCCGCGTGTTGGGCGCGATGCGCGCTCCTGCGCGCGACGCGCGCTGGACAGATCTCAAAATTGTAGAAATAGGCGAGAATCAGATTTCTTAGGTTATGTTTTGGGTATTTTTGAACCCCAACTCATCCTAGGTCATTTTTGGGTAGATTTAGCTTGGAAACACCATTGGAGCTTGCAATCGGATGATCCGGAGTCGAAGCTTCTTTGCTCGTGATTGACACCGCGAAAGATTTGGTTTTCTTCTTCTTCTCTTCTCTTTGTATTTCTCTTTTGGTGAGTTTGTATGTAAATACTCTAAACCCATGGATGTTTGTTACTCTTTCTACTAGTTGTATAAAGTTTGCTTTACAAATCTTAATCGGTGTTTCCTTGATCTTTTTGCTTAAATGTTTTGGATTTGTGTTGTTGTAGAAATAGACATCACAAATCTTGATTAGGGGGATATCTGTTAGCTTTTGATTCTAGACATAGGATTGGGGTTAACATCCACTTAATATCTGAGTTTAATGCTTCTGTGTTGTTCGATCGGTTGAGACATCGTCGAAAGAGCAATATAGTTGAACTCTGTCGGTGTTGCAGACATGGACATTGATGTGAGGGATATGTGGTGATTCTGACGAGTATTGTAGATTGAGTACGGCGGAGTGATAAATCTAATTTTGTGAGGAGTAGTTTAGATTCGAACCAGATAAGCTATTTTCTATCAAGAATGAATTCTTTTTATGTTCATGTGTTAAATTTCCGTGTTTACTGTCTAAACCCATTTAACCCAAACTCTAGAACTAAGAATCCGTCGAACGGCAGTTCAGTAGCACTAATCTCTGTGGACACGATAAATTCCCGGACAAATACTTCCAAAACTTTTGTTGCTTGCCGCTTTACCGCTCCAACAAAATGGCGCCGTTGTCGGGGATTGGTGTTTCTATTGAATTCGCATTGCGATAGTTTCTTTGTTTTTGAATTTTGTGAATATCGTATATTTTGTGCATATTCTCATACTTGTATATTTTTGTATATTGATACATGTTTATATTTTCATACTTATACATGTTTGTGTGTTTGATTTTGTTCCTCTTTACTTTTGCTATTTAGCAAGGTGAAGTTGGCTAAACAAATTGAACTCGGATAGTTCGTAAATTCTAAATCTTCACTTTTCAATTTGTTTAGCCAATTAAGGATTTTGTAAATATTGTGTTTTATGTATATTTGTGTTTTTACACATACTTGTGTATACTTTTGCTTTTGATTCGTTTGTTAAGTGTTTGGGCAGGTCGCTTTCTTTAGGTTGCGTTTGAGGCGAAAGCATTGGCTTACCGCGACGAAGTTACTTACCATTCACGAAACAATAAAAGGCGTCGAGCTTACGACGTAAAACAAGCGCTTTTTGGGAGGCACCCCAACGGTTTTGACTTTTGTAAATTCTGTTAGTTGTGTAAAATGAGATGTGTAGGTGTTAAGTGGAGGCTACACCAATTGTGCAGTCTTCTGGACTGGTTTTTGCTTTTCTGGTGTAGCGCGCGTCGCGCGCAAAGAGGGCGCGTCGCACGGCCTGGGAGCTGAAGAGCTTGGTTTGGCAGAACATAGGGCGCGTCACGCGGTCTTGAGGGCGCGTCGCGCGCTGTGTTGCTTTTGGCCAGTGAATTCTTTTTAATTGTTCGCTTGGCTCGCCTTTTTCCCACTTACACCAAGGCTTTATTGTATAGTATTTTATAGTTTTATTTTTTTATTTCTTTTGTTGTTGTTTAGACTCAAATTTTGGCCCGATTACTTGGAGTCGCATTTGGTAATTCTCCGATTGTGATAGATTCAACATGCCGGTTGTGCAGTAATGATTGTTCAAATTTGTACGTCGCAAGGTACTCGTTTATCGCATTCTATAGCATAGCATGTTTAGGAGACTTTTCATTTGTACAAATTTCATATTACTCATTCTTTTTGCATAACTTGCTCATGACTTGAATCACAATTAGTTTTCCCTTTTTACCATAAATGTGAGGTGGCTTTCCATTCTATATATATATGCGAGAGACCGACAATTCTTGTTTTAACTGGATATTATTATGTTTAATCTTTCGTTTGTATTGTTTTTGTGAATGCACGAAAGGGATCAAGGCACTTGTTTGATTTTGAGCACAACTACCAAAGCCAAATATCAATTCACCTTGTGAGTGTGTGACCATTAGTAACCCCTTTTGAGCCTTTTTGTCAATATCCATATTGTTTTTGCTTAATGCTTGTCTATGAGCGTTTGGTTTTCATTTTTGTATGGATGTTTGATTCTTTGTTTTCTTGACCTTCACCTATGATGTTTGGTTGGATTTTTACCTTGCCTTAGAAAGTATGGAGTATTCACTTGATATTATGGTTGGAGTCAAGTTGGGGAGAGAATGTTTACTTACTTTTTGGTTGATTGATTTTGAGGTTGTGAAAAGAAAAGAAAAAAATGTGAAAAAGAAAGAAAAGAAAAAGAAAGAAAAAAAGAGAAAAAGTTTGAAAAAGAAAATAACAAAAAGAGTATGAATAAGATTTGTGTTAATAAGTTTTGTGTTTGGTGTGAAACTTGTGATGAAGAAGAGAGTTTGATTGAAATTCCTTTGTTTGAAACTTTGTGGAAGTAATTACTCCCTTAGGTTTAGGCAAGTTTTTGTTTCGATTAGCTTTAGGACTTATCACTTGTTTGTTAACCGAGCCACATTACAACCTTGAAAGCCCTTGTGATTCGTGCTGTTGCATTTTCAATACTATTTTTAGATGAACGCATAATTTTGTCTTTTGTTTGCAAGATTGTTGGATGTGTGTTCAAAGTCCTCACCTTTCGGTGTTTTTCATCTACAGATGAATTTTTGCTAGGCGTGATTCATTATTGAGCTTGTTTTTGTTTAGAATGTTTTGTATGATTATTGTACTTAGGATTGGTTTCATTTTCATGCGTCGTTGTAGGATTGTGGTAAGTTTTTACTTTGTTTGTACGTTTTTGGTTTGAGTTGTGCAATTGTTTCGTTTTCGAAACTATGTTGATTCTTGATTCTTTGGATTTTTACTTTTGCGATTTGAGTGTTTGGCCTTTTTTGAGGACAAACAAATTCAAGTTGGGGAGAGTTGTTAAGTGCCAAAATGTAGTTATTTTGTGATTGTAAATAGTGGCACTTATCGATACTTTTTGTTAATAACGTTTGAATAATACCCCGTTTTGTGCATAAATATGTATACTTTGTGAATAGATATATTTTCATACACTTTCATACTTTTTGATAGTTTTCTACTCTTTTTGTAGGTATTCTTGCGTATTTGGAGCATGAGCAATAACGTGTCGAAGACACGGCTTCAAACGCGCGATTTTGAGCGGCGGAATCAATTCATTCGGCGAATAAAGCTCAAAATCAAAGAATAATAAATCACCAATTTGGTTGATATGTTGTCATTGTTAGATAGGAAATTGAATAAGCTTTCCAACGCTTTGAACCGGGCGCAAATCGGAGTTACGGTTCTCAAGTTACGCCTTTTTTACTAAAAATTGTTTTTTCAAGTCCGCGTGTTGGGCGCGATGCGCGCTCCTGCGCGCGACGCGCGCTGGACAGATCTCAAAATTGTAGAAATAGGCGAAAATCAGATTTCTTAGGTTATGTTTTGGGTATTTTTGAACCCCAACTTATCCTAGGTCATTTTTGGGTAGATTTAGCTTGGAAACACCATTGGAGCTTGCAATCGGATGATCCGGAGTCGAAGCTTCTTTGCTCGTGATTGACACCGCGAAAGATTTGGTTTTCTTCTTCTTCTCTTCTCTTTGTATTTCTCTTTTGGTGAGTTTGTATGTAAATACTCTAAACCCATGGATGTTTGTTACTCTTTCTACTAGTTGTATAAAGTTTGCTTTACAAATCTTAATCGGTGTTTCCTTGATCTTTTTGCTTAAATGTTTTGGATTTGTGTTGTTGTAGAAATAGACATCACAAATCTTGATTAGGGGGATATCTGTTAGCTTTTGATTCTAGACATAGGATTGGGGTTAACATCCACTTAATATCTGAGTTTAATGCTTCTGTGTTGTTCGATCGGTTGAGACATCATCGAAAGAGCAATATAGTTGAACTCTGTCGGTGTTGCAGACATGGACATTGATGTGAGGGATATGTGGTGATTCTGACGAGTATTGTAGATTGAGTACGGCGGAGTGATAAATCTAATTTTGTGAGGAGTAGTTTAGATTCGAACCAGATAAGCTATTTTCTATCAAGAATGAATTCTTTTTATGTTCATGTGTTAAATTTCCGTGTTTACTGTCTAAACCCATTTAACCCAAACTCTAGAACTAAGAATCCGTCGAACGGCAGTTCAGTAGCACTAATCTCTGTGGACACGATAAATTCCCGGACAAATACTTCCAAAACTTTTGTTGCTTGCCGCTTTACCGCTCCAACAAAATGGCACCGTTGCCGGGGATTGGTGTTTCTATTGAATTCGCATTGCGATAGTTTCTTTGTTTTTGAATTTTGTGAATATCGTATATTTTGTGCATATTCTCATACTTGTATATTTTTGTATATTGATACATGTTTATATTTTCATACTTATACATGTTTGTGTGTTTGATTTTGTTCCTCTTTACTTTTGCTATTTAGCAAGGTGAAGTTGGCTAAACAAATTGAACTCGGATAGTTCGTAAATTCTAAATCTTCACTTTTCAATTTGTTTAGCCAATTAAGGATTTTGTAAATATTGTGTTTTATGTATATTTGTGTTTTTACACATACTTGTGTATACTTTTGCTTTTGATTCGTTTGTTAAGTGTTTGGGCAGGTCGCTTTCTTTAGGTTGCGTTTGAGGCGAAAGCATTGGCTTACCGCGACGAAGTTACTTACCATTCACGAAACAATAAAAGGCGTCGAGCTTACGACGTAAAACAAGCGCTTTTTGGGAGGCACCCCAACGGTTTTGACTTTTGTAAATTCTGTTAGTTGTGTAAAATGAGATGTGTAGGTGTTAAGTGGAGGCTACACCAATTGTGCAGTCTTCTGGACTGGTTTTTGCTTTTCTGGTGTAGCGCGCGTCGCGCGCAAAGAGGGCGCGTCGCACGGCCTGGGAGCTGAAGAGCTTGGTTTGGCAGAACATAGGGCGCGTCACGCGGTCTTGAGGGCGCGTCACGCGCTGTGTTGCTTTTGGCCAGTGAATTCTTTTTAATTGTTCGCTTGGCTCGCCTTTTTCCCACTTACACCAAGGCTTTATTGTATAGTATTTTATAGTTTTATTTTTTATTTCTTTTGTTGTTGTTTAGACTCAAATTTTGGCCCGATTACTTGGAGTCGCATTTGGTAATTCTCCGATTGTGATAGATTCAACATGCCGGTTGTGCGGTAATGATTGTTCAAATTTGTACGTCGCAAGGTACTCGTTTATCGCATTCTATAGCATAGCATGTTTAGGAGACTTTTCATTTGTACAAATTTCATATTACTCATTCTTTTTGCATAACTTGCTCATGACTTGAATCACAATTAGTTTTCCCTTTTTACCATAAATGTGAGGTGGCTTTCCATTCTATATATATGCGAGAGACCGACAATTCTTGTTTTAACTGGATATTATTATGTTTAATCTTTCGTTTGTATTGTTTTTGTGAATGCACGAAAGGGATCAAGGCACTTGTTTGATTTTGAGCACAACTACCAAAGCCAAATATCAATTCACCTTGTGAGTGTGTGACCATTAGTAACCCCTTTTGAGCCTTTTTGTCAATATCCATATTGTTTTTGCTTAATGCTTGTCTATGAGCGTTTGGTTTTCATTTTTGTATGGATGTTTGATTCTTTGTTTTCTTGACCTTCACCTATGATGTTTGGTTGGATTTTTACCTTGCCTTAGAAAGTAGGGAGTATTCACTTGATATTATGGTTGGAGTCAAGTTGGGGAGAGAATGTTTACTTACTTTTTGGTTGATTGATTTTGAGGTTGTGAAAAGAAAAGAAAAAATGTGAAAAAGAAAGAAAAGAAAAAGAAAGAAAAAAAGAGAAAAAGTTTGAAAAAGAAAATAACAAAAAGAGTATGAATAAGATTTGTGTTAATAAGTTTTGTGTTTGGTGTGAAACTTGTGATGAAGAAGAGAGTTTGATTGAAATTCCTTTGTTTGAAACTTTGTGGAAGTAATTACTCCCTTAGGTTTAGGCAAGTTTTTGTTTCGATTAGCTTTAGGACTTATCACTTGTTTGTTAACCGAGCCACATTACAACCTTGAAAGCCCTTGTGATTCGTGCTGTTGCATTTTCAATACTATTTTTAGATGAACGCATAATTTTGTCTTTTGTTTGCAAGATTGTTGGATGTGTGTTCAAAGTCCTCACTTTTCGGTGTTTTTCATCTACAGATGAGTTTTTGCTAGGCGTGATTCATTATTGAGCTTGTTTTTGTTTAGAATGTTTTGTACGATTATTGTACTTAGGATTGGTTTCATTTTCATGCGTCGTTGTAGGATTGTGGTAAGTTTTTACTTTGTTTGTACGTTTTTGGTTTGAGTTGTGCAATTGTTTCGTTTTCGAAACTATGTTGATTCTTGATTCTTTGGATTTTTACTTTTGCAATTTGAGTGTTTGGCCTTTTTTGAGGACAAACAAATTCAAGTTGGGGAGAGTTGTTAAGTGCCAAAATGTAGTTATTTTGTGATTGTAAATAGTGGCACTTATCGATACTTTTTGTTAATAACGTTTGAATAATACCCCGTTTTGTGCATAAATATGTATACTTTGTGAATAGATATATTTTCATACACTTTCATACTTTTTGATAGTTTTCTACTCTTTTTGTAGGTATTCTTGCGTATTTGGAGCATGAGCAATAACGTGTCGAAGACACGGCTTCAAACGCGCGATTTTGAGCGGCGGAATCAATTCATTCGGCGAATAAAGCTCAAAATCAAAGAATAATAAATCACCAATTTGGTTGATATGTTGTCATTGTTAGATAGGAAATTGAATAAGCTTTCCAACGCTTCGAACCGGGCGCAAATCGGAGTTACGGTTCTCAAGTTACGCCTTTTTTACTAAAAATTGTTTTTTCAAGTCCGCGTGTTGGGCGCGATGCGCGCTCCTGCGCGCGACGCGCGCTGGACAGATCTCAAAATTGTATAAATAGGCGAAAATCAGATTTCTTAGGTCATGTTTTGGGTATTTTTGAACCCCAACTCATCCTAGGTCATTTTTGGGTAGATTTAGCTTGGAAACACCATTGGAGCTTGCAATCGGATGATCCGGAGTCGAAGCTTCTTTGCTCGTGATTGACACCGCGAAAGATTTGGTTTTCTTCTTCTTCTCTTCTCTTTGTATTTCTCTTTTGGTGAGTTTGTATGTAAATACTCTAAACCCATGGATGTTTGTTACTCTTTCTACTAGTTGTATAAAGTTTGCTTTACAAATCTTAATCGGTGTTTCCTTGATCTTTTTGCTTAAATGTTTTGGATTTGTGTTGTTGTAGAAATAGACATCACAAATCTTGATTAGGGGGATATCTGTTAGCTTTTGATTCTAGACATAGGATTGGGGTTAACATCCACTTAATATCTGAGTTTAATGCTTCTGTGTTGTTCGATCGGTTGAGACATCATCGAAAGAGCAATATAGTTGAACTCTGTCGGTGTTGCAGACATGGACATTGATGTGAGGGATATGTGGTGATTCTGACGAGTATTGTAGATTGAGTACGGCGGAGTGATAAATCTAATTTTGTGAGGAGTAGTTTAGATTCGAACCAGATAAGCTATTTTCTATCAAGAATGAATTCTTTTTATGTTCATGTGTTAAATTTCCGTGTTTACTGTCTAAACCCATTTAACCCAAACTCTAGAACTAAGAATCCGTCGAACGGCAGTTCAGTAGCACTAATCTCTGTGGACACGATAAATTCCCGGACAAATACTTCCAAAACTTTTGTTGCTTGCCGCTTTACCGCTCCAACAAAATGGCGCCGTTGCCGGGGATTGGTGTTTCTATTGAATTCGCATTGCGATAGTTTCTTTGTTTTTGAATTTTGTGAATATCGTATATTTTGTGCATATTCTCATACTTGTATATTTTTGTATATTGATACATGTTTATATTTTCATACTTATACATGTTTGTGTGTTTGATTTTGTTCCTCTTTACTTTTGCTATTTAGCAAGGTGAAGTTGGCTAAACAAATTGAACTCGGATAGTTCGTAAATTCTAAATCTTCACTTTTTAATTTGTTTAGCCAATTAAGGATTTTGTAAATATTGTGTTTTATGTATATTTGTGTTTTTACACATACTTGTGTATACTTTTGCTTTTGATTCGTTTGTTAAGTGTTTGGGCAGGTCGCTTTCTTTAGGTTGCGTTTGAGGCGAAAGCATTGGCTTACCGCGACGAAGTTACTTACCATTCACGAAACAATAAAAGGCGTCGAGCTTACGACGTAAAACAAGCGCTTTTTGGGAGGCACCCCAACGGTTTTGACTTTTGTAAATTCTGTTAGTTGTGTAAAATGAGATGTGTAGGTGTTAAGTGGAGGCTACACCAATTGTGCAGTCTTCTGGACTGGTTTTTGCTTTTCTGGTGTAGCGCGCGTCGCGCGCAAAGAGGGCGCGTCGCACGGCCTGGGAGCTGAAGAGCTTGGTTTGGCAGAACATAGGGCGCGTCACGCGGTCTTGAGGGCGCGTCGCGCGCTGTGTTGCTTTTGGCCAGTGAATTCTTTTTAATTGTTCGCTTGGCTCGCCTTTTTCCCACTTACACCAAGGCTTTATTGTATAGTATTTTATAGTTTTATTTTTTTATTTCTTTTGTTGTTGTTTAGACTCAAATTTTGGCCCGATTACTTGGAGTCGCATTTGGTAATTCTCCGATTGTGATAGATTCAACATGCCGGTTGTGCAGTAATGATTGTTCAAATTTGTACGTCGCAAGGTACTCGTTTATCGCATTCTATAGCATAGCATGTTTAGGAGACTTTTCATTTGTACAAATTTCATATTACTCATTCTTTTTGCATAACTTGCTCATGACTTGAATCACAATTAGTTTTCCCTTTTTACCATAAATGTGAGGTGGCTTTCCATTCTATATATATGCGAGAGACCGACAATTCTTGTTTTAACTGGATATTATTATGTTTAATCTTTCGTTTGTATTGTTTTTGTGAATGCACGAAAGGGATCAAGGCACTTGTTTGATTTTGAGCACAACTACCAAAGCCAAATATCAATTCACCTTGTGAGTGTGTGACCATTAGTAACCCCTTTTGAGCCTTTTTGTCAATATCCATATTGTTTTTGCTTAATGCTTGTCTATGAGCGTTTGGTTTTCATTTTTGTATGGATGTTTGATTCTTTGTTTTCTTGACCTTCACCTATGATGTTTGGTTGGATTTTTACCTTGCCTTAGAAAGTAGGGAGTATTCACTTGATATTATGGTTGGAGTCAAGTTGGGGAGAGAATGTTTACTTACTTTTTGGTTGATTGATTTTGAGGTTGTGAAAAGAAAAGAAAAAATGTGAAAAAGAAAGAAAAGAAAAAGAAAGAAAAAAAGAGAAAAAGTTTGAAAAAGAAAATAACAAAAAGAGTATGAATAAGATTTGTGTTAATAAGTTTTGTGTTTGGTGTGAAACTTGTGATGAAGAAGAGAGTTTGATTGAAATTCCTTTGTTTGAAACTTTGTGGAAGTAATTACTCCCTTAGGTTTAGGCAAGTTTTTGTTTCGATTAGCTTTAGGACTTATCACTTGTTTGTTAACCGAGCCACATTACAACCTTGAAAGCCCTTGTGATTCGTGCTGTTGCATTTTCAATACTATTTTTAGATGAACGCATAATTTTGTCTTTTGTTTGCAAGATTGTTGGATGTGTGTTCAAAGTCCTCACCTTTCGGTGTTTTTCATCTACAGATTAGTTTTTGCTAGGCGTGATTCATTATTGAGCTTGTTTTTGTTTAGAATGTTTTGTATGATTATTGTACTTAGGATTGGTTTCATTTTCATGCGTCGTTGTAGGATTGTGGTAAGTTTTTACTTTGTTTGTACGTTTTTGGTTTGAGTTGTGCAATTGTTTCGTTTTCGAAACTATGTTGATTCTTGATTCTTTGGATTTTTACTTTTGCGATTTGAGTGTTTGGCCTTTTTTGAGGACAAACAAATTCAAGTTGGGGAGAGTTGTTAAGTGCCAAAATGTAGTTATTTTGTGATTGTAAATAGTGGCACTTATCGATACTTTTTGTTAATAACGTTTGAATAATACCCCGTTTTGTGCATAAATATGTATACTTTGTGAATAGATATATTTTCATACACTTTCATACTTTTTGATAGTTTTCTACTCTTTTTGAAGGTATTCTTGCGTATTTGGAGCATGAGCAATAACGTGTCGAAGACACGGCTTCAAACGCGCGATTTTGAGCGGCAGAATCAATTCATTCGGCGAATAAAGCTCAAAATCAAAGAATAATAAATCACCAATTTGGTTGATATGTTGTCATTGTTAGATAGGAAATTGAATAAGCTTTCCAACGCTTCGAACCGGGCGCAAATCGGAGTTACGGTTCTCAAGTTACGCCTTTTTTACTAAAAATTGTTTTTTCAAGTCCGCGTGTTGGGCGCGATGCGCGCTCCTGCGCGCGACGCGCGCTGGACAGATCTCAAAATTGTATAAATAGGCGAAAATCAGATTTCTTAGGTCATGTTTTGGGTATTTTTGAACCCCAACTCATCCTAGGTCATTTTTGGGTAGATTTAGCTTGGAAACACCATTGGAGCTTGCAATGGAAAGATTTGGTTTTCTTCTTCTTCTCTTCTCTTTGTATTTCTCTTTTGGTGAGTTTGTATGTAAATACTCTAAACCCATGGATGTTTGTTACTCTTTCTACTAGTTGTATAAAGTTTGCTTTACAAATCTTAATCGGTGTTTCCTTGATCTTTTTGCTTAAATGTTTTGGATTTGTGTTGTTGTAGAAATAGACATCACAAATCTTGATTAGGGGGATATCTGTTAGCTTTTGATTCTAGACATAGGATTGGGGTTAACATCCACTTAATATCTGAGTTTAATGCTTCTGTGTTGTTCGATCGGTTGAGACATCGTCGAAAGAGCAATATAGTTGAACTCTGTCGGTATTGCAGACATGGACATTGATGTGAGGGATATGTGGTGATTCTGACGAGTATTATAGATTGAGTACGGCGGAGTGATAAATCTAATTTTGTGAGGAGTAGTTTAGATTCGAACCAGATAAGCTATTTTCTATCAAGAATGAATTCTTTTTATGTTCATGTGTTAAATTTCCGTGTTTACTGTCTAAACCCATTTAACCCAAACTCTAGAACTAAGAATCCGTCGAACGGCAGTTCAGTAGCACTAACCTCTGTGGACACGATAAATTCCCGGATAAATACTTCCAAAACTTTTGTTGCTTGCCGCTTTACCGCTCCAACAGTAGCAACTACTCTCAACTTGTGTGGATGAAGCAAACATTGTCTGAGTACAATGTCACACAAGATGTTATGAAATTGTTCTGCGACAATTTGAGTGCTATAAATATCTTCAAGAATCCTATTCAACACAATAGGACTAAACACATTTATATCAAGCATCATTTCATTAGAGACCTTGATGAAGACAAAGTCATCACTCTTGAGCTTATCAAAACTGAAAATCAGCTTGCTGATATTTTTACAAAGGCTTTGTATGCTGTTCAATTTGAGCAATTAAGAAGCAAACAGGGCATATGTGTGTGTGAAGAGTTCTAGAAATTATTGAATGGGCTGCAGTCAAGTATTGAAGAAAAGGAAGAAGGATCTCAACACTGTTTCTTTATCATCACGACTAGTGCAACTACAGTGGGAATTCTGGACTCTTATTACAATCACGGGTTCCCATTTGATCTAGGAATTTTAGTGTTGATTGCTGGTATTGGCCCGGTATGATCAGTGGTTTCTTTTGGTTTTTTACAAACCTTGTTTTGTCATATTATGGCTAAAAAGGGGGAGTAATAGTGTATGCTAACCACTGACTGAGGGAGAGATTTTTTTCCCTGGTTTATTGCTGAAAAGCTGCTGATATTGAGGGGGAGTTCCTTTACATGTTGAAGAAGAGCTGAATTAACATGAGAGGGATGTCAGACACAATGTTTTGACATCTTACTAGTTGGGAAAGTGCATCTCTCAACTAGTATGTGTGCAGATTCCACTAACAACTAACATGTGTGTTACATGCGGTTGTTTTCCGCTGCATCTCTGATTGTGGAACTACTAAAGTGTATTCTATACAAGGCTGCGAATTGATAAGTTGCTTGAGCCAAAATAAGCCAAAGGGGGGAGATTGTTAATTATCAGTTTTTCTGACTGGCATTATGTTTGGTAAAACTAACTTATGGGAACATGTTGAATAAAATGTTCCATGCAACTAATGAAGACATGTCGAGAAAGATGTTCTATCCAGAGTTCATTCGACATCGCGCCTATTATGCTACTGCTGGATCAGTTGGAGTTAGTTGATGTACAAGTGCATAATATTTTGGAATATTATGCAATCCTAGAAGCGCTTGATTTAAGGGATATGAGATTGTCTCTGATTTCAAGATATTTGATTATTTACTAAATATGGAGAATATTTAGGAATCTAATATTTGAAGTCCTATCTTCATGGAGAAGATTGTGGAAGATTTTCTGGAGTACCCTGCAACGATTTGTGCCCAAATCCAGTCAAAAAGATTGTTCTATATAGCAAGCATCAAACCTTTTATTTCATGAACTTAAATTGTAGAGTGTTAGGGTTTATGCAGTCTTGTGTATTGTGAGCCACTCCTATATCATATTGATAGAAGAGTTTGGTGTTTTCATCGAGTTGTAAGTTCTGTGTTCATTCATAAGCTTTTAAGCATTGAATGATTGTGTTTTAGAAGCGTGTCTTCTAATCTTTGTAATTGTTATCACAATTGTGATTGAGGGGGGTTGAGGTGAGTCTCATACCTAGGCGAGTCTTAGGTACAAGTTAACACTGGTAGTGATTAAGTGAGAAGTTGTAAATGGGGGAGTTTAGCTTCAAATTGATTTTATTATAGTGGACTTATCCCTGGCTTGGAAGCCCCTAGAGTAGGTATTATTGATACCGAACTGGGAGAACAATTACTTGTGTTCTTAATTATTTCTGCACTGCACTTTTATACCTTATCATTGTGTGTGTTTGAAAAATGTTGTCTTGATATCCTTTAGCACATCTGTGATCTGAACGCCAGAGTTTCAAGTTCAAACATCACCATCAGGGGAAACCTCATTGGGAGACTGATATTCGGAGTTTGGACATTCCTCTGAGAAAATCGCTGATTGCTTGGAAGCTCATCCATAATAAAATTCCAACAGATGACCAACTGCATATTCGTGGCATTCCGGCTGTTTCACTGTGTTCTCTTTGTAAAAGAAATGTTAAAAATTCGAAGCACTTATTTTTCAATTGCTCATTTGCTAGTATCGTTTGGTCATTCAATCATATATTATAATAGCATTCCCAATTAGCACTCCATCCGGGCCAGAAATATACTGAATTTTGTGGAGTTTTCAAATGCATTAAATTAGCTAATTCCAGAGGCAGGAACAAAATTTGCATCGAGTCTGACTCTTCCATTGTAGTTAATGCGTTTTCTTCGTTTATGCTTGATCTTGTGCCTTGGCAACTTAGAAATATATGGTTTGCTTGCTTTAACATTATTCTGGATATGAATTTACTAATTTCTCACATTTGTTGGGAAGAAAATAACTATGCGATTTGTTTTTTACTAATGAAGGCCGCACATGTAACACCTTCACTCTGTTTGACTCTTTACCTATTGACATTAAGTGTGCCTATATAAAAAATAAGTTAGATTTATCTCATTATAGATTTAGATACTCTTAAGTGGATTTTAGTTTTTGTACCCCACCTTTTTGTATATCAATCTTCTTTTAATAAACACACATCTTAATACATTCTTTTTAATATTTAATTTTCCCATTTTTATCTTGCATTTTACACATGTTTAGTTCAATAACTCAAAAATCCTTATTTTTTAGAATAGCTAAAAAGTCATTATTGAAAAACAAAATTTGTTGTTCAGTGTATTATTCAAAGAAGAAAAATCTCCAAAGCTCTTCCCTAAAACAAACTCCATTCCTACTTAACCATAAAGCCCATGAAGTTACTAACCAAATAATATCTACCTTCCTATCTAAAACTTTCTTAGATATACAAAAGGAATGCCATTCCATAAAACTTGAATGGCTCTCTTCCTTAACTAACCCCTCTTTACCTATCCACACCGCTATGTCCCTCCAAATATTCTTTACAAAAGAACAAGAAAAGAAAGAATGATCCCGATTCTCCGGATCATTCTTACAAAAAGAGCACAAGGAAGCATCAAAAGATAGCGGAATACCTCTAATTATAAGGAGATCTTTTGTAGGGAGCCTATTCGCAAGAAGCCTCCATCCAAACGCCTTTATCTTGAAAGGGACATCCGAATTCCAAACCAATTTCTTTGCTTCGTCATGTCTACCAATCGGACCAAAAGGAATGCGGTAACAAGCATATATACTTCTCAAATGCGTGTGCAAGTTGAAAAAAGTGGACACATAAAACTAAAAGGTTGTGGTATAGCTCCTTTGGGTACTAGATTTCTCTCCATTTATCGGATATTTCTATATTTTATGGTTTCATATTTATTGAAGATTTCTAATATTAAAGAAAAAGATACATAAAATATTCTGTATTCTCATGTCTTCATCATCCTATTACAAGTGTTAATTAAAGAAGAGTCGAATAACAAAAGAGGATAAGGTCTCTTTGTACTTTGTTTTTATTGATAATGAATACAATAGTACCTCTTTATTGTTGTTTTCTACAACTTTTCCATTGCAATAAAAGAATTTATTAGCTACTATCCTCTAAATATATACATATTTTTTTTTTTTTGTATAAGAATATTCTTTGCAAGTTGGCATAGAACTATAGAACAGTATTAGACAAGTGAACAATATTAACCTAATCAGGAAAAACAAAATTGATCAACCTAAACACGTACTTTGAAAACAATAATTAAAAGATAACAAAAAATTAAAAAGAAACACTTGGAAGAGTTCTATGAATCATTGTATATCATTAGCTGGAATCTGGCCCACTTGAATAGTACATACTATAACAAGACACACACAAAAAAACCAAACAATTAAGGATAATATATATAAGTAGTAAATCACATTTGTATAATATGGTTATTTTATCTGATTTTTTTAATTACTTTATTTATTTTTTATTCATCATCAACAAAAAAATATGGACTGGTTGCATCTTCTAAATCAAGATCCTGGATCCACCATTGACAAGAGAGTTGAGTTGATGACTTATGCTCTCTCTCTCTTCATCTCTGGTGAGGTTATCATATTCATGCACATGATGTGTTTTCAATAGTCAACTATTCTACTTCTACACTGTTTTGAATTATACTCAAATCATATTTGCTTTCTAAGGAATAGTCTAAGATGTTTCCGGGAAATGATTGAGTAGATTCATAAGGAAGACTTTAAAAAACGGACGGTCGCAGTCGTATAAACACTTTCAAGATTTTGATCGGTAATATTTTACGACACTAAATACAGCCGTGTTGTATGAATTAGTAAAAAGTTATTTTTTAATATAAAACGGTGAATAACAATATAATATAATATCAGTATTAATATTTATCGATATCTTTACAATTTTTTAAAACCTTGATTCATAAGTAGGATTGTTTTTTAGGGTATACAAGACAGACTATTGCACATGACCTCACATTTATCACAGTTAAATTATAATTAAATAAGACCTCATAAAATATTTGTCAAGTTAAATTTAAATTGTGATTAAAAATAATTTTTATTTATTTATCATAATTAAACTATAACTAATTAATCAACACATAATCTCTATAAACTTAATACGGCTCTATTGATAAGTAAATACTATAGTTTTTTTAAACTCAAATGTAATCCAACTGGAATGAAGATCAAAGCTAACATAAAGGGATAATGAGAAACTCCACTTTAAACCAACCACCTGAAAACATAACCTATATATGTTTTCATACTTTTTTTATTCCACAACTATTAGAATAAACTGATATTTCATGAAAAAATATTTTAAGAAATTACAAAAATTTATGAATACTGCATTTTATCCATAAAAGCCTATGCAAGGAGTAAAGATATGCATGGCCTACGTACCAACACAAGATCAGTGAAGACATATATGGATATGTGGCTACGTAGCCTTTCAATAATGCATTACTTAAATTAATTAAATATATCACACGAGTGATTTTATGATAGGGACCTATTATTTATTTATTTTTGGTATTTTGGTATTTGCTTAGTGACTTTTGTCTCCTTTGAATTGAAGCCAAGCTGGCTTACATTGTATATAAAAAGCATTTCTATGGAGCTTTCCCTTACCCACTTGGTGTTTTAATTAACCCCACATAGATTCAATAATTTTGAAACATATAAATAACATAACACAGAGGTAGATAAGTACTTTATGTGTAATTAGTCCAGTACTTGCTATATATGGGGGTTTATAAATTAGTGGCATATGCCAAATCTTATGCCATCTTTTATATGCTACTAGTAATTAAAGATCGGTTGCAATGTCCCCAATGTTGTCTATCCAAATACATAGATAAGTTTTAATTTTAAGAAAGAATAATAGATGTGTAAAGCTGCACTTTAATTAACTTTCTTTGGATCATCATGGGGGCCAAGGACTGAATGACACTTTACCTTCCTAGGACTTGCAATTATGTTCCAGAGCAGTTAAAGGGCCCAACAGAATAGGCTCAACACAAAAGATGCATTCTAAAATATGCTAGTTTATCTTAAATGGTGGAAAACTACTCTATAAACATTCGAAAATGTTCTTCTAATTTCAAAAATGCATTTTTTTAACGCATCTTTTATACACCGAACACGTCTTAAATGAGTCTCACTCTAGATTTTTAAGATTTAGTTTGGAAATACATCTCTGAATATGCGCACCCCATAAATTCATATTTGAAACACATTCATTTTGAGATAAATTTATCCGGAGATGCATCTCCGGATTCACCCTAAACATAATACAAAAGTGCATTTTTCGAACGCACTAGGATCAAATCAAAACAAGCCCAAATTAAATCTCAGCTCAATTTTTTTCAAAGTTTATTCTAGAAATGTATCTTTGGACCCACCTTATCACTAGTTTCCACCTCTTTGCTTTTAGTGGTCGTCTTACTAGAGAAGAATAACAAGTGCAATTTCAACCACTCTATTCATTTCTCAGTGTAGGGCGTTGTGAAAATGATAGTTTCTGATCATACATTTTTTCCGAGTTCACAGAATAACGCACCATTGAATTGGCTACAGTTCACAGATACTCGTACTTCTAATAGCAGACAATTAAACTGGGGCTAAATTACGTTTGATTTTATAAATTTCCCCTTATTTTCAACAAATTAAATTCAAGTTCCATACAATAATTAAGACAAGATACTAGATGTTTTTTTACTCAACGTGAAACATATTTTTATTTCAAAATACAAGGTATCTTTAGTTTTGATTTTTATAAAATAATTCATTTGCTGAGATGACTATCACATAAGTTTCTGCATTTTTTCCAGGTTCAGTAGGTTCCAGAAATGCATTTCTAGAGACATTCTGGAAACACATTTCCAGAATAAATTTAGTCATAAAATTGGGATGTGACTCAAAAGCAAATGAACTGTGTGTGCATGTGTTGGGTATGGAGATGCATTTCCGCAATCTAGCGGTAGTTTGGATTTTTCACTAAGGTGTGGAATCAAAACTTAGGATTCCTTAAGAAATCCCCAAATATTTTCGAAGGAGAATGGTGAGCAGGTAGACCGCACACCATATCGACTACTCGCTCGCCATCACCCATTGGATCTAATTTTATAGTTTCCAATATTTTGCCCTAAATCAATTAAGAGCAGATTTAACAGTCCGATATATAAAACTCTGTCTATGCAGCATAACACGTACGTTATTCTTTCACTCTTGCAAGTTACACATCTCAGACCTCAATGATTTTTCATTGGATTACTAACCTTGTAGTCACACCCTCACTCCGTAATACCGGAAACCTGCACCATCGTATCAAAAGAGTTTCATATCCACACGTCATAATCTTTTATTTTGCACTGTAATAATGACGACGTATGTGGGAATCATATTCTGATTCTCACAAATTTCTACATCAAATCATCAAATCCTTTTCAACGCATCACTATATTGCCTGATCTAATCTTTGCAAACAATCTCCAACAATAATGGTAACTTCCAATCTAGAGAAGTTAGTCCAAAAATCTGAGAAGAGGAAAGCCTCTGGATCGTAGAGGATGACGAAAAAGGAGAGCCAAGAGATGAAAAATCAATCCTAAGGTTCATAGATAACGAAAAAGAGGATGATAATCCCTACAAAATGCTTCTATGGGTGATAACAATCAAAGTAGTGAATCTTGTAGTACCAAAGATTCTGATTGATAGATGAATTTCATGCAATATCATGTACGTCAGTCTCTTCGAGGAGAATAGAGTAGACAAAAGAGGATTATCACCTTATAAAGGCATAGATCTTCAAGTGTCCAAAGATTTTTTCATCATTAGGAAAATATAGAGTTATCAGTCCTCTTAGGAGAATGGACATATGGACAATAGACATAAAATTCTTGGTAGTCCCCTGCAAAAACCTCTACAACTACATTATGGGAAGATCCTTCTTTGCACCACTAGACATAGTTGCTTTGACCGTCCACCTACATATCAAATACTACAACATCTATGACCAATCAGTTACCATCCAAGCTGACATATCTAAATTATGCTTGATATATGAAATACTACTAAAAAATTCAACTATGACAACCCTCAATCAATAGAGGAGAGCAACAAGGACCTTCATCCCTAGCTGGAGCAGACCCAACATTTGTACCATGAGTTTTGACAAACGCCTAGACGAAACCACAAGAGATGAAATGCGAGACGTCCCAACTGAGGTAGGGGTGAAAACCCAATACTAATTCCAGATGGGTAATATGAAGTCGTGAAACTCGAAGAAAATACGGCGAGAACAATGAAGATAGGAGTTGGCCTACTAGTCCTAGTAAAAAAAGGAACTCATCAAGTGCCTCAAAGACAATGGTGACCTCTTTTCGATTTCGTCATATAAGATTCCCGATATTGACCCCATTGTGGCTTTCCATCATTAGAATATTGATCCCTCCGTCAGATACATGGTCTAAGAAAGAAGGCGACAATCCTTTGAAAAATATGAGGCCATTAGGAGCATCGTTCAGGGGCTCCTACAAGCCAACATTTCTAAGTTGAAGTACATTGAATGGTTGTCTAACCTCGTCCTAGTTAAGAAAGCTTTGAGCAAGTGGTGGATGTGCGTTGACTACATTAATCGCAACTGAGATTGTTACAAAGATTCGTATAAGCTTTCCAAAATCGATAAAATGGTGAAAAATTCACCCCAGTACAAACTAGTATCATTCATGGATGCCTAATCTGGATACAACCAAATTCCTATGCATAAAGAAAATAGAGACAAAAATGATTTCATGATAGAGCGCACCAATTATCGATACAACTTCAATTCCATTTAACTTAAAGAATGTGAGTTCTAAGTACCAAATAATGATGAATAGGATTCTTTAAAAAGAAATCAATGAGATGCTAGAAGTGCACATGGATGATATTATCGTAAAATCTAGCGAAGAACTATTTCACAATGGCTACCTCATGAACGTATTTAACCATGTCTGGCAGTACACCATGATATTTAAACCCAAGAAATGCCCTTTTGAGGTCAAGGTCGGCAAGTTCATGGGTTTCTATTTGATAGAAAAAGGCATCGAAGCAAA
This sequence comes from Vicia villosa, assembly GCF_029867415.1. Lineage (NCBI taxonomy): Eukaryota > Viridiplantae > Streptophyta > Magnoliopsida > Fabales > Fabaceae > Vicia > Vicia villosa. Next base: position 38,710 of record NW_026705161.1, on the reverse strand, counting down.
CCCCGAAAAATGCAATTATTAAAATGGATACACCAACCACAAAGAAGAATATAATGAAGTTAAATGGGATGTCCTCTCAATAGATTTATTTCAAAATCAGCCCAAAATGCCCCACCGTTATATAAGCTGCTAAGGAAAGAAGTACATTTGATTGAACTTCAGAATGCGAGTAAGCCTTCACATTGCTAATCTCTCAAGAAATTCCTCCCATACTTCGATATATTCTTCAAATCAAGGAAAGCTTTGAGGGTCCAAGTATTCACGAATTTCATTGCAAAAAGACCCTAGCTACATTGAAACAATGCAAAATATGGATCGTCATTACATATGGATCATCCAAAAGTAGGGGAAGTAGGGGAAGTGTTACATGACTCATCCTAGAGAGTGAAGCAAGTTTGGTAGTTGAATGATCCTTATGTTTTTTAGTTCTCCACTACCAACACTCAAGGGGAGTATGAAGTCTTTATTTTCGGTCTCACTTTAGCCTCAGAGTTGAGTAGAAAAAAGTTAAATTACAACAAATTCCCAACCGATCGTTTTCCAAGTTAAGGGGGAAGCACAAAATAATGACCCTTTGTTGGGTCATCGCGGGGAGCAACTCCATTGGGTCAAGAGCAACACACAAGTGAAAGAGACACCACACAATCACCCAAAACCTTAAGGTGATAGGTGTATGGGCCATCTTACTTATAAAGTGATCAACCTCCACTTTTCTAAGCAATATGGGACTAACAACTCACACTTGCACACAACAATCTCCCCCCTCAAGTGTGAGTCCACACCAATCTCCCCCTCAAGTGTGAGTCCATAATAATTTCCCCCTCAACTGAAAGAGACACCACATATTCATCCAAAATCTTAAGTGATTGGTGTATGGGTCATCTTACTTATAAAGTGCTCAACCTCCACTTTTCTAAGCAATGTGGGACTAACAACTCACACTTGCACACAACACCCTTTACAGTAGAAGTATGTCGCCTTAACAAGAGACAAGTTGATCGCGTTTAGATCCCATATGATCACACACGTACCACGTGAGTAGAACACGAGGGCGGACATCTTATCTAAACCTGCGAGCACAAGGGCATCAGGTGTCAATTACTCCTTCATACATGAAATATTAGACAAGCCTAACATCAAAATTTCATAGATGATAGTGGTTGCGACGGGCTACACCACCTGTTCCTCATGGGGATCACTGACATAGTTCAAAATTCTACCGACCAACCCTGCCGATGCCAGTCTCATAAAAAGAAGAGCAAGTTTGTATTTGATCTTAGGGAGAGTGCTATACCGAAGAGACTTCTAACCCTTATTAAAATGCCTCAAATAAGAAGTCAAATTGACGTTCGCTGAAGTCTATGAACTCTTTCTAGTTACATCTCTTTGACTTCATTAACTTGAACATTAGAGTGTTAATGAAGTCTATGAACTCTTGCAAGTTATACCTCTTTGACTTCATTAACTTAAACATTAGAGTGTTAATCTTGTAAGTATACTTTACTCCCAAAAAACTGCACCACATTATCAAAAGAACTTCTTATATCCAGATCATTAATATTCCTTTCCGCATTGTAATAATTTCAAAAAGAATGTAGCAAATTTGGACTTTTTGATCGATGGAAGACATGTCCATTCAACTTACTGTTGCTAAATCAATTTAAAGGAGACAACCTTATCACACTGCTAGCTTTAATGTTCAAACCGTGTTTGATTTTGATTGCCAATGCTTCGTAGAAGTCTCTTACTATTATGCATCATGTGCATCATAGAACTGATTTCCATCCAAATCTAATTATATTTTATTATTATTATTATTATTATTATTATTATTATTATTATTATTATTATTATTATTATTATTATTATTATTATTATTATTATTATTATTATTATTATTATTTATAATAATTTGGATCTAAGTTAAAAAATAAGATAAAACTAAATTCGAAAACCGAAACTCCCCTAAAATAATTAGCTAAGACTTGAGCAACCGAAGAAGGAGGTTATTTGAAACACAATAGTTTCAGAATCAGCGGTGCAACAAATATTAACCAGAACATTAGCACAATGGCTTGAACCCTTCGCATGATGCTCAAACCTATGACACTCCAGTTTTGTCACCTTATATACTTTTGCTAGCATCTCAGAATCCATATGCACCACCAACTTCATAATGCCAGTCTTTCTCACCTTCATAAAGATTACATTTTCAGGCTTATATGTACTCAGACGCCCCTAACCTTTTGCAAGACCCATCCAATTAGCCCTAATTAAGAGAATTTTTTACCATATATCCCTACCTTTATCCTCTCACCTTTAATTTTTTTTATTTATTTTAAATATTTCAATTTTACTCTTTTTATTTATCAATTGACTTTTACCGGTGAATTTTTCACCCTACGTCAGTGTACCGGTTAGTGTCATTAGCAAGGATTTAAAAAACGGTCGCGGACGCGTAAAGTTTTTTGTGATTTTGGTCGGTACAAGTGTATTGCGGTCGTCGCGATGTGAATTAACGACAATGTTCTTCAATATAAGAAACGGTGATAACAATATCGATTTCGATATCTTCCAAAACCGTTTTGTCGCGGCTGTTTTCGCAGTCGCGGACTTTTTTAAAACCTGCCCATTAGTGCCAGTTTGTATAGGTTATAGATAATCCGTTTATCACATATAACTCAAAATTTTTAAAATTATAGTAATGTTGTAACACCTTACTTAATTTTATCTCTTATATTATATTTAATTTTTTAATTTTTAATATTTACAATAATTTAATTAAAAATTATTTAATTATATTCTACTAATTTGTGTTATTGTTGGATAATTTTAAATAATTTTAAACTTGTACAATATTTGTATTGTATTTGGATTTATTTTTAAAATAATATAGTCAATTAAAATATATTTTATATAAAGTAACATACTTTATATAATTAATATTATGTGTTTTTTTTATTTATTTATAAAAAATAAATAAATGATCCGTTTATGGTCGGATAGTATGCAACTTGTCTAGGTCCGAATTCATATAATATATTATGAATTCATATTATAAGTGGACTTTTTAGGCCCGATCCTAAAAGTCTGAGGCCCGTCAAGGAAGGCCCATTTAAGATCATATAGTCTATTTCGACAACTTTGATTATCTCTAATGTCTCAAAATAAGCCATGGCATTTTGACACCACACGAATTATATTAAAATAGAATCATCTGGTCGGAGGAGCAATTTAACTAATTCTTAAATTTAAGTGTGAGTGGTTAAATCTCATATCAATTATAAATTGATAAAATATTGAATATATAAAAAATAATGTTAAAATTAATGTCTTAAATTTTAAGTGGAAATGTTTCGTCTTTCTTTTTGGGTCTTGGAGCATTTACTCATTGTTGCTTACGATTTAGGATTTCGAATAAGTGGTATCAAAGCAGAGGTGTCATGTGTTGGATATTGTTATAGAATGTGAAAGACACACTCTTATCAGGGAGATAGTTGAATTCATCAAGTATTTTCACATTAACTATGAATGTATAAAATGTTAAAAACATAGAAGAGGTGACCTTATACCTAATTCATTAAGATTTTGATTGGATACATGGTGTCTCCAACTCTTTTATCTTAGATCATTGACTAATTGTTGCTTTCAGCTTCTCCAAACTTCCTAATAAATGGTATCGAAGTGTGAATAAATCATGTATTAGATCGTGCTATAGGATGTGAAAGAATCATACAAGTGGAGGAGATGTTGGATTCAAGTGAGTGTTTAAGTCTCATATTAATTATGAATAGGCAAATTGTTGGATATGTATAAGACCGAATATCCATATACCTAAATGGGTGAAAATAATAGCCTTGAAGTCATTCTTCTTAGAATGTATGTACATTACACGTTTAGCATCAATTACATCATTGGTCAAATCTTGCAAGCCATTTTGTACCACTTCATTGAAATCCAAATATCACATTCATTTGTTTTTTCATTCCATCCTATTTTTGTTGTCAAGAATTGAAAATTTCTACCAAAATTATCCATTGAACTTGTCATTTTCATTTAATGATAAAAAACAACACATGGACATTTGGATAGTGATTTTTTTAGACCATTTAATTTGAGACTCTAGATACTACTTGTTAGAACTTAGTGATCTAACACACATAGTGATGACAAACAAAAATTGTGATTCAAAATGGTTATGTACTTCACCATTTTCATTCATGATCACAATGCTTAGTTATACAATACATAAGTTGAGATTAAAACCATTAAAGAGGGTCAAACAATTCAGAGTCAACTTAATTAGTTACTTAATTAAATTATAAGTAACTTAACTAACTTTTGAGTTACACTTTAATACCCTTACAATTATTTAAAAAATTTATTTGTTCTCCTACATTATAAAATATTGACTTTGGTATCAATTATATTCTAGAAACAGAATTGAATGTCATTTGTTGGTGCAAAATTCAAAATCAATGGTGTTGATCTCTAATACGATGGTCTAGGGATGGATTTGCAAGGTTAGCATTCCAACACACAAGTGAGTTCAAGATTCAAGATGAGTTCAATACTCAATGGATTAATCAATTAGCTCATTTAAAAGCCCAAGGATATTTTTTCTTTTCGAGTCAAAATTTTATCCCATAAATAAAGGGCTTCTTCTCATTTAAAAACACACCTGAAAAATATATTTATATATAATTTCTCACTTTCTATTCTCTCCATTTCATTTTTTTCTTTTTCACTAAATTGCATTAGTGCTTCGAGAGTGAAAAAATCAATTAGGTTTTTGTTTGTTCAAGCGTTGGGGTTGTTCTTGTAATTAACTCATGGGGACTTTCCGTCTTTTGTAATATCTCTTATGAGAAGTTGTTTGGCATGTGAGCTAAACTAGTAACAAAATCATGTTTGGTTGGTTGGATTAACTAGTCAAAATCTTTGTTTTGTTCATTAGCTTATTGATGAATAATTTAACAAGTGTAATAAATTTTATTGAAGTAATAAAAATAAATTTGTATCCACGTGGATTGTTTTATTTTATCAAAACAATTGACTTGTTATGTTAATAAAATCAAGATTTTTCAAGGTTTGAATTGATGTAAAAATACCTAAATAAAAGAACAAAACTTTAGCAAATAAAATGTAATTAGGCTTTGTTTCGAATTCCATGTATGTCGCTGGTGATGCTTGCGTCTTTTTGTCTTAAGTTGATTTATAAAAAAAATATCTATTTAACCCAGCCATTATACCTAACCCTTTGGAATATAACTCACTATTCTACACTATAACTCCCCAATCCCTTAGGTCAGTTCGCAGTTAAAAAGGCAATTAAAACGTTAAAACCTTAAGTCACAACTTATAATTTCTTATTCCTAATCGATTACTAAGTTGAACAATTAATTAAGATCAGAATCGCATAGTTAGGATTAGTAATCCCTATAATTATAGGTTCAATATATGAGCTTGTCAACACATACAAATAAATGAATACAAGATTTATTTGAATAACAAATATTGATTAATCAAAGTATGCAAATAATACAAAACTCAACAGATGTCCCAACAGGAAAGTATCTAACAAAATCTAATAAAAGGAAATTAGCTACTTATAATATAATTAATATAAGCTATGAGTTTATAGTAATAATACATGAAAATTAATGTAGAATTAGATCTTCAATAGAGGAAAACCTTCATTCCTAAGCCTCTTGCACTTCCTTGCCTTCAATATTCGATTTTTGCAAAAAAAAAAAGTTAAATCTCAAGTTTCCTTCTTTAAATACCTTAAAAAAATGCCAAGAAGTTGCAAAAATGCGTCCAGATGTTTCCAGACGTATATGGACTTTTCCTCGATGACGCATATGTGTATGTGACGCGTTTCCACCTGATAGCCTGCCAGACGTGTCTGTAAGCGTCTGGATGCATGTGGGCGTTTGGTACACGTCTGAGACGCGTATGGCCTGTAAGGTTTTTCAACTAAAAATCTTCTAGACACGTTTGGACGCGTCAGGGTGGCATCTGAACGTGCATGGGCAGGCAACGACTTCTTTTTGAGTTTTCCTTTTCACTTCGGGTTCTGCAACACAGGTCAAACTATTCCCAAATTGTCATACCGCTCAGTTAATATTAGAAACCTCGTGAAACTATTTATAATTCATGATCCAAACACTAAATAATTACAAAATTGGATGAAAATGAATGAAGAAAACATAACAAAATGATGTAAAATTAATTGTCATCACTTCAACCGATGTAAAAGCTCTCGTTTGGTTTGGAAGATTGTCCGTCAAAATATCTATTTGGTTTGTATGCTTATACCTGTTGGAATAATATAGCAAGTGTGAGTAAGTGGGGAATTAGTCCCACATTGGATAGGAATATGGAGACTTGAGCATATATAAGTGGGAGAACCCACTCACCTATCACCTTAAGGTTTTAGGTGGAGAAGTGGTGTTCCTCTCACAAAGGTGCTTATTCCTACACTATGTATTAATGCTTCTAGTGACTCCCCAACATGGTATCCAAAGCCTTTGGTTCGAGAAAGGAACCGAAAGGGACTTGTATCGAAATGACATCCAAGAAAGTGGTGTCCCGTTGCAAGGTGTCAACGATGGCACAAGTGAAAGTGAGGGAGCATTGTGGACTCACACTTGAGGGGGGAGTGTTGGAATAATATAGCAAGTGTGAGTAAGTGGGAAATTAGTCCCCCATTGGATAGGAATATGGAGACTTGAGCATATATAAGTGGGAGAACTCACTCACCTATCACCTTAAGGTTTTAGGTGGAGAAGTGGTGTTCCTCTCACAAAGGTGCTCATTCCTACACTATATATCAATGCTCCTAGTGACTCCCCCAACAAGACCAAAGTAACATCTCCATTTGGTTTGTGACATCTATTATAATATATAAAAAGTAAAGTACATGATAATTACATTTTAAGCCCTCTGACTAAATAACTAAAACCGTTCAAATTCCATGGGTAAATTTGTCCTTTTGATAAATAAAGCCACCATATTCATTTGACATTAAATGCTATCTATTGTGCCACTTTTTGATTGGTTGATTTCATTTTTATTTATTTGGTTTTTCCTTTTTTTTAATTGTTATTATATATTATTATAATTAAACCCTAACTAATTATGCTTGCCTACGTGATAAAACAAAAAAACAACAATAGCTGGCTTGGAAAACCAAAAACACCACTACCAAAAAACTGTCTTTCCATTTTCCAATTCACACTTTACTTTGTCTATTTTCTTAATAATTGTAAAGATACACGGGAAAATGAAAATAATTATCATATCTTTAAATTTCTTCTTTCTTTTCCTCTTCCATCTCCTTTTTTATTCTTTCTCTTTTTCCTATCACAGTCTCCCTCCCTCTCTTCTTTGCACAACCGATGTGAACTTCAGCACACTGTTAATTTCTTCCCCCACATCAAGATCAACTCCTCCGTCAATTTTTCGATATTTTGATCCTATTTAGTTAATTGGATTTCATTTTCGATTGTATTAGCAAAGAATTTTGATTTTATACAGTTTGATTTTTTTTTTAAAGAAAAATGAGGAAATGGTCCGGTGAAAGCGACGTGGTTGAGATTGAAGGGATTGATGTTAGTGTTTGTGTTGCGGCGGATAGTGGTTTTAAGGTGAGCGTTGGCTCCGCCGGTGGTCCTTTGAAAAGGTGATTTTTCATCCCGTTTATTATTCCGAATGTTTAAGAGATCTACACTTTTAGAAAATTGACTACATTTCTTAGTTTTTGATTTTTTTGCTTCCATGATCTTTGTATATAATAATGGCTTAACTTGTATGCACACCACCTATTTGATAAAATGTTTAAGAGCATCATTTTAGTAACTTGCAGTGTTGTTGGCCCATGCTAAAATAATTATTACTTTGATAGTAGTATCAATTATTATGCACACCACCTTTTATGTTTTTTCATCTTTGCTAATAGATTTGTAGTTGTAATGAATATGTTTTATATGTGAGTTTTTATATTTTGTTTGATATTATATTTTTATTGGATCTGTTATCATTCTATGTTGAGGGGAAGAGAACAACAGAGAAGAATATGGATGAAGAAAGTGGTGGGGCTGGTGTATACTCCGAGAAAGACAAGAAGGGTGATGCTGCACATGTTCTAGCAATGCAGCCGGTGTTTCCAAAAATAAAACAAGAAGAACATGTATATCAGAGAATCCTTCTGAAATTGAGAGATGTCAAAGATAAAAATAAGTTTATCATAGTCAATTTACAATAGAGGGGTTGAACATTAATACTTCTAAATCTTCTTTTGAAGATTAATTTTACATTCACATTTTATGCAGATATAAAAATGTACAATTTGACCATCCTTTTGAGGATTATGTTGTGATGATTTGATTTTTATTAGTTTTCATATTTGTTGCTGAAACTTCTTCTCTACAGTCAGTAAATCTTTATTTGCTCAAAAGGGTTTGGCTAATTTGTTATTATTGTTGTTTCATTTGACCAAGTATATGCAAAGATTGTTCCTAAAATAATTCTGGAATTGGTTCAACTTTCCGATTCCATGCCCCAAGCTGTCGCTCTCCTTGGCGAAAGACGTCGAAGAATCCAGACGCACTTCCACTTTTCTCAGTATCGTTGGTTTTGGCAATGTTATAAGTTTCCTTTATTTGATCCATATTCAATTTAAATTTCTTAGATTTATTCATATTGCATCGGATGCACGACAACATATTTGAGGTTTAATTTATGTTTCTTACATTTATTGTGTATAATTGAATGCCCTGTGGTTATTACATGTTTGTGTAATATAATAGCTTTATATAAGGCTTTTAAACTATAATTATTATTTTCATTTTTAGCACTAAAACTTTAAGATTTTTTGAATTGAAATATTTAATTTCTTCTATTTCGGTCCATTTTATTCTACTTTATAATCTTTATTTTCATACTGAAAATTGAAATTTAACTTTTAATTAGGTGTTGCAAACATATGGAGGAGTTTTTCTGCAAAAGAAAGAACATAAACAGTTGCTTGAAATTGTTCAAGAATTGCACAAGTATTGTGCGAAAGAGCCAGTGAAATGTCCTTTAATATTTGGAGGTGAATCCATATTTGCAGTTAAATCATACCAATTGTTTTGCTGAATATTTTAAACCATACCAAATAAATGTTATATTTCATATTAGATGTAACTCACAAATGCCACACGTTTGATTCGTTTTGAACCTTCAGCTCACAAATGCCACACGGTATTTACTAAATCTACCATAAATAAGCCTATTGTGTATCTCTTAAGACCTAAACTATTCTTCCTCCAGATTGTAAGTTGCCAATACTCAGGTAGTATAAGCATCATAGATATATCGGTTCTCTACTTCTGTTTCTTTTGAATCTGTTGTCGTTTTCGTTGTTCTGAATCATAGTATCATCCATTTGTGAAGTCATTTCCTCTGCGTCGATTTTAACGTAGTTTTTGTAACAGGTCTTTAAAAACATCAACGACGCGCCCAATTGAAGTGGTGAGTGACATTAACGACTCAAAGGATTTGAGGGAAGATTGTTGTTCGTCGTAAACATATGTGTAATGTGACAAGTTCCTCCAACAAACAATACTATTTTACTTGAATAAGGTATACTATTTTACTTTGATGTATCAAATCAAGTATCAACATAAGATGATTTTAGAATATGGACTTAATTTTGGTTGTGTTGCAGGTCTTACTGAAACATGTGTTGGACCCTTATCCATAGAACAATATATTTAAGATTTCATTTTGTAGCAACCCTGTTTGAAATGTACTAGAATACTCAATAAAACACATTTTTCCTATGAATAAGAATTGAGACGTTTCCTTACTCTTAAAGCTGAATTATCGGTTGCTTTGCTTTTGTTTAGTGGTGTAGAGATGAGGAAAGACGCTGGACCGAGGAGTGAGGCGCTGATTTATTGTGCTGTGGTTGATTTCAAATGATGGTTTGGTGTGTTTTCTTGGTTTGGATATCAAATTGAGATTGAATGAATTGTCTTATGTGGTTGATTCCATGATAGCAGTGTTTGATAGAAGTTATAACAGTATTACAACTTTGATTTTACTATTATAACTTTGATAGTAGTGTTTGATTTCATGATTTCACAAAGTTGTAATATTGCTATCAAACAGTATTTCATGATTTTACAACTTTGATAGTTGTGTTTGATTTCATGATTTCACCAAGTTGTAATACTGTTATAATAGTATATACTTTGATAGCAGTGTTTAATTTTATGTTTTTTAACTTTTGAAATTATGTTATAACAGTATAACAACTTAGTATTACAACTTCTAATTAAATATATAGCTTTGGTTTACAAGGAATATATAGTTTATTATAGAAAGTGTTTGATACATAGTGTTACAAAAGTTTAATATTTATATGATTAATTAGTATTTAAAAATTACTTATGGTGATAAAGTGTAGTAGTCAATTTTCAATAGAATAAAGGGTAACTTTTTATTTAGATTAAATGTCACTCTCTATTTGTCAAAAAAAAATCACTCTCTAAATTATTTCTAATATTTTGGTTAGTTGAGTCGTCATTGATAATGCCAACATAATTATCAGATTTTTTTTAATATTGTTATAATTATAGGAATGAAATAATTAAAAGCTAGTTTTTAATTACTAATGGCATAACTATTTTGGACTAGGCGTAATGAAACTATATTGGACTAGGGGTAATGATACTACATGTTCCAATTCTAGGTTGAAAAAAATATTGAAATATAGTCATTTTAATGTTCAAATAAATAGGAATATATTTTATGTATTTAATACAAAAAATACACCTTTTAAATTGATTACAAAATCAATCACCATTATTATAAAATTAAATAATATTAATTGATTATTATTATTATTAATTATTAACGTATATCCTCAAAACAATTCTTAGGATTTAAAAATGAAATAAATTTCATTTACGTGTTTTTTATCATCCTAAAGTAATATAAGTGGATTTATATATATATATTTTTTAAAGTTATGTTTAAAATGTGTCAATAATTCATGAAGTTAAAGGCTAATGACACAGACATACACGAGTAAATGACTATTTAATTATCATAGCTATTAAAACTCATGCTTTTAAATTTTTAATATAAAATCAATTTTTCGTTGCTTAATGCAATTAATTTGAAAAGTCACACAGGAAGATGAAAAGTTTCTTAATGCAGATACGGAAACTCAATTAAATGATAATTATAATATTGAATGAAATTATTATTATTGAATTGAAAACTAAATAATTTCTCATAATTATTAATTTAAAATTTATTTATAATACAATTAATTTGTTTATACTACTAATTTGTTTTTTTATTTAATTTTTTTATTAAAATTAAAAGTTCTAACTTGAAATAAAATATATTTTGTAATCATTTATATTATTAGAAAAAGGTTAATAAAAACAAATCTAAATCAATAGAGATAAAATTTATAACTTTTTACTACAAATTATAACTTTTTTTATTCCAAAGTTAAATATTTAGTTTTCCATTATAAAAATATAAGAATAAAAATAATTTTGTAATTATTTAGATCCATATTTGAGATAAAATTTATTGTGAAATTATTTAGACTTTTATAGAAAGGTGAATAAAACAAAACAAAATTAATTGAGATTTTGTAATTTTTGTAAACTTATGAAATAACTAAAACTTCTCAGAATTTTTTCAAATTAACTTCATAATTGTAATCATGTTAAAAATATGTTAATGTGTAGTCATGAAAATTTAATGATAAATGGTAATCATGAAAAATAATGATAAAAGATAAAAATTTATTAATATATTCAATCTTATAAATTGAATAAACTACGATCGTTTTTTCATTTTAAATTTGAGATTTTATATTTATTACACTATCCAATGAAGACTATTTAATGTGACTATTTTAAATATATGAGAATAAATATATATTATTTACCATACATAGGTTTTAAATTTCTATTTTTTTTTATAATTGTACATATTCAAGATCTAATTACTCTATTAACATATTCATATTTTTATTATTTGTTTAATTTTTAAATATTTTAAGTATAAATTAAACGTAGAAACTTTTAATATTTGACGGGAGATGTCATACATTTTAGGTTTGAAAAAAATGGGCTAATATCTCAAATAGATTTAATAAATTTTATTCTCTAACTATATTTAATTTCTTAATTAAAATTATATTTTTTAAACTTATAAAATTATATATTTTTTATATTATAATAATATACATTAAATGTAGAAACTCTTAAGCATTTAACGAGAGTTGTTATTCGTTTTACGTTTAGTAAAATGGGCTAATATCTTAAATAGGTTTAATAAATTTTTAGAATTAACTCATTTGGATTCAATTGGGGTTTCTTAACTCATCTGAATTGACGGGTAGATGTGAACGTATCTATGAGATACCAATAATTGACGTTTCTTAACTCATCTGAATTGACGGGAAGATGTGAATGTATCTATGAGATACCAGTGATTGACGTTTCTTAACTCATCTGAATTGACGGGTAGATGTGAACGTATCTATGAGATACCAGTGATTGAGAGATGATTTTAATATCTATCTTTTTAACTATTTATTTTGTTACTGTTTTATATATATTGAAGTTATAAAATTAATTGACGGGTAGATGTGAATGTATATATGAGATATCATTTATTGATTGAAATTACGTGAATATTTATGAACTGTAAAATAAATTATATTATATTTGATATTCCAAACACATGAATTAAATTTTGATAAATGATTATAAGTTATAAATATATTAATGTTATTTATTGTTTATATTTAAAGAGCTAAAAAATTTGATGTATTATTAACTCTTTTATTGTTAACTATTATGTTTTTGGGATTAACATTGACTAAATTTGTTTGCATTTTGGTTAAATATAAATGGTTGATTTATATAAAAAGAACTTTACAAGTGATATTTGAATACGTGTAATGTGAAACCCGACCAGACCCGTGCGATAGCACGGGTTTCCTACTAGTCATCCATTAAAATCTCTGTTTGACTCCTGAGATCAGTCTAGTGTAACAACTATGTCTAGTTTCGAGATTGTTATGATGTAAAATCTCCTATTTGGTTTGGAAAATAATCGTTGTAAAACTCATGTTTGTTTGTAAGAAGGTTAGTGGGTATAACCTATGAAAAGTTTGCATTTGATATAGTGGAAGCTCTCGAGAAGAAATTGTTAGGGCCAGAATAAGTTGAAACTGTATAAATCTTGGTGTAATTCTGTTTACTCTTATCTCTTTATTATATTTCAACTATTTACTCCGATTTCTATTTCTTTATTTATACCAATGTCTATTCTTTGTTTGATTTACCAAATTGTTTTTAAATACTTTCATTTGCAAATAATTTTTAATAGGATAGCGTTTTCAACCCTCCACAATTCACCCCCTCTTGTGTTTGGAGTCACTTGTCCAACATTGACCTTCTGCATAGCATTGCACGACTCCTCCGTCTGAGCTTCGATCCTGATAACCATCACCACATGCTTCGACGCCTCCACCATTATGATACCAAAGCCCACCAGCTATCGTCATGCGGCATTGGCGTTGCTGCCGCTTCCCAACGGCTAACTTCTCAATTACCGACGACTATCACCTTCCGCCGCCATGCACCTCTATCAGACCGTCTCCCCGTGGTTCAAACACCTTTTGTATACTTTATGTATGCTTTTAAAAATTTCTAATTTCTACAATCTCAAAATATACGTTCATTCTCTACATCACTTAAAATTTTAAGACATATTTCAATATTCTTATTTTTCTCTTGTAATATTCAAGATTCTTCGTAGTTTGAGTAACATGATAATCTTGACAACAATAAAGAGTAGAAATTTTGACGAAAGATAACCGAAAAATATAATCTCATAGTAATTTGAAGAAGGAAAAAATGATCTTACACAATACTAAGTCAAAAATTAACATAAAGGTACCCATTAATCATAATGTTACTAAAATAAATGATAAAATTGAATCTTTTAAAGTATAGGGGTGTGTTTTAGGCTGGACAACAACAACCCACAATTCATTTCCAATGGAAAACAAGTCACTTTCAAAAGAAACAAACCAAGTGGAAATTGCCAAGTGCCTTTAAAAAAAGGGCTGAATCATAATATGTATTTGAAAAAAGTTTATTACGGTATTTCTGATTTCGTGATTGATGTATTTCTAATCAAGATCTTTGTTTCCTAATTTTTCTTTCTCTTTGGGGTTTTCCCCTTTTGTTCAAAATAAAGGTCACTTCGAAGAGAAATTATTATCCTCAGTTATGTGAATTCAAAGTAATTACATCATTTTCTTATAAAAAGTGTAATGATAACATAAAAGAGAGAGCGTGGCCAAGACAGGGATTTACAAGGTAATGTCACAATCTTCATGTCTCGATGAGTGCACAAACTCACATGTGATATCTATCCTCCATTCTATGTATTTTCAAAAGAAAAGATGATAAGTAAAGCTGTGAGGGAAGCACCTACACCACTACTAAGCTAAACCAAAGAAGCCAAAATACAAAGTTTTGTGAAATGGCATATGAATGAGGCTTTCTTTGATTCAATTATTGGATTTGATATGATAGTAGAAGAAAGCGACTGGCACTGGAACATGGCTTATAACTCACACAGGACCCAGTGCAATAAAATACACACAATCATGAGGAACCTCTCAAATGTGGGCTCATTTGATCTTTCTGTCCACACATGGGACCCTCCTTAATGGAGAGTAAGTAGTAAGTACCGACGTTGTTATGTACAACTAATTATAGCATTAAATTAAATATGTTTAAAATCAAACCAATTTACAACTAAACTACAATTCGATAATTAAAAAAAAATACACAAAATCGAATATTATAGGATGTATTTAAATATTTCTTATTATATATATTAAAACAGAACTCCTACATATTTGCCTCATAAAATCATTATTGACTTTATAAAATCAATTTTACCACATCATCAATATTCATAGATGACACTTCTCATAATACATCTTAAAATCTTTTATCCCTATTAAATTTAATAACTCTTACCTATTCAATTATGATTATATTTCTTCTTTAATATTGTAGTTACAAAAAATAATATTGACATAATAATGATTTTTATTTCATTATTTTCATTATTTATTCCAAATTTCTATCAAAAAAAATTTCATATCGATATATTTTTATTATGTATATTATTAAAATATATATTATTTTCCTCTCATCAATAAAATCATGTTATTATTATTATTATTATTATTATTTTGTGATACAAAATTAATAAACTTACTTTCATTTGAATCATATGCAACAAAATACTTTTTACAAAAAACAATACATATATAACAATTTTTTTGTATGATTACTTTCATTCTTTATTAAAAAAGTCTATTAAAAAAATATATGTCAGAATATAACTTTTTTACGTATATTATTAAAATATATAATTTTTTAAATAGAAATTTTAATTATAATTTAAAAAATATTATGAATTACAATTTAATATATATATATTTTACTTATAATTAACAAAAGAGTATCTATTACAAATTAATATATATTTATCAATCCTACAATAAAAATTATAAAAATGGTTTTAAGTAAAATTTAAGTTTTATTTTGTGAAATAAAGAAGTGACATTTCAATAATGATATTTTTTAACTAAATGTGTCAAATTTTCTATGGTCATATTTTTAAATTAAAATTGAATCTTCTAAATTTTAACTATTATATATGTCACTAAAATATATAATATTATTTTCTTCTCATCAATAAAATCATGTTATTATTTTTTTTGTGATAAAAAATTAATAAATTTATTTACCATCGTATCCAACAAAAAAATTTTACAAAAATTAATATATACAAAATAAATATTTTGCACGATTACTTTCATTTTTTATTCAAAAATTCTATCAAAATATATATATTGGAATTTAATTATTTATTTATTTTTTAAAAATATATAATATTTTTTCTTTAAAAAGTTAATTAAATTATAATTAAAAAAACTATGAATAACAATTTAATATACATATTTTTACTTATAATTTAACAAATAATTATCTATTCTACAATAAAAATTATAAAAAATATTTTTAAGTAAAATTTTTGTTTTATTTTGTCAAATAAATAAGTGGCATTTCAATAATTATCTTATATATATATATATATATATATATATATATATATATATATATATATATATATATATATATATATATATATATATATATATATATATATATATATATATATATATATATATAATCATTTAACCATGAATAATAATTTAGAATCATTAGGGTCAACTAGGGGTGGGAATAGGCTGGGCCGAGATAGACTTTGCCAAGCCTGAATCTGGCCTGCTAAAATATTCAAAGCCTAAGTCTGACCTGTAGCCTAACGTAGGCTTATTTTTTTGGCATGAGTCTGACCTTTTTGAAGACCTGATTGGCCTATTAGCCTACCTAAAAGCCTATTTTATTTGAACATTTGTAAATAAGCATTCTACTCAACTTTATATAGACTAACAAATTAAAAGATTAGTGAGATTAAATATTTGTTTGCATTGGCTTATTTGAGTTTACCTTTTAGCATAAATTTTGTGATACTATTTGTTTAAGAGAACTTATGGAAGCAACTTATGACATTGTTCATAAGATTTTTTTTTCATCTTATTTTCATAATTTCTTCAAGATAACTAAGATTTATTTTATATTATAATTCAAAGTACAAAATACAATATAATAATAATAAAACTATTCATATTTATTCAAATAGGCCGGTCTCATAGGCATAAAAGGCTTTTTATATGGCCTATTGCCTAGTCTTTTTAGCTAAATAGGCTTATAAAAAAGCCTAGGCCTTTTCTATTTACATAAAAAGCCTGACCTGGCCTAGGCCTATGTATTCTAGGCAGTAGGCCTCTGTTATTCGGTCTGGCCTATTCCCCCACCCCTAGGGTCAACTATGAAGATTTTGTTATGATCGGAATAAAAAAAACTTTTAAATACTTTTATTGTTGTAAAACTTTCCATTTTTCTATCAAAAAAAATATATTTGATTTTAATATCCTTACATATATTTTTCCAATATAAAATATATTTTCTTATAGATAAAAAGTGAAGTTATATTTTCATGTATATTAGAAATAGGCTAAATAGATCGGTCTATATTTGCATGTATATTAGAAAAAATGGTTAACAGACAAGCCTATATATGCATATATATTAGAACAAAGACTAAATAGGCCAGCATATATATGCATATATAGGACGATCTATAAGATTCCTTAAGGGTGTGTTTGGTTCGAGGTAGAGCGAGGGGAGGGGAGAGAATATTTAAAATGAAATGTGTTTGTTCAATTTTTAGGAGGGGAGAGGAGCAAAATCCCTCCAAATGACACTTTTTGCGTTCACTAGAATCGGGGGGATTCGGAGGGGAGGGGAGGGGATCTAAGTTTTAATATTAATTAAATTAATATATTTAATAAAATATCCTCAATTTTATTTTATTATTATAAAAATATTATTTTCTTTCATGTTTCTACTTTTCTTTTTGTGATTTTTTTTATCTATTGCTTCCAAGCTTTCCATCAACTTATTATAATTATTTTTCACCTTCAAATTATTTTTTATTTTTTTACTTAATAAAAATTATAACTACTATAATTTTTTGTGTTTTATTATAATTTATTTTATGTATTCAAAAGTTGTTATCAACGCATAGTTTATTTTGTGTAGAGAGTTATAATACGAATCAAGTGTACTCAATTTTTTTAATAATATGGTACAAGGTATGACTAATTAGTCACTTAGTTATACAAATATTATTTCCAAGAAAATATTTATGAAAATTTTACAATTGAATATCATATCACTTATATAAAATTAGAGAGATAAAATTGTAAATTATTATTAAAATCCCTCCCCTCCCCTCGTGAACCAAACATATTTTTAACATATTTTTAAACGAAATCCCTTCCCTCCCCTCCCCTTCTCTCGTTTGAACCAAACATATATATAATTACAAAAAATCTCTCCCCTCCCCATCCCTTCCCTCCATTAAAATCTCTCTCCTCCCCTCCCCCTCATTTGAACCAAACAGACCCTAAATACTCTGAATTAATTGAAAACCATAGTAAAAAATAAGATTTTAAATAGGCTTTCAGACCAGACCAGACTTTTAAAAATGTCAGGCCAAAAAAGAGATCCTATTATGGCCACAGGCCAGGTTTAGACCTTTCAAGTTTATCATAGGTCAGACCCAGGCCTTATAATGCCTAGCCTAGCCTATTTTCACCCCTATTGTGCTACGTCCTCCAAATTATCTTAATACTCCATTCAAGCAAAATAATTTAAAAATGAATGAATTTCAATTGAATCATTTAAAATGCTTAGAATTTAAAATTATTAATACTTTCCATCATTTTTTATACCCTCTGATTTGGGCGGAATGACAAAATTGCTCTATTCCATCATGAATTATCCAAACAATGGAATGACATATTTATTTTATTCCACTCTGTTCCGCTCTGTTTCATCCCATTCCGCTCCGTTCTTTTTATTGTATCCAAACATAGCCTAAGAGTTAAATATAGAGAATTCTAATAATGTTTTCGTCTTATCGGAAATAATGATCTTAATTAATTCTTATGATAAAAACTTTACTTTATATGAAATATATTAGAAAAGTAAAAGTATATCAATTTTATAAATGACAAGAAATTCATTATTTTTTCTCATTAATTAAAAACCTAAAAAATTAACTCACTTTTTTCTTTAGTTTTAAATGTATGTTTACTATTAATACTACACTTTTAATTTAATATAAATCTTATTTAAATAGCATATAAATTTTAATTATAATTTGATATAAATAAATCAAATTTTTAACAAAAATATATTGTGGCATTAAACATAAATTTTAGAATCAATTACATTACATAAATTTTAAAATCCATGTATGTCAATTAATTTCTTTAAAAAAATTGTATATTTTAAATATTAGATTTTAAAATTAAAAAAAAAAAGATATTCACAAACATATATTACTTTAAGAAATATTATTATTAAAAAATACAAAATAAATTATTGAGATTTTAG
Organism: Vicia villosa; assembly: GCF_029867415.1. Lineage (NCBI taxonomy): Eukaryota > Viridiplantae > Streptophyta > Magnoliopsida > Fabales > Fabaceae > Vicia > Vicia villosa. The sequence continues at coordinate 19,562 of NW_026705161.1, read as the reverse complement.
TAGCAACTTTGTCAAATTTATTTACACTTTTTCATATAAAATATTAACTATAAAAAAATAAATTTTAATGTATGTTTAAAATTTTTTATTTTTACTCAAAATTATTATTTTTTAAATTTATTTAGCTTATCATTGTATGATATTTATTTCATATATATATAATATTTAAATATACAGTTAAAAGAAAACAAAAAAATTCAACAGCTACATTGCGCGGGTCAAACTCTAGTTATTTTATAAAAGCTATTCGGATCATATATGATATAATGGTGTGGACTGTTTTTTCAAAATCAATTGCATTGGATTGGGTTGAAGTCCAAACCGTTCGATATCTAGTCACCAAATAAAAAAAGAAGTCTGATCTCCCTAGCAAACTACAGAATCACAATCACAGACTGAGAGCCAACAAATGATAAGGAGGATTGTATCTACATACACATGTCTCCTAGACCGTTATCTCTAAGAGTATCTCCAATGCTGCAATTTACATTTGAGTTCTTTATGGGATCCACTAAGTCACATCATCTTAAAAGAATTTATTTAATTTTAATTTTAATAAAAATCTGATGTGGGTCCCACAACTTTACCTCATAATTTGATTTGATTGGATACTACAATCTTTTAGTTGTTGCATTGCAATGCAACTCTATTATGACATGACAAATTTTTTAAATATTTAATTATTAAATTAATGGTACAGGTGGAGAACTCAATAGAAGAAACTATCATTGAAGATGGTCTAAAGAAGATGCTAACCTCAAAATCATAAGACAAATATGCTTTAGCAATGTATTTAATTAAAGTTGGCTAATGCATAAGAACCGTCAGATTATAAAGACAGATCATGATCTGACATGTGTCCTTTGAGACAATTGTTTTAAAAAAGATTCTAAATCCTCTAAACCTTATAGATTCAAATATATACTATTTTAAATCATAATTCTCTCTTACGAATATTACTGATTCGATCGTTAGAATGTTTATAAGTATAACCCACTATCAAAGATATACTTGAAGGTCCATCGTATCAAGTAGAGCTGTCAAAATAGGCTAGCTTATATGGGCCGGCCCGTCAGGCCCGAAAAATTATAGGGCGTGGGCCTTAAAATTAGAGCCCATATTTTTCAGGGCCTTTTTAGCCCAGCCCTGAAAAGCCCTCTATCCATTAGGGCTAGCCCATATGGACCGTGGGTAGCCCATCAGGCCCGCATAATTATAAATTTTAAAAAAATATATTAATATTTATATTATCTTACTCCAAAATAGCATATTGATTTTTTTCACTTCACTATATTTTATCCCTGTTTTATTCAATCTTTCTCTTTTAAATATTATACATTAATATAATCAACATTTTTCATCATATTATATTAGTTTTTCTCTTATAATAAATTTTCAAGTATTATTTTATAAAATTTAGACATATATTGTATTTAGAAACACATTATATTATTTATAAAAGATAATATAGTACTTAAAAATGTATTATGTTTAAAATAACATAATTTTTAATTTTATTTATAATAAATATTATGGAGTTTTTATTTTAATTTTTTTAAACAAAAAAGGCCATTTAGGGCCGGGTAGCCCGAAGCCCATCTAGGGCCGGGCTCGAATAGTAAATCTCGAACCCATATTATACAGGTCTTTTTTGGCCTAGCCCTGAAAAGCCCAGGGTCCGCTAGGACCGGCCCGTTTAGGGCAGGGTAGCCCATATTGACAGCTCTACTATCAAGGGTGTCTACATTATTACCATCACCAACAATATTTGAAGAAATACTAATTAAAACTATATATATATAATATATATAGGGCATATCATATGATAATGCCTTTTTTATGTGAGAATGTGATAATGAATCTGAACCATTGGATTTTAAAATAAATGGTGGAGATTATGGGTGAATCTTTTTTTCTCTCTCCTACATCATTTAATTCAAAATATAGGAGAGAGAAAAAAAAGATTCACTCATAATCTCCACCATTTATTTAAAAATCCAACGGTTCAAATTCATTCTCACATTCTCACATTCTTATATGATATATATATATATATATATATATATATATATATATATATATATATATATATATATATATATATATATATATATATATATATATATATATATATATATATATATATATATATATAGGGGACGACCCAAGTGAGAACATTCGGTTATTATGAGAAATGAGAACAATGAATCACGACCATTAAAATTTGATTTTGTTGATTTTAATGAACTGGATTGGTTTCTCTTTCTATGTTGATTTAAAATGAATATTAAGGATCCTAAAAAGAGAAACCAATTCAATCCATTAAAATCAACAAAATCAAAATTTAATGGTCGTGATTCATTGTTCTCAATTATCATAATAACCAAGTGTTCTCACTTGAGTCGTCCCCTTTATATATATATATATATATATATATATATATATATATATATATATATATATATATATATATATATATATATTTATATATATATATATATATATAGTGCATATCATATGAGAATGTCATCTTTATATAAGAATATGAGAATGAATCTGAACCATTGAATTTTAAAATAATGGTGGAGATTATGAGTGAATCTTTTTTTCACTCTCCTACATCATTTATTTCAAAATCTAAGAGAGAGAAAAAATATTCACCCATAATCTCCACCATTTATTTTAAAATTCAATGGTTCAGATTTATTCTCATATTCTCATATAAAAAAGACATTCTCATATGATATGCCCTATATATATATATATATATATATATATATATATATATATATATATATATATATATATATATATATATATATATATATATATATAGAGAGAGAGAGAGAGAGAGAGAGGAGGGTTATATTTACTCCAGGAGTAAGTTATTATAACTTACTCCAAATCTAGACCATTGATTCCTCTCAATCTAATGGTTAAAAATAATAGGTAATAATTTTCTCTCTCCACATTTAATTACTTATTATTTTTAACCATTAGATCGAGAAGAATCAATGGTCTAGATTTGGAGTAAGTTATAATAACTTACTCCTGGAGTAAATATAACCCTCCTTATATATATATTTATATATATATATATATATATATATATATATATATATATATATATATATATATATATATATATATATATATATATATATATATATTTAATTTGATTTTTTTACTATTTTATAGGCTTTAAACTAAAAAGACAATTATTAACCAATAATATTATATTTTTTATAATTTAAATAGACAAGTACAACTTATAATTTAATTATCTAAAAAATTCAAAATAAATTATATTAAATTAAATTTTTAATTAGTTATTCAAAATTACACTACATAGAATTTTATTTTAAATGAAATAAATTTTTCTGTCAGATGAATCTAAACTGCACCACAAACCTTTCTTTAACATATCACTGTGCATGTATAATTTTATTTTCATCAATACCCTTTTACTTCTACCATTCATGCCATTGCTATTTGCGAATTTTTTTTTGAATATCCAATTTTTTTAAAAAAATTTCAAAAATAACCAACTTTTCAAAAAAATTACCAAAATGGTTTTTTTTTAAAAAAAAAACAACACGTTGTCGCCAGGGGGGTGGCGACAACGTTTAGCCCAATGCATTGTCGCTAGTGGGCCTGGCGCTTACGTTCAGAAATCATGTGTTGTCGCCACCCCCCTTGGCGACAACACCCCCCTTTTTTTTCATTGTTTTTATGTTATTTTTTTTAGCTGTTTTTTTTTCTTAATTTTTTTTTTTAAATATTTTTTATATTAACTTTTTAGCTGTTTTTTAATTTTTTTAGGTTGGAAAAATAATATCAATAAATTAAAAATTACCAAATACATTAGCCATTAATCATAATTAAAAAGGTACATTAAAATTAAAAACAACACAAAATACATTAACGATACAAATAAAATTTCTATTGAGCGCCACGTGGACCATGGTACGATCCGCATTCAAGTTGTCTAATAGGTCGTGTAGAAGGGTCACGAGTTGGTAGTGCTCCCATAATCCTGCGACGCCCCCTCTATTTGGTTCATCTTATGTTTGAGTCGACGACCCCTCAATGCATTCCGGGTCTACAAAATCTGTGAGTCGTTCTTGACCTCTAGAATTCCCGCTATAGGAAAGGCGGGTGCCCGCGGTGCCGTCAAAGCTTTGTCTAGGTGCGTTGAAATTTCTCCTAGTGGGTGCGGCTTGGAAGTTTGGATTTTGGAAGTTGGTGGTGGATTCGGTTTGGTTAAAATAGATTGGTTGTGGTGGTGTATTGAAGTTCAATGGTTGGCTGGGGTATTGTGATGTTGGTTGGTCGAATGTGTTGTATGGCGGGTATTCTTCTTGTATGCCTATGTCGGGGGTTAGTGGTGGTGATCTGGAAGAACTCCCCACATGGAGGTCTTGGAAGTGTGATCTGGAAGAGCTTCCCACATGGAGTTCTTGGAAGTGTAGGTGGTGGGGTTGATTTTGTGGTTGAGTTTGGGATGGTTGTTGGTGGTGGTATTGTTGGGATTGTTGTTGTTGTTGTTGGTAAATAGGTGTTTATTGGTGGATTGGTTGGTGGTGGTAATTTTGTTGTTGTTGTTGTGGTGGGTAATTTTGTTGTTGGTAATTTGGTGGTGGTTGATGATGTTGGAAATATGGTGGTGGTTGTTCTCGCTGAAAATTTTGTTGTTGTTGTTGTTGTTGGAAAATATGTGGTTGTTGTTGTTGTCCTCCAAAATATGGTTGTTGTTCTCGCGGGTCAGCCAAATAGAAAGGGGCAGACACAATCATTTCGGGATTTGTGACCGATCTGTACCAGTTGACATATTTAGGCGTTGGTTTCATTTCTTCCGGCGCCACAGGAAATTGTAAAACAGTGGTGGAACGACGAGCCCGTATTTTACGCTGATCTCTAGCAAACGTCTTCCAATTTTCTATGTACTACTGTTTGCTAACCTTCGCCAGATACCAACGTCCCAAAGAGTCAGGCTCAGAGGGGTCAGGGATACCTTGATGCATGCCGAATATGGTGGTGGTTGTTCTCGCTGAAAATTTTGTTGTTGTTGTTGTTGTTGGAAAATATGTGGTTGTTGTTGTTGTCCTCCAAAATATGGTTGTTGTTCTCGCGGGTCAGCCAAATAGAAAGGGGCAGACACAATCATTTCGGGATTTGTGACCGATCTGTACCAGTTGACATATTCAGGCGTTGGTTTCATTTCTTCCGGCGCCACAGGAAATTGTAAAACAGTGGTGGAACGACGAGCCCGTATTTTACGCTGATCTCTAGCAAACGTCTTCCAATTTTCTATGTACTACTGTTTGCTAACCTTCGCCAGATACCAACGTCCCAAAGAGTCAGGCTCAGAGGGGTCAGGGATACCTTGATGCATGCCGAATTGGAGCTTCACATGGTCACTTGGGTGCATCTCCACAGTGGTGAACCGTATGATGGGTGATTTTGCCGTCCAAACAGCCGCCTCTTTAGGGTCGGGTACGTGGTCCAAACCCAAGTAAGGTCTCCAAATAAACTGCAACAAAAAAAATATTAATTTCAAATTATATAAGATAGTTAATTTTACAAATATATTTAGAAGATGAAAATTTTTAGTGGTATTACATCTTGGGGTCTTAATCGATCCAATAGTTGGCGGTAAAAAATGATTTTGTTTACTGGCGTATTGGTGTAGTCCATCCCGGTTGCATTAAACCTAAACACATTCAAAAATAAAAATCAATATAGTTACAATTAATAATGGAAAAAAGGCACTAATTAAAATAAGATAATTAAGTTACCTTGATGCGTAAGGGAAGACGTAAATGTGCGAATTTTCAGGGGCTAATACCGGCATTCTCCACCATCCCCATGTTTGTAGCAAGAATTGACAGCCACTAAATGTACAACTATCCATTTTTGCACATTTGCACAAAGAGCTATAGAGGTATGCCAACACCGCCGAACCCCAACTATACGTCTTAATTGCATCAATGTCCTCAAGTAGACACAAGTACATAAAGTTAACACTATTCCCCGTGCCTTCGGGAAATAGAAACCTACCAAATAACAACATAATATACATTCTAGTTTTTTGTAGTTTACTTTCTTCGCTAGAGCCTTGATTCAACTCAAGGCCTTGATAAGCTTGTTGAAGGGCAGCAAGCTTTATACCTTGGCCCCTACCTCTTTGTCGCCCCTCACCCTCTATTAAATCAACACCCAACAATTCGACGCATAGAGCGTTTGGTTGTTGGACATTTCCAAACACAGCTTTTCCATTTGTGTTGAGACCCAATAACATGTACACGTCCTCTAGAGTGACGGTACATTCACCCATTAAAAGGTGAAAAGTATGGGTCTCAGGCCTCCAGCGCTCACATAATGCTAATATAAACTTCATATCGATTGAGGTACGTATTAAGTTCATTACCTTCCCAAACCCCGCATGGTCAAGATAAGGCACAATCCAAGGGTCCGGAGCATTTATCAGTCCAGCACGGGTCCTAAATCTCGTGATATCCTATAAAAAAACGATGAACCATAAGTATTTGAATGTTTGAAATTAGTAAATTTAATTAAAAAAATTAGTGTTTAGAAATAAAATAAATTGAATTTACTCAAACTTACATAATCGGCGATGTTTGCAATGGATCCTCGATGCTCTTGACCCATTGTTAGGAGAGACATTTTTGTTGATGATGAAAACTAGTTGTTCTGATGAAAGTTGCTCTGATGATAGTTGTTTGGTGATGAAGAAAATGAACAAGTTTGGGAACCTATTTATAGCCAAAATGAAACACAATTAAATGTGTTTGGTGCAATAACCGTCTGAAACAATTAAATGTGACAAGACAAGTGCATGCGACGGTTGAACACTTAACTCGAAGCAAGTCGCCACCCCCATTGGCGACAACTCTTAAAAATCAATGTTGTCGCCACTCCCATTGGCGACAACTCTTAAAAATCAATGTTGCCGCCACCCCCATTGGCGACAACTCTTAAAAATCAATGTTGTCGCCACCCCCTTTGGCGACTACCATTAATGCATAGGTGTGTAAGAGATTCCATTGTGGTATGCATTAGTCTTGTCACATTTATTTGTTTCAGACTTTGTATTGCATGTATTCTTGCGTGTATGCTTGTGTAATAGGTGGGGACGAGATTCCATTGTGGCATGCATTAGTCTTGTCACATTTATTTGTTTCAGACTTTGTATTGCGTGTATTCTTGCATGCATGCTTGTGTAAGAGGTGGGGACGAGATTCCACTGTGGCATGCATTAGTCTTGTCATGTTTGATTCTTGCATTATTGCATGCATTCTTGCATGTATTATATGAACCACTTCACACATAAACTTCACAACACATTTCTCACAAATATTTCTTCTTTTACACATAAACTTCACAAACATTCATCCCATATATTCCTCACAAACACATATCAAAATTATGGCATCCACCTCGCAATACAAAGTTCGGGTTCATATGAACGGTGGGACTTACCACTGCGACACAAACGGTTTTCTATTTATAAACACTAACTCAACACGTTTTGCTCTAAATAGACAAGCGGATTTCTCTTATCTAAAAAGGAAAATCGAATCCAAAATCAGAGAACCAGTCTCTCAAATATTTTACCAACAACCCTTAGTTGAGCCTAACAACTCGGTCAAGTTTTATCAATCACAGATAACAACTGACATAGAGGTTCAAAACATGTTCCTTACCCATGAGTATTTTGGTTATGATTATCTGGAACTGTACATAGTGATTGAACAAATTGTTCCTTCACAAAATATTCAGTCACAGGTTATTGATCCTGTTGTTGATGACGAACAACAGCCCGAAGATGTCATTGACGAAGAAACTGAAATAGAAGATGTCGTTGATGAGTTGGTGAACCATTCTTCCGAAGATGACGAACAAGTTCCAGCACCGGATACAGTACCGATACACATGCATATTCACCTCCAGCACATTTCACAACACTTAATTTGGGAGAGGACGAGCCATCGTCCGATATGTTCTACAATTCATATATGAGGTCAGACGAGGAGTTAAAAGAGGGTGACACGTTTCGTTCGAAGGATGATTGTATGTTAGCTATAAAAAATTGGCATTTAGAAAATTGTGTTGATTTTAAAGCTGATCGCTCAAATCCAGAGAGAGTCACTATTGTGTGCAAAAACTCGGAGTGTGGATACATGCTGAAGGCATCATTTTGAAAGAAATTTAATGCGTGGGTGATACGTTCGATATCTCAAGGCCACACTTGCGTCAACACAAATATGGCGCAAGATCATCGAAAACTCAGTCATGACATGATATGTCATACCATCATTCCTCTCGTAGAAACTGACCCATCACTGAAGCTGAAGACAATTATTTCCCATTGCGTTTCTGTGTTCAAGTACAGACCTTCGTACAGAAAGGCTTGGTTAGCGAAGCAGAAAGCAATTGAAAAAGTCTACGGCATCTGGGAGGAATCATACCAACAACTTCCTCGCTACCTGGCTGCACTGCAATTGTATTCACCTGGGACTGTTACTATATTGGAGACACTGCCGGCACAATCCCAAGACGGAACCCCTCTCGAAGGTAATGGAATCTTCCATAGACTGTTCTGGGAGTTTCGACCATGTATCATCGGTTTTGGTTTTTGCAAGCCGATAATTCAAATTAATGGAACCTGGTTATATGGGAAATACAAGGGAACATTGCTGATGGCGGTCGCGCAGGATGGAAACAGCAACATTTTTCCAATAGCCTTTGCTCTGGTAGAAGGAGAAACAGCTGCTGCTTGGAGTTTCTTTCTGAAGAATCTCCGAGCTAGAGTTGCTCCACAACCTAATCTTTGTTTGATTTCGGACTGTGGTGTCGTTTTCTTTTACCTCCCCGTTTCACTTGGGAGGACGGCACGCTAAACCCTTCACGCGAAATTTGGAAGGAGAATGCGCCCGTGGCGGGATGAATTTTATTTCAGTTCTTCCTACGATATCACACGAACTTTCTTATTTGTCCTACGAGTAGGAAAGGGGAAAAAAGATCTCAACTAAACCCTAGGAGTTTGCTAAGTGTGGGGATTTCACCTAGACTAGAAATTCTGGAGTCCGGGGGGTCGGTTATACATAGGGAAGTGTTTAAACACCCTACATATCTGTAGTACTCTACAGGAACCTTCTCTGTGTCATTGTGATTGTGTTTGCTGCTAATGATTGGGAAAGTTTCTCCTTTGTGTTAGAAGAAGGAATTGAATTGTTTAAAGAAAGACAGACAGATAGACAGACTGACTATTTTTGGTATTTTATTAGCTCGCTGAGATTCCTTGTGAACCTCATGCCTACATATCCCTAGTGGAAGTCAGAGCTTAATGTAGTTCGGGGAACTAACTAGGGAAATTACTTGTTTTTGGGTGCCTTGTTTTGAAGCTCAAGGTTGAAGCTTGGAATTAAATCTCTGTTTACAGTAAAGAGACATGAAATTATCTCTGCAGAGAGGTATTTGTACTATTCTACCACAAACATTTTGAAAGAGTGACAGAATAACTGAATTCATTTCATTCAAGAGGGGGACCTTACTTGTGTGTGTGCAAGTATGCCAGTCAGATGCCTCTTAAATGAAAGAAAGATGCTCGTCCAAATTAGGGAAAGTGTACAAGTCTGGGGATGTGCCAGAGCATGTCTTTCAGAGTCCTAAATGGGAGACTTTGATTGAAATTGAAATTGAAATGTTTGTTTGTTTGAATGTGGTAGAGTAGTAAAAATATCTCTCTATAGAGATAAGCTATGTCTATCTACTGTATAAAAGATTTGACTTTAGCTGGCTTGTATGAGGCCCAAGCTTGAGGCTTTTTGATTGATTAATTAATATTATTGACTCTGGGAGATGACTCCATTGGGGATTAATTACAGGGTATTTTTGTGTTCTGTACAAAGCCCAGAATTGAGGCTGACTCTACTTGGAGAGTGTTTATTTGATGGATTTTGTTTGGTGTTCTGTACAAAGCCCAGAATTGAGGCTGACTCTGTTTAGGGAGACTCTATTTGTGTGCCTTGTACAAAGCCCAAGGTTGTGGCTGACTGCTGAGAAAAATTGGGTTTTTTATACTATGACTCTAGTTAGGGAAAACATGATTTTCTGCCTTGTACAAAGCCCAAGGTTGTGGCGGACTCTTAAATAAATGAATTGAGTATGGATGACTATATGAGTAAAGATCCTAAGTGTTAGGAATCTTTGACACATGAAAGATATGGTTTATCTGCCTTGTACAAAGCCCAAGGTTGTGGCTGCTGAATGATGAAGAACTCACTGGGGAGACTCTATTATCTGCCTTGTACAATGCCCAAGGTTGAGGCTGACTCTTAACAGGGGAGTTTTATTGTTTGGTGCCTTGTATGAAGCCCAAGGTTGAGGCTAACTGTTTTTGTTGGTTTTGACTCTACTGGAGATTAAAAAGACTGTTTTTCTTTGGAAGCTAACCCTTTCCAGGGATTTTGACTCAGCTGGTGAATTTGTCTATTAAAAGACTGACTTTTATCATGTTTTTGGAGGCTGACCCTTTCCAGGGGTTTTGACTCTTTTGGGGAAATTATCTCCTAAGAGAATGAAATTATTCTTTTGACTTTTTATTAATTGACTTTGGAGGCTAACCCTTTCCAGGGGTTTTTATTAAATGAAAGAATGTGGGTAGCACTCCATTAATTATTAAAGGATGAAAAGGTTGGCAGAAAGATATCTAGTGGAGACTTCTTGTTTAAAGCCCAAGATGAAGGCTGACTCAATGCTGAGGGTGACCAATCATGGATCCTAGACTCTGCTAAGGAAGATTGATGAAGATAAGGGTGACAGAGACTGTCCATGTCTCTCATTCCAAAAATGTACTCAATGTGAAATTGAGACAAACTTAGCTTGTTTAAAGTCTGGTTTTAAATTGGAAGAAACTCACCAGGGTAGGCTAAAAGGTGACTAAAGACCTGTTCCTATGTTTATAAGAAACCTGATGGGTCCTTGTATACAAGCTCAAGAGGAAGCTGGAAATGCTTTTAAGAAGCCTGTGGGTCCTTGTACAAAGCCCAAGAGGAGGCTAATCGAGGGTCCTTGTTATAGCACAAGAGAAAGCTTATGTAGTTTTGAACTTATTTTGGCTCTAAGCAAATGGGTAAGAGGTTTCACCGGGAATAATTCCTCTTTGGGTGGATGTGTCCTATATTTTTGGATTCTAAGGTTTTTGCCAAGATGTTTCACCGGGAATAATTCATCTTGGGGGTTTGAACTACAGATCTCTAATTAGGAAAGAGCCTTCACCGGGAAGACATTCTCAATCCTAGGTCATATTCCTATAATATATATATAGTTTAACTGTCCTAGGGTTTACACTCAAACGTAGTTCTAAACTAATATATATATGCACAGTTTATATTTGACAGTAATTTAAATAAAGACTGTAAATTGAAAGCTTGTAAAGCCTAACCTGGATGGAGTGGAGGCCATTGAAGAAGTATGTACAGAGCCTCAACAGTATTTTTGTTGTTTTGTTGATAACAGTTGAATATATATATGATAAACAGTTAATGGTTTTTTTGAAAACAGAAGAAGTGAAGATGGACAAAGGTCACATAGGTATCTGAAGAGTTTCACCGGGAATAATGCCCTTCAAATACCAGAAGAATGTTTTGAAAACAGAAAGAAGATTTTGAAAATACAGTTTTGAAAACAAGCTAAGAAGAGAAGATTTTTGGGACTTACACTCTATTAGAGGCCCAGTACTTTGCAGTACTGGTGCAAAAGCAATTTGAAAATGATCTGGAATGACACAAGGTTTTGTTGTTTGAAAACCCTAATCATTTGATTTTATCAGAGATTGAAAATAGTTTTGAGATTTGACAAAAGTCAACTTAATTAAAGTAAAAATCAAGATTTTTATTTAATTAAGACCTAAATAATTAGGGTTTTATCATAAAATTATTTACAAAGTGATTAGGTTAAAATAAAGTGAGAATATATATTTAAAGTATTTAAGAAAACACTTAAAAACATACTATTTTAAACCTAATTAAAATTCAAGAAATAAATAATATTTTTATGATTTTTTTGATTATTCACAAAATAGGTATATTAAATGATAAGTGTGTGAAAAATGAAGTAAAAATAAATTAATTTGATAGGTTAAATATTTATGTGAAGTTGTGAAGAAAATAAGTGTGAAAAGTGGTAAAAAAATATAGAAATGTCTTCACCAAGGCTTGAACTCACGCCCTCTAAGTCACACACACAAAACAAACACCACTGAGCCAACGCGCGTGTGGTGATAGTAACTTGCATCCATTTGGTTATGTTTCAAAACAAGTTGTAAATCTTTGAAAAATAAAAGAAACAAAAAGTCTGGGGCGAGTGGGATTCGAACCCCAGACTTGTGGCATGATGATACTAAGGGCGCATGTGTGGCCACTAGGGCAAGTTGTTTAGTCATTAATAAAACGCATATCACTCAAAATAAAATAACTCTGCCCTGAGATTTGAATTTTGCGCGCCACCACCATCTTCGTCTTCAACCTCAAGCTCCATGAATTTGGATTTCTGAACTCACTCATTTCTCAATCATTTGCCATGATGTAAACACGAAACTTGCTCCAATTTCACTCACGATTCTAAATATGTAACTAACATGAACTAACATTAACTACATCTAACTAATTTACCAGAAATCGTGAAGAACCCTAAAATTTCAAAATCAAATTAAATGACTATACTGAAAGATAAGTGGATGATGATAGATGGTTTTCAATCCTCTGATGATGCTGAACAAGATAGAATCGAGATATTTCACAAAGAGTACTTAAATTAAAGAGAGGGAGTTCAGAAACTTACCTCTGAAACTGAAGGTCGTGAGGATGATTGAGAGCAACTGAGCTTGAATGAATGATCTCAATAGCTTCCCTGAGACTCAATGATGCTAACTGGATGCTTATTGTAGCCTGAATCCTTCTGAATTGTTCTATGGACCTCCCTCGATTTGAACTTCAAGTGGACATGGAGGTTGTTGAATTTGGAGTTACAGGTGAGCTGCAGCCATCTGGTTAGCTTCACTATGACCTGAGGAGTGTGTCTGGATGATTGGCTTGCCTTGAAACCTTCTGAATCACTCCATGGACCTCCAACTGCAAATGCTCCAAAGTGAGAGCAACAATGGTGTTCCTCCACTTACAGAAGTGATCCAGGTGCTTGGATCACCTCAAATGATCTCCCTTGAGATGTTAGAATGCTCACTTCCCAAAGATAAGCTCTGGTTTGAAGAAATCGATTCTTCTTGCCAAAGAACTTTGAAAAACAATGAACAAGAGGAGAGAAAGAGAAAGCAAGGAATATGGTTGCTTTGGTGTGTTTTTTGAATGAGAATGAGGCCTCTATTTATAGGCAATTGGTTCAGTACTGAGTGAGAGTGTGAGCTGTAACACCCTTCTAAACCCCACGGAAATTAATAAAATAATTTTCAGAGTAAAACATGAAAACAAGGGTGCCACAATTCAATTTAGAACAAATTATCACAAATTCATTGTCATGCTTTCACTAAGGAACAATCTGTCATAATACACAAACATCTCATGTTTACACAGCGGAGAATTCATCATACGGATAAGCATAACATCATCTATGCAATATCCCACATAATCTATACCACTCCCTAGCCATCGGTTTTGCTTGATCTTAGGGGACCAAATGGCTGCAGAAATGAGCTCCAATTGGTTGGGAGAAGATTCCTTTGATGAATCACCAATTTGTCATAAATTCAAAAATGCAATCATTACATAATCACATGCATTTGTTTTTGGAATCTTCTCTAATCCTTATGCAATGATGAAAATGGATGTATGGCATGGTTTCAGATGTGTTATGGGTCGTGTAGCATCCATAAGAGAGGTTATTTGCACAAAATTTGCAAAGTCCAATTTGCACATGACCTATAATTTTACTTCATGAGGCCAACTTTGAACAAGCATAACTCTTAGCTCAAATTGAATTTGGAGAAGGTTGAACACAATTTGGAAAGCCCTAAACATCTACTTCAAATCATTAGTTTATGTCTTCTTCAGAATCATTTGGGAAATTTGTGAAAAATGAGCTCAAAGTTGGATGAAAACTAGGTTAAAACACTTAGAAAAATTTCTAAGTGTTTATGACCTAAACTTCAAAATCTCCAAAACTTCATAAATGGTTGATCTTTTGAAAAAAGTTCCTTTGTAAGATGTTGTTTTATTTTGCAAGATCTACAACTTTCATGTTGGAAGTTTTTTGAGTTGTGTAGGTGAAATTTTGAGATCTCACCATGCCTTCAAAAACCCTAATTCCCGACTTTTCGCTCCTTGATGAATTTCTTTGAATTTCTTTGGCCAAATGACTTTGACATCCATATATTGATGATATTGATCTTTGAAAGTCATTTTTTGACCAAAAACCTTAAAAGTCAATGATGATCCTTCACAGTTGACTTTTTCCTGACAAAGTGACTTTTTGGGCTTTTGTGTAGAAATAAGATCTTCTCCCCAAATGGATGATATAAATGGATTATATGGAGGTAGTAGAGATCCTTAAATCATGTCTTGAGTTTTGGATTCATGCCCTGATCAGAAGTCAACTATCTTGGTGAATTAGGTCAAAACCCTAATTTGTCGACCATGTGAAAGTAATGACTGTAGACTTTGAATTGAAGTGTGATGTCCAGTAGACCTTGTAATATGAGTTATTTGAAGATGATTGATGTCTTTGAATGACCCTCTGAGGTTTTTTAGGGTTTCCCAAATGTGATCCCTGATTTCAGTCCTTGACAGGCTCAAAACCCTAATCTGGTGACCTGAGTAAACCTGTACTCATATGACTGGATGTCTAATCAATCATAGATGAGAAAAGTGAAGTTTTTGAGCCCCATGATTGTATTAGAGACTAGTCTTTGTATTGATTGATCCTTTGCCTGAGCTTTCTTGTCTTTGAGCATCCTCGATTAGGTACCAGATGGAGAAATGACTGCTCTGAGTACTTGTCTTGACCTGATGAAAAATCCTGAAGACATGCCATCTCAGGGGGGTCAAAAATTAGGGTATGACAGATGCCCCTATTTAAGTCTCTTTTATCTGGAGGGAGAGAGATTGAGATCTCGATCTCTCCTGCGTAAAAGGAACTTAAATATCAAAGAATGCCCGAATTTTGGGCGCTCCTGAGATGTTGTAATTGATAAAATCTTTGCATGATTTGATCCCGTTGTCGCGCTTGGCGGGGGATGCGGAGACAAACTCCTGCAGAAATACTTGATGTAGATTCTGGTGAATGGATGGCAATGTGGGATGCGCAATCCATCTTTTTTAACTAAGTGTTGATACTTAGAAAAAGGTAGACAACCTTTCCTCGTTTCGGATGTCCATATCTCGAAACTGGTCTTGGTTGCGTTTGGACAATATCTCAGATAAAGAGAAAATTTCCAAAGGTTTGTTTCCTCATCAAACTTCTCATCAGCACTTGGAGACGAGACGCCATTTGATGGTAGTAAAGAAACTTCAAAGGTTTGTTTCCTCGTCAAACTTCTTATCAGCGCTTGGAGATAAGATGCCATTTGACGGCTGTAAAGAAACTTCAAGGGTTTGTTTCCTCGTCAAACTTCTTATTAGTGCTTGGAGATAAGATGCCATTTGACGGCTGTAAAGAAACTTCACCATCTTCCTTTTTGACTTGACGTCTTTGAAAGAATGTCATATGGCCTCATGATCTTTTGAGGGGCTAATGACTTTGTTTGAAGGCGGACGAACTGTTTTCAGGGTGAAAACTGCCATTCGTCAACTGATGCCTGGGGAATCAACGAACTGTTTTCCTAAGAGGAAAACTGCCATTCATTGACTCTGTGGGGAGCTAAGCATCCCATGAGCAGACAAACTGTTTGAAGAAACTGCCATTTGTCGATCTCTTGAGTATTTAACAGACAAACTGTCTTTTCTTGGGAAAAGACTGCCATTTGCCAGTTGTTAGGGGAACAAACTGTCTTCTGCCGGGGAAGATTGCCATTTATCGACCCTTGTCATGAAAGAAAGTGAGCAAACTGTCTTCTGCTGAAAGAGACTGCCATTCGCTGACTCTGTTATGATAGAAAGTGAGCAAACTGTCTTCTGCTGAAAGAGACTGCCATTCGCTGACTCTGTTATGATAGAAAGTGAGCAAACTGTCTTCTGCTGAAAGAGACTGCCATTCGCTGACTCTGTTATGATAGAAAGTGAGCAAACTGTCTTCTGCTGAAAGAGACTGCCATTTGCTGACTTTGTTGTGATAGAAAGTGAGCAAACTGTCTTCTGCTGAAAGAGACTGCCATTCGCTGACTCCGCTAGGGAATCATTTGTCGATCTGCTGGGAGATTCTGAATTTTCCCTTGACAAGAAATGGCACCTCTTGACCTTGCTGGGGAAATACCAGACCTGTAGGGAGTTCCGGAATGTGAAGCAGACTATCTTACCTGAAGAAGACTGTCGAATGTCGCTCTGCAGGAGATTCTCAGTTGAGGGATTCCCAAAAGTGAACAAACTATCTCTTTGAGGGAGACCATCATTTATTGACTTGCTTGGGGAAACCTCTCTACATGGATCGTTGTCTTGAAGGAAAAAGTTTCTCCAGGACTTGCAGGGGAAACTTGAGTTCATGCCCTCATGATTCGGGCATTCTCATGATTAAAAGCCTAATTTGACTATGCAGTTGTGATGTAATGTATGCATGAATATTATGACAATTATAAAATGTAAAGTGAATGTGAATGGAATTGTCGCGGATGGAAAATCCTAATGATACGACTTGAATTCTTGTTAATCAGAAGATGTCCTCTTCTTGTAGTTCGAACTCTGTTTGGAATATCTGGCTATCAGTTGTCCGCTGTCCGAAATGAGTAATATGAATTGAAGTAAAGATCCGTCATTGGGAGATGTTCGCAAAGCGACCTCATGGGGAAAACTTGGTTCCCGGAGTCTCAACCATTCTCGGAGCAACTGTTTGCATTCTTCCTATTGTTTGTAAACCTTAGAAAGAAATTTCACCTTTATCTTTGCAAGTAAACTCATTTTAATTTTATGAAAACATTTGTTTCAAGAAAATGACTGTTTAAACTTAAAATGCATTTCAAGAAACTGAATAAGACTAGATTGCAAAGGAAAGCACAAGGCTCAAATTATTATATATGGAATGGTAATCAGCCAAATGCTTGATTCCATGGAGTATTTACAAAGTTGGAAATTGGTAATTTTTGGGAAAAGGGCTACGATGAAACGTAACGACCGTTATCTTTCCCTTCCACTCCGAGTTGCGCTGTATTCGTGCTTCGTAGAAGATGACCTGCTGATGATGAATACTCCGCTATGGATTTTGAATGATCAAGTTTGTCCTGAACACAGTTACTTGCCATATATCCCTAACTTTTGCGTAAACTACCCCTTTCGGGTTTTTAAGTTTACCGGGATTGATTATTTATTTTTTTATGTCTCTAACTTTTGCCTGAATCGCCCTTTCGGGTTTTCGATTCACCGAGACGCTCTTTTTTGCCTAAGCCGCTCTTTGCGAGTTTTCAACTTAGCGAGCTGTTCTTTTAATTATTTAGGCGAAGTATTTCTTGACTGCGTCGACGTTCACAGGACGGGTGAATTCTTCTCCATCCATAGTCGTGAGTATTAAGGCTCCTCCTGAGAAAGCTCTCTTGACCACGTAGGGGCCGTCATAATTGGGAGTCCATTTCCCTCTCGAATCTGTGAGAAAAGATTGAATCTTTTTGAGTACAAGGTCGCCTTCTTTGATTGTGCGAGGTCGAACCTTTTTGTCGAAAGCTTTCTTCATTCTTTGTTGATATAGCTGTCCGTGGCATAAAGCTGTCATGCGCTTTTCTTCGATTAAGTTCAATTCATCGAATCTGCTTTGACACCACTCGGCTTCTGTTAATTTTGCCTCCATCAGAACTCTCATTGATGGGATTTCAACCTCTATAGGTAGGACTGCCTCCATGCCATATACAAGGGAGAAAGGAGTTGCTCCAGTCGAAGTACGTACTGATGTACGGTAACCATGAAGAGCATACGGGAGCATTTCATGCCAATCTTTGTAAGTAATGACCATCTTCTGAATGATTTTCTTGATGTTTTTGTTAGCTGCTTCTACAGCTCCATTCATCTTTGGTCTGTAAGGAGATGAGTTGTGATGTTCGATCTTGAATTCTTCACAAAGCTCCTTCATCATTTTGTTATTCAAATTTGACCCATTGTCAGTGATTATCTTGCTAGGAATGCCGTAGCGACAGATGATGTGATTCTTGATAAACCTGACGACAACTTGTCTTGTAACGTTTGCATATGAAGCTGCTTCAACCCATTTGGTGAAATAGTCTATGGCTACCAAGATGAAGCGATGTCCGTTGGACGCTTTTGGTTCGATCATTCCAATCATGTCGATTCCCCACATGGAGAAAGGCCAAGGGGAAGAGAGTATGTTGAGCAGAGATGGTGGTACATGAATTCTATCGGCGTAGATCTGGCATTTGTGACACCTCTTTGCGTACTGGTGGCAATCTGACTCCATCGTCAGCCAATAATATCCTGCTCTCAGTATTTTCCTTGTCATGGTATGTCCATTGGTGTGAGTACCAAAGGAAC
This sequence comes from Vicia villosa, assembly GCF_029867415.1. Taxonomy (NCBI): domain Eukaryota; kingdom Viridiplantae; phylum Streptophyta; class Magnoliopsida; order Fabales; family Fabaceae; genus Vicia; species Vicia villosa. The sequence continues at coordinate 903 of NW_026705161.1, read as the reverse complement.
CTTCATGTATTTCTCTCATGAGTATTTCTGCTTCTTTTCTGTCAACGCATCTGAGCAGAACCATGTCGAAGTTTCTCTTGTACAGAACATCTTCATTCAAGAAGAATCTACAAGCTAACTTTCTCAAAGTCTTTCTATCTTTCTTTGATGCCCCAAGAGGGTACTCTTGCTTCTGAAGAAAGTTCTTGATGTCGTGATACCATGGTTTGTCGTCGATGATTGCTTCTACTGTGAACACATGAGCGGGCCTATCCAGGCGCATAACATCGATCCGAGGAATGTCATTCCAATGATTTATCCTAATCATGGAAGAGAGTGTGGCTAATGCATCAGCCAAATTGTTTTCTTCACGAGGAATGTGATGAAAATCTACCCTGTCGAAGAATGGTAATAATCTTCTCGCGTAGTCTTTGTAAGGAATTAGCCCTGGTTGGCGTGTTTCCCATTCTCCTTTGATTTGATTGATGACCAAAGCAGAATCTCCATATACATCCAAGTGTTTGATTCTTAGATCCATGGCTTCTTCGAGACCCATGATGCAAGCTTCATATTCGGCCTCATTGTTTGTGCATTTGAAAGTTAATCTGGCAGTAAATGGAATATGGGTACCCTGAGGTGTAACAATGATTGCCCCAATTCTTCGTCCATAAGCATTGACAGCTCCGTCAAAGATTAAGCCCCACTGGGATCCTATCTCAGGTCCTTCGTCTGGTAGTGGCTCGTCGTAATCTTTCATCTTGAGGTACATGACGTCCTCGTCCGGAAAGTCGAAACTGGTTGATTCGTGACCATTGAGTGGATGGTGAGCCAGGTGCTCAGCTAGAATGCTTCCTTTCACGGCTTTCTGTGCGTGATACTCAATGTCATATTCTGATAACAACATCTGCCAACGGGCAATTCTCC